>NC_069499.1:1347318063-1347918063 GCF_027579735.1 Bombina bombina
AATATTTTTTATTATACAGTGTTATTATAAGTGTAACTGTAGTTTGTAATGCATTTTTTATGTTTTTTGTGACACTTTTTTGTTTTGCGGAACAGTTAACCAGAGCTCTCAAGCAATCACGTTTACTTTCAACTTAATACGAGCGGTAAACCCGACGCATGCAAACACCCGCAATAACAGTTACTCGTGAGCGAAAAGGGGTTTAACGAGCCACTCATAATCTGGCCCTGTATTAGCAGAGTTAAAGGGACATGAAATTTACTTAATTCTTTTAGTATTTACTTCATTCTTTTGGTATTCCTTATTGAAGAGAATACCAAGGTACCACAACCTACATACCCGCTTTTCAACAGAATACCAAGAGAACAAAGTAAATATGATAATCTAAGAATATTTTTAAATATGGATGCCATGTCCCTTTACATTTATACAATCAGCTCACACATGGATGTAAAAGTATGTAGCTTTATGTTTACAGTGAATGTGTATATTATTTATACTATTGCATAGCATATGTATATTAACAGTCAGGGCTTGACAAACGGCTCCTAAAATTCTACGTCTGGCTCCTAACTTTTGGATTATAATTTTTTTATTACATCCCAAAATAAACATATTCTTGATAACAAAAAAAGGTTTGGCTGTTCCTCAGTATCCTCATCTACTTTTTAAGTTGTAAACAAATTTGTCAACGTTTTGTGTAAACAGGCAATGGTTATGAAGACACAATTTCAAACAGCTTTATTATCAGGAAACAATTTATGTGTCAATTCTATCTGAGGTCTGTTATAAGTATTTGTATGTGCATTGCCTGGAAAACCTCTATAATGTGTGGTCCCAGTCCCATTAGTTTGCAGATTACTCTTTTCCTTTGTTTTTTATGCTATGCATATTTATTAGATGTGCCATTTATTAAGCCATTTAAAAATATATAAATTTAGATTGGCTACATATAAAAATTAAAAAAACTAAACTTTTCTACTAGATTTTTGTAAGGTTTTTCTAGAAAGCAAAAAATACATAGCCAAAGGCCTGATTTTAAAAGGATCGTCAGACCCACAAGAAATAGCTTTCTTTTACTTACCAGTCCCGGCGATAAAATAGTTTTTAAAAAAAAAGTGGTGGCCTCACACTCTCCATCCTAATGGATTTAATAACGTTTTTTTCACGTAACTAATAATATCAATTTATGATGTGTGCAATTAACACTTTCATATCATTTTCTGTAATTGTATAATTCACATTTTTAAAATGTCTGAACACATATTGCAATCATAAATTCACAATCTGATAGGTTTTAAGTGTTTGAGGCTGCTGAATTAGATAAATCTAAAAATCATTCAAGAACCCACGCATGTGAAAAGTGGAATACTGCAATATAATTCTCTCATATATGTTATACCCATATCAGACCACAGATCAAATGTATTTCCCTGCTGCCTATCAACCATATGTTCAGAACAAACCATAGTTCACAACCAATCAGTTTAATATTCAATTTTTTTAAATCAATTTTACAGGACAGGCAGTTAAAATTACTGGCGGCTAGATTATGAGTTGTGTGTTAGGGTAAAAAAGAAGGTCCTAACGCTGCTTTTTTACGCCCGCTGGTATTACGAGTCTTGCAGGTTTAGGGGCTCCGCACACTTCTTTGGCCTTACCGCAAAACGACTTACGTAAACTTCGTAAAGTCTTTTTTCTATGAGACTACCATAGCGCCGGTATTACGAGTCTGTCCTGGGAGGCCAAAAAGTGAGCGGTACACCCTCTCCTGTCAAGAGTCCTAACGCATTTAAAAGTCAGTAGTTAAGAGTTTTATGGTACAACACCGTAACATAAAACTCATAACTAAAGTGCTAAAAAGTACACTAACACCCATAAACTACCTATTAACCCCTAAACCGAGGCCCTCCCGCATTGCAAACACTATAATAAATATTTTAACCCCTAATCTGCCGCTCCGGACACCGCCGCCACCTACATTATATGTATTAACCCCTAATCTGCTGCCTCCAACATCGCTGACACCTACATTATATTTATTAACCCCTAATCTGCCTTCCCCAATGTCGCTGCAACCTACCTACATTTATTAACCCCTAATCTGCTGTCCCCAACATCGCCGCCACTATATAAAAGTTATTAACCCCTAAACCTAAGTCTAACCCTAAACCTAACACCCACTAACTTAAATATAATTTAAATAAATCTAAATAAAATTACTATCATTAACTACATTATTCCTATTTAAAATTAAATACTTACTTATAAAATAAACCCTAAAATAGCTACAATATAACTAATAGTTACATTGTAGCTAGCTTGCAAGTTTATTTTAACTAGGTAGAATAGTTATTAAATAGTTATTAACTATTTAATAACTACCTAGCTAAAATAAAGACACATTTACCTTTAAAATAAAACCTAACCTAAGTTACAATTACACCTAACACTGCAATATAATTAAATAAATTAACTAAATTAAATACAATTACCTAAATTAAATTAGCTAAAGTTCAAAAACAAACAAACACTAAATTACAGAAAATAATAAACAAATTACAGATATTTAAACTAATTACACCTAATCTAATAGCCCTATTAGTTATATTGTAGCTAGCTTAGGGTTTATTTTATAGGTAAGTATTTAGTTTTAAATAGGAATAATTTAGTTAATGATAGAAATTGTATTTAGATTTATTTTAATTATATTTCAATTAGGGGGTGTTAGGGTTAGGGTTAGACTTTTAATACATTTAATATAGTGGCAGCGACTTTGGGGGTGGCAGATTAGGGGTTAATAAATGTAGGTAGGTTGCGGCAATGTTAGGGGCAGCAGATTAGGGTTTAATAAATATAATGTAGGTGGCGGCGATGTTGGGGGCAGCAGATTAGGGGTTAATAAGTATAATGTAGGTGACGGCGGTGTCCAGAGCGGCAGATTAGAGGTTAATAAGTATAATGTAGATGTCGGCGATGTCAGGGGCGGCAGATTAGGGGTTAAAAAGTGTAAGATTAGGGGTGCTTAGACTCAGGGTTCATGTTAGGGTGTTAGGTGTAAACATAAAATGTGTTTCCCCATAGGAATCAATGGGGCTGCGTTACTGAGTTTTACTCTGCTTTTTTGCAGGTTTTAGACTTTTTCTTAGCCGGCTCTCCCCATTGATGTCTATGGGGAAATCATGTGCGAGCACGTACAACCAGCTCACCGCTGACTTAAGCAGCGCTGGTACTGAGCAAAATTTTGCTCTACGCTCACTTCTTGCCTTTTAACACCAGGTTTAGAAAAACCCGTAATACCAGTGCTGCAGGTAAGTGAGCGGTGAGAAAAAATGCTTGTTAGCACCGCATAGCTCCTAACGCAATACTCGTAATCTGCCAATTGAATTATATTTTAGGAACCAGGTTATGAATCAAACTATACATGTTTATGCTGTTATAATATGCTATACAAAGATCATAAAAATTACCTAATTCACAATAATCTCCCAAATCAGAGTTGCATTTAAATATCCCAATGAGATCCCAAGGTATGGTTTGTTAACTTCCAGACAAATATACTTAAGCTATTTAACCCACAAATGATTCAATACAACTCTAATTAAAACACCAGAAGTTATATATATTCTTAATGCAAACAACCAATTCCTATGCCAATTTATCTGAGCTGAAATGAATTCTTAATTATCTACAATTAAGATAAATTCTAAAAACAGAATTTATGTTTACCTGATAAATTACTTTCTCCAACGGTGTGTCCGGTCCACGGCGTCATCCTTACTTGTGGGATATTCTCTTCCCCAACAGGAAATGGCAAAGAGCCCAGCAAAGCTGGTCACATGATCCCTCCTAGGCTCCGCCTTCCCCAGTCATTCGATCGACGTAAAGGAGGAATATTTGCATAGGAGAAATCATATGATACCGTGGTGACTGTAGTTAAAGAAAATAAATTATCAGACCTGATTAAAAAACCAGGGCGGGCCGTGGACCGGACACACCGTTGGAGAAAGTAATTTATCAGGTAAACATAAATTCTGTTTTCTCCAACATAGGTGTGTCCGGTCCACGGCGTCATCCTTACTTGTGGGAACCAATACCAAAGCTTTAGGACACGGATGATGGGAGGGAGCAAATCAGGTCACCTAGATGGAAGGCACCACGGCTTGCAAAACCTTTCTCCCAAAAATAGCCTCAGAAGAAGCAAAAGTATCAAATTTGTAAAATTTAGTAAAAGTGTGCAGTGAAGACCAAGTCGCTGCCTTACATATCTGATCAACAGAAGCCTCGTTCTTGAAGGCCCATGTGGAAGCCACGGCCCTAGTGGAATGAGCTGTGATTCTTTCAGGAGACTGCCGTCCGGCAGTCTCATAAGCCAATCTGATGATGCTTTTAAGCCAAAAAGAGAGAGAGGTAGAAGTTGCTTTTTGACCTCTCCTTTTACCAGAATAAACAACAAAAAAGGAAGATGTTTGTCTGAAATCCTTTGTAGCATCTAAATAGAATTTTAGAGCACGAACTACATCCAAATTGTGCAACAAACGTTCCTTCTTTGAAACTGGATTCGGACACAAAGAAGGCACGACTATCTCCTGGTTAATGTTTTTGTTAGAAACAACTTTCGGAAGAAAACCAGGTTTAGTACGCAAAACCACCTTATCTGCATGGAACACCAGATAAGGAGGAGAACACTGCAGAGCAGATAACTCTGAAACTCTTCTAGCAGAAGAAATTGCAACCAAAAACAAAACTTTCCAAGATAACAACTTAATATCTACGGAGTGTAAGGGTTCAAACGGAACCCCCTGAAGAACTGAAAGAACTAAATTGAGACTCCAAGGAGGAGTCAAAGGTTTGTAAACAGGCTTGATTCTAACCAGAGCCTGAACAAAAGCTTGAACATCTGGCACAGCCGCCAGTTTTTTGTGAAGTAAAACAGATAAAGCAGAAATCTGTCCCTTCAAAGAACTTGCAGATAATCCTTTCTCCAAACCTTCTTGAAGAAAGGATAGAATCTTAGGAATTTTTATCTTGTTCCATGGGAATCCTTTAGATTCACACCAACAGATATATTTTTTCCATATTTTATGGTAGATTTTTCTAGTTACAGGCTTTCTGGCCTGAACAAGAGTATCAATAACAGAATCTGAGAACCCTCGCTTTGATAAAATCAAGCGTTCAATCTCCAAGCAGTCAGTTGGAGTGAGGCCAGATTCGGATGTTCGAACGGACCTTGAACAAGAAGGTCCTGTCTCAAAGGTAGCTTCCATGGTGGAGCCGATGACATATTCACCAGGTCTGCATACCAAGTCCTGCGTGGCCACGCAGGAGCTATCAAGATCACCGATGCCCTCTCCTGATTGATCCTGGCTACCAGCCTGGGGATGAGAGGAAACGGTGGGAATACATAAGCTAGGTTGAAGGTCCAAGGTGCTACTAGTGCATCTACTAGAGTCGCCTTGGGATCCCTGGATCTGGACCCGTAGCAAGGAACCTTAAAGTTCTGACGAGAGGCCATCAGATCCATGTCTGGAATGCCCCACAATTGAGTAATTTGGGCAAAGATTTCCGGATGGAGTTCCCACTCCCCCGGATGAAATGTCTGACGACTCAGAAAATCCGCTTCCCAATTTTCCACTCCTGGGATGTGGATTGCAGACAAGTGGCAGGAGTGAGTCTCCGCCCATTGAATGATTTTGGTCACTTCTTCCATCGCCAGGGAACTCCTTGTTCCCCCCTGATGGTTGATATACGCAACAGTCGTCATGTTGTCTGATTGAAACCGTATGAATTTGGCCTTTAAACACCAAAAAACTCTAAGCCATCTCCGTGGAGATGTTGCCTGTACAACGGCAAAGAGAATGACTGGGGAAGGCGGAGCCTAGGAGGGATCATGTGACCAGCTTTGCTGGGCTCTTTGCCATTTCCTGTTGGGGAAGAGAATATCCCACAAGTAAGGATGACGCCGTGGACCGGACACACCTATGTTGGAGAAATATATTTATATGTTTGCAAAGATAAATTACTTGGCAAACAAAAGATTGGTTTTAAACTATACAGGATTATGAATGCAAGCTAAAATACAAAGTGTCCTTTTAAAATTACTAACTGCAATTTAGTTATAGTTATTAAAAATATAGAACAGTCATACATCACCAAATAAGCAAATACATTTTCCAGGTTTCCTCTGACCAATCCAATTTCACTTCCTAAATTAAGAGGTAATTTTTGCATGGATAAAAATTAGGCCAAGGTTGCTTTATAATAGACTGGATCGCAAGGCAGTTTGTCAGTCAAAAATTCAGCAGCAGCAGCCCTCTTTTTTTTCTCTTGCCTGGGGTTATATCACACAATAAAATCCCACACATTTTTATTCTAATCATTAGTGAAATTAGGATGATAGGCCCTTCGGGAAGCTTGTTCATGATTGGTTATTTGGGAAATTTAATTTTCAACAGCCAAATGTCTTTTGGCTGTAATACTGGATTTAGGCCATCGGGGACAGCAGACAGAGACAAACAGTTTCATTCAAATATTGCTTGAGTTCAATTATCTAATCTATAAAATGTTTATCAAATACACTATTTCTTTATATTATTAAACCTGTCTGGTCATTTGTTTAATATACATTCATCATATTTTGTGATTTTTCCTGATTATTTTAATATGAAACATCAGTATTATTTCTAACATCATATTATTATTATTATCTTATATTCATATAAAAACACAGCATATTTCACATTCAGATCACCTCTTTTAGACTGCGTAAAACGTTTGACACAATTTATGGGACAACCACACGTGTATTTGTTAGATGCCTGAAAAATAAAAGAATAGGATATTTATATTTTTAATTTAGCAGACATTCACATTTAATATTATACGAATAGACAATTTGATATCAATTTATTCGTATCTATTATTTAATAGTCTGAGGCACATATTTAATGTTTGAAAGCTATATATATGATTTGTCCAAACTTCGGATCCTTAAGACTTCTATGATTTAAAAAAAAAAATACATAGGTTAAGACATGTTAAAATCTTAACTTTATGAAAATTAGGCACAATTCTTTTTGTAAGATTTATTTTTCCATGTCATACAGAGACTTGAAATGCTAATTTGTCTGGGGTGCAAATTGGAAACTCTGCAGTGGACAATTCACACTTAGGTGATATGAGCCATCTCATCAGCTAAAAACAGTTTTTTCCGGAATCTAATTAAGCTTCAAACGAAATCCAGTGAGCCATGGTATTAAATTATTACATGTCTGTTGGCTTATGCTTCTCTCAGATCAGAAAGTATATTGAGAATTTTCAAAGGGCTTCTGAGCATATTTTCCACCAAAACACAGACTATTGGCTCCATCAACCCAGGTGTTTATGCTGGTTAATGAGACAGATGCTCTCTTTTGAACTCTTAGATGTTATGTTAATCAGTAGAAAGTATTCAGTGATACAATGAGCATGCTCAAACTTACTATTTGAGAGATTTCCTACTTATTCTAGCTTAATATATATATATATATATATATATATATATATATATATATATATATTGCCCACTAATATCTACAGATACCCTGACAGTACGAGATCTGTTGCTCAGTATGCCATTAAGTTCCATACGCTTGCCGCAGATGTTGGTTGGAACAATGAAGCCCTTGTTGCCGCCTTCTTTCATGGGCTTTCTGATGTGATTAAAGACGTTTCTGCAGAGATTTACCAGAGGATCTCAAGGCTTTGGTGTCTTTTTTAATCCTAATTGACATCAGACTCAGAGAGAGGCCCTCTTTCAAGGAGTGCTTGCGGAAGCCTCCTGTACTATTGTCTCCTATGTTGTCATTCCCACCCATGCCTCCCTCTCCTCCCATGTCTCCTGGTCCCAAGTCACCAGGTACTGCTGTGCTGATGCAGTTGGGATTTACGCGTCTCTCCACGGCAGAGAGGGCCTTTTAGGAGGATGGAGGGGCTCTGTCTCTATTGCGGGTTACAGGGCCACTTTTAAAGTTTTGCCCTACATGGCCGGTTAAACGCTCGCACCTAGGGTCCTGTCAGGGGCAGACCTTGGGTGGTTTACACTTGTCCCCGAAACCGCTAAAGGAGAAACCTTAAGTCATGGTTGTCCTTTCCTGGGTGGACTCCTCCATAGTCACCCAGGCTCTTGTTGACTCCGGTGCTGTGAGCTATTTCATTGACAGTGCTTTTGTATCACAGCACTCCATTGCTGTATTGTCTCGGTCCGTTCCACTTGCTATTGAGGCCATTGATGGCAGGCCTTTTCAGCCTGCACACGTTACTCACAAAACCACTCCGTTGTCCATGGCTGTTGGGGCTCTCCATTTTGAAACCCTCCAGTTCCAGGTGATTAATTCTCCGCATTTTCCGGTTGTTCTGGGTTATCCCTGGCTCCAAAAGCACAATCCCAGTCTCGACTGGCGTAGGTCCGGAATTTTGTCGTGGAAATGTATTTCCACTTGTCTTCGGAAATCAATGTCCTATGCACTTCTTTGGAATCTCAATTGCCTGAGGAGTACCGAGAGTTCCAAGACGTTTTTGACAAGGTGCGTGCTGGTACGTTGCCTCCTCACCGGTCATACGATTGTGCCATAGACCTGCAACCCGGAGCCATTTCTCCTTGGGTCCAGGTTTACCCTCTCTCGGTTGCAGAGAATTATGCTATGGAGGAGTATGTTGCCGATGCTCTGTCACGGGGGATCATCTGCAAATCCTGCTCTCCTGCATGGGCTGGCTTCTTGAAGAAAAAGGGTGGCGAGTTAAGACCATGCATCGATTATAGGGGTCTTAATCATCTTACCATTAAGAATGCTTACCCTATTCCGCTCATTACGGAACTCTTTGACCACCTCAAGGGAGCTACAGTCTTTTCGAAATTAGATTTGAGAGGAGCATACAATCTCATTAGGATTAAGGAGGGCCATGAATGGAAAACAGCATTTAACACCAGGAGCGAGCATTATGAGTATCTTGTAATGCCCTTTGGCCTATGTAATGCTCCATTTGTTTTCCAGGATTTATTAATGATGTTCTACGAGATATGTTGCAACAGTGTGTTGTGGGGAACTTAGATGATATCCTCATACACTCACCCACTCTTGAGGCTCATCGTTCTGATGTTACACGGGTACTTCAGAGACTACGTGATAACGGCCTGTTTTGTAAGCTCGAGAAATGTGAGTTCCATCAGACTAGTAACCTTTCTAGGTTATGTAATCTCCATTGCAGGGTTCTCCATGGATCCTGACAAGTTGTCTGCAGTCCTGCAGTGGCCTCGCCCAGTTTGTCTTCGCTCTATTCAATGTTTTTTGGGCTTTGCCTATTACTATAGGAAGTTTATTAAAAACTTTTCTTCCTTGGTCAAATCTATCACTGATATGACCCGTAAGGAGATGATCCACTCCATTGGTCACCTACTGCCAATAAGGCTTTTGAGAGTCTTAAGACTGCCTTTGCTATCGCTCCAGTTCTGGCTCATCCTAACCCTGTCCTGCCTTTTGTTCTTGAGATCGATGCGTCTGAGACTGGAGTAGGTGCCCTCTTGTCTCAACGTCCTACGCCTGTTGGTTCCTTGCAGGGTTCTGTGCGGTTTCTTCTCTAAGAAATTGTCTCCGGCGGAGGGCAATTATGAAATTGGCGACAGTGAAATACTGGCTATAATTTTGGCACTCAAGGAATGGAGGCACCTTCTCGAGGGTACTAGCGTACCAGTGCTCATTCTTACTAACCACAAGAATTTGACTTATCCATCAGAAGCAAAACGTTTGTTGCCCCGACAGGCCAGATGGGCGCTATTTTTGTCTCGGTTTAATTATGCGGTCTCCTACCTGCCTGGTAGTAAGAATGTTAGGGCTGATGCCCTCTCTCGTCAATTTTCGCCTCTGTCAAAGGAGGAGTCTGTACCTATTCAAGTTATATCTCCTGACCATATATTGGCCACCATACGTACTAATTTGACTTCTCCCTTAGGGGAGGAGATCCTGGCTGCACAAACCAATGCACCTCCTGAGAAAACTAGTGGTAAGTGCTTTGTACCTGAGAATCTTCAAACTATTGCACACTTACAACTATCCTAAAGCTGCAGGTCACCCGGGCAAGAACCAAATAATTTGGTCTGTGACTCGAAAATTCTGGTGGCCAGGTCTTCGTTCTGATGTTGCTGTGTATGTTGCCTCCTGCTCAGTCTGTGCACAGAATAAGACTCCTCGACGTCTACCTGTGGGTCTTCAACCTACTGCTAATAGTGAGCGTCCTTGGACACATCTTTCCATGGACTTCATTGTCGAGCTCCCTGTTTCCAATAGCAATACTGTTATCCTAATGGTGGTTGACCGTTTTTCTAAAATGTCACATTGCATTCCCTTGAATAAGTTGCCTACTGCTCAGGAGCTTGCTTCAATTTTTGCCCGGGAGGTCTTCCGTTTACATGGGTTACCCAAGGAGATAGTCTCGACCGAGGTAGTCAGTTTGTCCAGATTTTGGCGTTCCTTTTGTGCTCAAATGGGGATCCAGCTTTCCTTCTCCTCGGCATATCGCCCTCAATCAAATGGGGCTGCGGAACGGTCTAATCAAGCTCTGGAACAGTTCCTCTGTTGCTATGTCTCATATCACCACAATAATTGGTCTGAACTGTTACCTTGGGCAGAGTTAGCTCGTAATAGTGCTATTAATGCTTCCTCCCAGTTGTCCCCATTCATGGCGAATTATGGCTTTCAACCATCCTTGTTGCCTGATTCATTCATGTCTCAGGGAATTCCAGCTTTGGAGGAGCATCTCCAGCAACTCTGTTCCACGTGGGTGCAGATTCAGGATTGTGAATCGAATATATAGAGGCGCTGATCTTGAATCTCGTGTATATGGACGTACACACTGAAGAAAGAAAAACTTGGCTTGTGATTTGCAGAAGTTAACAACAAATTAATGTGCAGTATACTCACTCCGAAAAATTCAGAGTTCAGCTTCTTCGAAAGGTTTTTCTGTCTCAACTTTCCCAATTTCCACACTGTGTTTGTGTTCCGATAAATTTCGGAATCCGGCTCCTCAGAACGTATTGTGTAGTTTGAAATTACTTCCAAAGAGGCAGCAAAAATACTTGTTGTGGTAAAAAACAAATATTTATTAAAACATAATAAAATGCTCTTATTTATCTTGGCTCTACGCGTTTCAACGACTGTGTCGTCTTTTTCAAGAGCAGTAAAAACAATTGTTTTTACTGCTCTTGAAAAAGACGACACAGTCGTTGAAACGCGTAGAGCCAAGATAAATAAGAGCATTTTATTATGTTTTAATAAATATTTGTTTTTTACCACAACAAGTATTTTTGCTGCCTCTTTGGAAGTAATTTCAAACTACACAATACGTTCTGAGGAGCCGGATTCCGAAATTTATCGGAACACAAACACAGTGTGGAAATTGGGAAAGTTGAGACAGAAAAACCTTTCGAAGAAGCTGAACTCTGAATTTTTCGGAGTGAGTATACTGCACATTAATTTGTTGTTAACTTCTGCAAATCACAAGCCAAGTTTTTCTTTCTTCAGTGTGTACGTCCATATACACGAGATTCAAGATCAGCGCCTCTATATATTCGATTCACTTTCTACTCACAGTCCGGTTGGGAGAGACTGTTAGAGAGCAGCGGTCATTTAAGAGGGGAGTATTGTACTCTATTCTAGTCACCCTGTACATTGTGTTGTTTAACATCTGACATATTTGTATAGTTTTAGATTATTTTTGCAGATTCAGGATTGCCTTCATCGTTCTATGCAGCTCCAAATGTTCTAGGCTGATCGTAGGCGTCTGCCCATGCCTTGGTGAGAGGGTTTGGCTGTCCTCCCGCAACTTGAACCTTTGTGTGCCTTCCAATAAACTGGCTCCCCGTTATGTTGGTCCTTTTCGGATACACTGACAGGTCAATCCTGTGGCCTACGCTCTTGACCTTCTTCCTGCAATGCGCATCTCCAATGTTTTTCATGTCTTCATCTTGACACCATTGGTTTGTAATCGGTTTACCACTGTGTTGCCTCATCCCCATCCTATCTTTGTTGACAACCATGAAGAATATGAGGTCAGCAGCATTATTGACTCTCGTATGTCCAGGGGTCGCGTACAGTATTTGGTTCACTGGAGGGGTTACGGTCTGGAGGAGCGTTCATAGGTTCCCTCCTCTGATGTTCATGCTCCCGCCCTCCTCCGTGCCTTCCATGCCCGTTTCCCCAATAAGCCTTTTGTCCTCCAGCGTCATTGAGGGGAGGGTACTGTCAGGGTTTTTTCCCTGCTTTGTTTGCCATGTGCTGCTGGCAGCCATTTTACTCACCTTTCTTGCTGAATCTGGTTTAGAGTGTGTGATGTTGCTCATTTCCTGCACGCCCTCTTATGGCCAGACTGTTGTACATCATCGGTGTGAGACAGGTTGCAGTCTCAGAATTGTGGTGTCATCACTTATTATTTAAAGGGCTTCTGTTCAGTATGCTTTGCCCTTGCGTTGTCTCAGACCTGTTTGTGAGTTCCTGGATATTACCTAGCTAGTTTGACGTCTCTTCTGGTTCCCGATCCCTGGCTTGTTCCTGACTTTGCTGTTTTCCTTGTTCCTGATTCCGGCTTGTCTGACTACTCGCTTTGGCTCCTGACTCGGCTCGTCTGACTACCAGCTCTAGTTTTGACTCCTGGCTTGTTATTTGACTTATAGACTTTTTATTATTTTTGTTATTAATAAAGGTGTGATTATTTTTGCACTTCTTGTCTCAGTCTGATTCCTGGCACCCTGACATTAGGTGTATCATTAAGACCAAAATTAGTACGAGAATTGGTACATTCAGTTATAGAAAGCATGGTGTTGTCAACCCCTGTAAAATCAGGAGATAGAGGCAATAAAAAGTATGAATGTGCAAAGTGAACTAAGTGGAGAGCCACTAGTGCACTATACGAAACAAGAGGGTGTGCACCAGTAGGAAGAGCTAGTATACAGTGTCAGTGGAATAGGATACAATGTAGGTGAAGACAATAGCAATATCAATCTGTAACAATAACAGTCTGTGTGTAAGATTCTCAGTAGACAATAATAGATATTGTATATCTAGAGCATTCATAAAAGGTAAAAGTATATGACCAAAAATGTGACAGTGAAAAACAACAGAAATAACATAAATGTAGAAAAAAATATATATATAGATATACGCCGTGTGTATGTTTATGTGCACATATATATATATATATATATATATATATATATATATATATATACATACATATACAATACCATTAATATAATATATGAATAAACAATGATCAGTAACAATGTTGAAAATACCAAATAAGTAGTAAGAGCAAATATGATAAGTCCGCAAACGGTCAAGAATCCACAAACCAATATGTATAGGTGTAAAAAAGGGACCAGATGGGTAAATCATTCAGCGTTTCAACACTCCAATTGGTAGGGATCCTGAGTCCCAGACGATACTAGAGAGATATGGATGAGAAGAAATGGAGGCTCTTCATAGGGTGAGTATGTAAGGACAAGTGATAACTTGCAAAGAGAAGACAAATGGCAACTAACGTGTTTACAGGCACCACCAATGGTGCGTGAGTGGCGAGCTGAGGCACACCGGTCCCCCCAGCGAGACAATCACTAGTAATAGCGGCTTGGCTTGTAGATGAGCAATGCCGGGAGGAGTCAGACAGCGTCAGTCCATTCACAGGAACCCTGTGGGGTGTCAGCTCAAGTTGCTGTAGAACCAAGCAGGCAAACCAGACTCAACAGAAAAGCACAATAGAACCAGTTGTGCGGTTCAATGAGAAATATAACTGCGGCTATATAATCCAAAAGATGCACAGTTAAAACGACAGCTCCAAGTATAAAAAGGGGTTTTAATAAAAGCAACCTGTTTCTCAGTGGATTTACCACTGTTTCATCAGGCTAACATTAAATTCTAAGACACAGGTATATATCCGAAACACAATCACAGTCTGGCCCGCCCACCAATCAATTACAGGTGAGTAAAGGTAAAAAGTTACAAATAAGAAAAAAGGGCTGAGACAGAATCTCAGGTTGCTGTGTCTGACAATAAAAACAATCATATTGACATAAGAAACTGTCAGATAAAGCGAGAATAATATTTTGAACAATATGCAAATAGGTATATTACATATAAACATGTAAATATAGATGTATAACCAGCGTAATCACAATAGTATAACAATATAATGAAAATAATGATAATGGTAGTTATGTCTAGTGTGTGAAATGTCTATGATATATAAGTATATGGAGTATACCTATGATATATGAGTATATGGAGTACCAACTACCGAAACAAAATCAACCTTGCAAAGGTTGTAGTAATCTGGAACAGTCGTGAAGTCTATGAATAAATAATAAATGCATGAACCAGCCTAACCAGCAGTATTGTATGAACATTATGGACATAAATATGTGTTGTGAAGTTATAATGTGTCGTGTCTGGAACCTAGGTGATCGTAAGATAGTGGAAATGGTTTAGCTAGAGATAAGGGAGGGGGAAAAGAGGGGGCCTATCAATGGGATATTACCATAGGAGTCGAGTACATAGCGTGTAACTGTTTAACAGCGTGTGTGATATTCTAAATTGTGCAATAAGGGATTCGTGTGAGAGTGAATGTAATATGTAGAGGAGTGTATGTTAAGTGTTAATATGGGAAAAGGAGGAGATCTAAGTGAAGGGACATATGTGAACACTTTTTTGGATTAGTGTTACGAGATAGAGTGGCAATATAGTGTGGAAATATGAATTGCATAAGTGCTGTGCAGGTTATAGGTGGAAGAAAAAAGTAAACAGTAACTAGGCTAGTGTTGTAATGATATTACATGTTGTTAGCCATATATGTGGCTATATATAACACCAGTAAACATAGGATAATGAATAATATTAATCCAACTAAAGATATAATTAAAATTAAAAAGATAAGTGAGGTTGCATAGAACATATATATGACCAGAGGTGTAAGTAAAAAATATATATATTATATTATATTAGTCAAAGGCAGCAAGATCCATATTGAGGTTGAGGCCCGCCGGGCTTAGAGATTGGAGCTTATAGATCCAAAAGGATTCTCTTTGTTTTAGTCTATTATAACGGTTATAACAAGGGGATGGTAGAATTTGTTCAATAGGGGTTATAGAAAAAATATTGGTACTACCCTTGTGATGTCCATGACAATGGGACGCCACACTGTGGGGTTGTAGTTGTTTTTTCATGTTATAAAAATGTTCATTCCATCTTGTTCTGATGGTCTGACAAGAACACCCCACATATTGAACCCCACAAATACACGTTAGTAAATATATTACGTATTCTGATGTGCAATCCATTCGTTTTAATAGGGAAAAATGTTTTTGTTTGAGTGGATTGAAAATCAACTTGTTTATGAGTGACATATGTGCAAATGTTACATTGCTTTTTATTACATTTGAAACTGCCCTTAACAGAAAGAATTGGGGGCGGTTTACGATAGGAATAATCTTTGGGTCCTTTCATATTTCTATTTTTGCTGACCACAATTCTGCTGGGTGCTAATTTGTTTTTTAGAGTTTGGGCTCTTTTGAAAACACATTTGGGTTTTTCTCCTATCAGACTATTTAAAATAGGATCTTTTAGAAGTTATTGCCAATGTTTTTGGACAATATTTTGTATTTTTCCATGGTTGGATGTGTACCTTATAATAAACATAGGTGAAGATGTCTCCTGTTTGCTATTTATGTTATTCTGGTCATTATTAGGTGTCTGCCCTATAATACTATTCCTATCTAATGATCTTGCTCTCAAATAGCCATTAAGGACAATATCAGCGGGGTAGTCTTTGTCAAGGAATCTTTTGGTAATAATTTCACTTTGTGAGTCATAGTCAGCTAAAGAGCTGTAATTTCTGCAAATTCTCCGGTATTGCCCATAGGGCACATTGTCTTTCCCCGGTAGATAGTGATTGTTACTAAAATGTAAGTAGCTGTTACTATCTACGGGTTTGAAGTGAGTTTTGGAACCAATAGTTTCATCTCTAGTAGAGAATAGACATAAATCCAGGAATACTATCGAAACTGGATCGACATGATGAGTGAAAGAAAGTCCCATGTGATTATTGTTAAGGGTAGATATAAAATATGATGTAGTGACATTGTCACCCTCAAAAATAAATAACAGATCATCGATGTAACGGCCATAGAAAACCAGATTTGCCCCACATGGGGAGTTGTAAATATAGGTTTTTTCAAATTGTCCCATATATAAATTATATTTTCATTATATTGTTATACTATTGTGTTTACGCTGGTTATACATCTATATTTACATGTTTATATGTAATATACCTATTTGCATATTGTTCAAAATATTATTCTCACTTTATCTGACAGTTTCTTATGTCAATATGATTGTTTTTATTGTCAGACACAGCAACCTGCAATTTTGTCTCAGACCCTTTTTCTTATTTGTAACTTTTTACCTTTACTCACCTGTAATTGATTGGTGGGTGGGCCAGACTGTGATTGTGTTGCGGATATACAGTATACCTGTGTCTTAGATTTTAATGTTAGCCTGATGAAACAGTATTTTATTAAAAAACCCTTTTTATACTTGGAACTGTTGTTTTAACTGGGCATCTTTTGGATTATATAGCTGCAGTTATATTTCTAATTGAACCGCACACCTGGTTCTATTGTGCTTTTCTGTTGGGTCTGGTTTACCTGCTTGGTTCTCCAGCAACTTGAGCTGACACCCCACAGGGTTCCTGTGAATGGGCTGACGCTGTCTGACTCCTCCTGGCAACGCTCATCTACAAGCCAGAATTTAGCCTCCCGCTGTTACCAGGGATTGTCTCGCTGGGGGGACCGGTGTGCCTCAGCTCGCCTCTCACGCACCACTGGTGGTGCCTGTAAACACATGAGTTGCCAATTGTCTTCTCTTTGCAAGTTATCACTTGCCCTTACATGAAGCGCCTCCATTTCTTCTCATCCATATTTTTTCCAATCCTCAAGACTGTCAACGAAAACGCTGTCACTTTGGAGCTCCCATCTCATTTACGAATACACCCAACCTTCCATGTTTCTTTACTAAAACCCTGCAGGCCGGTTCAAGCATTTGAGAAGGGTACTTCTACCCCAATACAAACTTACTCTGATGAAACGGAATATGAAGTTGAATGTATTCTGGATTCTAGACGTGTCATACAGGTGTACTATTAATTTAAAAATAATATAAAAATAACTAACATCCATAATGTGGTACAAGAAAGAGAATGTGGTAACATTGTTTCAGTCAGTAAAGATTAATTTTGGAATCTAAAGAGACAACTCTTTTGAAAACATGAAAGTGTGCTTCGTGAACACGCTGGGAAGAAAGCAAAAGGTTAGCAAAATATGGTAATTTGTAACAAAGTAAATATAGCCTCATATATTAATTTCTAACACAAATTTGTTTTGTCATTAAAGGGACAGTCAAGTCCAAAAAAAACTTTCATGATTCAAATAGGGCATGTCATTGTAAACAACTTTCCAATTTACTTTTAGCACCAATTTTGCTTTGTTCTTGGTATTCTAAGTTGAAAGCTAAACCTAGGTGGTTCATATGATAATTTCTTAGACCTTGAAGGCCACCTCTAATCTGACAGTTTTTCACTACTAGAGGGTGTTATTTCATGTGTTTTATATAGATAACATTGAGCTCATGCATGTGAATTTACAGAGGAGTGAGCACTGATTGGCAAGGTAATCACAGAGGTAAAACTGAGATAAGGGGTCAGTCTGCAGAGGCTTAGGTAAAACGTATATTATTATAACTGTGTTGGATATGCAAAACTGGGGATGGTATTGGGTAATAAAGGGATTATCTATCTTTTAAAACAACAATAATACTGGTGTTGACGGTCCCTTTAAAAGTAGGCCTAATATTGTTTGTGATTAATTTGGATTTTATAGAGAGAGAGGAGCAGCAGCAACTACAAGAGAAAAGGGGTAAGGAATTCAAAGGTTTTTTCACTGCTCACAAAGGCCCAATCATAACAAGGGAGAGAAAAAGACAGCTGGATGTAGCATTTTTTAAAAATGATTTACATGGACTATGAACTGCTGAATACAGGAGAATGTTAAGGGATGCAACACTTCGCTAGCGCGGCTCAACCGGGTACACCCCCTCTGCTACAAAACTGTCTGGGACACGCTCATGCCACATGCCCTGGAAGAGATGGAAGCCAAACTGCAAGACCTACTGGAAAATGGTGATGGGTTCATTCTGAGTTTAGGGTGCTCTTGCGTACACTTTTCACCAGGTGCCCGACTTTCATTAACAGCCTATTAATGTTGCCGTGCTCGTTAACAGTGTCTTTGATCGCCAGCTGAAGCATGTAAATGGGGCATCTCAGATGTAAATTTGACACAGTAAAGTACTGATTTATCATAGTTTCTACATTGGTGGTTATCTCTTCCACTTGGACTTGGGAGGGCAAAGGTGGTCCCTCATCCTCCTCTTCATGTTCAGCACTGCTGCTGGGATCCGTGGTCACTTCATGTTCACCCTCGTCCTCCTCTTCAGTGCCAGGGAGGAGGTTAAATGCCTTGATTATGTTGCTGGCACTATCAGTGATGATCCTAATCACACGCCGTTGCACGTTCCAATATTTCAGTACACTTTCATATTTTTGGTAAATACGATCTATGGTATGGTGCCCCTGTATGTGCTCAAAGCCCAACAAAACCGTATGCCTTCAGAACGTCCCATCGTTGAAACTGGCCACGATGCCAAGGAAGCTGTGCCCTCTTCTATTGGTTCCAACTCTGGTGTTCGTGTTTTCATTTGGGAATGGTTTGTTGGGGTTGCAAAATGACTAGACAATTTGGGGTCAAGAAGAACCCCGGACGAAAGAATTAAGGTAGGGTAATTGACCTCTATTGGCTGAAGTGGAGGTCAGGTAAGGGACAAGGGGGCGTGGCTGCTTTTAAATAATTGGTGGTGCAGTGGATTCGCGCCCTTTTTTCATACTTATCTGAACTGGAGAGGAAACTGACCGATTAGGTATCCGTCTGACAACCACTTGCACCACTCGATGGAGCAGCCAGCTGCAGATGATTTAGTCGGTCATCCGGTTGTTCCAAAAAGATCCGTTATGGCAAAACAAACTAGTCAAGTCTAATGTTGCTAACATCACCCTGAATCAAGTACGACAGCTGATGCACCTTGTCAGTGTGCTGACACTGCTAGCAGACATCACAGATAAAATGCAGAAGGAGCTGGGGAACCTGGGGATGATCCTCCAGGTTTTCACGGAAATCAAATCCCAGCTCAGCTGCTGCACTTCTAATGGGCTTCGCTGCTTTTGCAGAAACATTGGCAAACAACGTGTCAGTTCACTATGTAATATACTATACTGATAAAGATCTAATTTTAGCCTCAGTGTAAAGTCCCCATTTCAAGAAAGAATGTATAATCCGAGATGAGTCAGTATGCAACAAACTCGGGGAAATCCACAACCTCCTCATCAAAGAAGCTGAGAAAATTAACGCTCCCAGCGGGACACCTGAGACCGACACCCCACCAGCCGCCGACCTGAATCCCGAGCCTGAAAGAAAAAGATTTCGCCTGTTCAGGTCATACTTCAGCGAGCCGCAGCGCGTAACCAGAGACGCCAAAGGTGAAGTCAAAAAGTACCTCTCATCCCCAAGACAGAACCCGGATGCCGATGTTATTCAATTTTGGAAAGAAAAGTAGCTTGCATTGTGTTCAGCATCCCAAACGGGTCTGCAAGCGCAGAGAGGGTTTTTTTCCGCTGCCGGACTGCTGTCAAGAAACCACTGCAAAAGTCTGAAACCTCAGACTTTGGCAAAACTTGTGTTCTTGAAAGTGAACTCAAAAGAACTGTAGATAAGGAAAGCAAATAATTTGTTATTTTGTTTTAAAGGTTGACTCTGTAAGCCAATTTAATTTTTAACAATCCATGGTCGTGCACACTGTGCAAAAAGTCAGTTAAAAGAATTTTGGGCTAATACTTAATTTACTTTTAAAAATTTGATGTGTAGCCTCACTAACCAGCCTGTATAGTTCTATTTATTTAATTAGGCCCATTGATTCATTTAATTTTACAGGACTTTTTGTGTTATATTCCTTTTTATGCAGGCCTAATTTGTAATTTAAAAATAAACAATTTCTATTTGAAAAATGTAGTTGTTGTTGCTCTTTAGTTCTTTGGGCTGCAGTTTAAGCTGAATGTTAAATACATGGCCAATTGGCCATGCAGATTTTTTTCCTTTTTTGGAGCGAGCGGGAGGGCAATTTGAGTGGAGCGGGATGCGATCTGCGTTAAGTGCTGAGCAATAATGAGCGGATCGGCCTGGTGCGGCTTTGAGCAGAGGAGCGGAGGGGTGAACAGCTCCGTGAGTGCGGAGCGGAGATTCTCACCACTACTATTTGCTCATATGCTCTGTTCTTGAGGAGGATTCTTGGGAACCTTCCACTAACATCTCAGCCCGTAGATTAATCTCCTTATTCCATAGACGTCACCCGGACTGACCTCATCCTTGAACCACGGAGTGGTTCTCCTTGGGGGGGGTGTTCTTTAAGGTATCTTTACATATAAATGGAGGTGGTTTCTTTTTCTTTACCTGCCTCATATAAGGACCTTTCCTAGTTAGATTATTTGCTTGGTATTAGTGCTTAGATGCTCTGTACGTTGAACCTTTGCATCCTGAGAGTTCTACTGTCTTTTTCACATATTCCGTGTTTGCTGTGGAGAGGATCGATTCATTTGCATTTTATAAGTACAAGGTACCAGTACCCGAAGTTCCTGTTTGTCACTGTAATCCTTTTTTGTTAACAAGTGCCTGTGGTTGGTTTCTTGTTTGATCTACTGACTGCCATTACACTTTTCAGTCTGCCTCTGCCTTCTCAGCTGCAACTGTGACGTTGGTCGATCAGCTGCTCAGTGTGTTTCAGCATTTCCAGATTTACTGACTCACAGACTTTCCTCTCAGTCATCTTATTGTGTTTACTATCGTGGAAGGGGTTCCCCTTTTATAATAAGATCTTAAGGTACCTTGCTTTCATTCCTTTATCACACATATATCTTGTGACAGATTACCTTTGATCCTGTGATCTAAGCCAATGGTAATTACTGTGACAGGAGGTTTGTGCACACTAACGCTGAAGTTGATGAATACAGGTGGCCCTCGTTTTACAACGGTTCAATTTACACCGTTTCAGAATAACAACCTTTTTTTCCAGTCATGTGACTGCTATTGAAAAGCATTGAGAAGCAGTGCATTTATTAAAATAGCCAGTAGGTGGAGCTGTCCGCTTGTGTTGCAGCAAAGCCAAGCAAGCTGAAATTAATCAGTTTAACCAGACCTGAGCTATCAAGCAGATTTCAAAGGAACAAGATCTTCCTGTCTATATATCAGTCCAGATTGGAATGCATAGAAAGAACTGTTTGCAGAAAAATGCAAGTGAAGTCTGTGTTGTGTGACTTTTTTATTAGGTTTATAATGCTGTTTAGCAAATGTTTTTGTTCATTTAACTTAGTTTAATTATATATTCTTTGTTGTGTGATTATTTTATTAGGTTTATAATGCTGTTTAGCATTTAAAGTCTTAATTTTAAAGCTTTAAAAATAATGTATTAGGTGTTACTTATGACAATTTTGAGAGGAGCCTGGAACCTATCCCCCTCACTTCCCATTGACTTACATTATAAACTGGGTTTCAATTTACAACGGTTTCGATTTACAACCATTCCTTCTGGAACCTAACCCCGGCGTAAACTGAGGGCTACCTGTAATTGCTTTCCCTGTTACTCTGGTTGCACAAACAACATCTTCTTAGGATTTCAAGTAGCATTATGCAATACCTAGAATCTTCAGCTACAATCCTTCCTATTTATCTAATAGGAAGACTTCATGTCATTTAAGTTTCTTATGTGTAAGATCTGCAGTTGAGACTCATCATTATATTCAAATTTCCTTCTAACTAATCTCATTGGCATTGCAGTACAGAACATTGGAATGTGAAATATTTATAGTAAATACATACTGCTAGATTACGAGTCTTGCGTTAGGCTTAAAAAGCAGTGTTGGCCGGTCCCAACGCTGATTTTTAATGCCCACTGGTATTACGAGTCTTGCAGGTACAGATGTACCGCTCACTTTTTTGGCCAGACTCGGAAATACCGCAAATCCACTTACGTCAATTGCGTATCCTATATTTTCAATGGGACTTGCATAGCGCCGGTATTACGAGTCTGACCAAAAGTGAGCGGTACACCCTCTCCTGTCAAGACTGGTACAGCATTTAAAAGTCAGTAGTTAGGAGTTTTACACTACAACGCCGTAGCATAAAACTCTTAACTAAAGTGCTAAAAAGTACACTAACACCCATAAACTACCTATTAACCCCTAAACCGAGGCCGAACTGGACATCGCCGCTACTATAAGAAATATATTAACCCCTAAACCACCGCACTCCCGTCTCACAAACACTAGTTAAATATTATTAACCCCTAATCTGCCGCCCCTAACATCGCCGACACCTACCTACATTTATTAACCCCTAATCTGCCGCCCCCAACGTCGCCGCCACTATATTAAAGTTATTAACCCCTAAATCTAAGTCTAACACTAACCCTAACCCCCCCTAACTTAAATATAATTTAAATAAATCTAAATAAAATAACTATCATTAACTACATTATTCCTATTTAAAACGAAATACTTACCTATAAAATAAACCCTAAGATAGCTACAATATAACTAATAGTTACATTGTAGCTAGCTTAGGGTTTATTTTTATTTTACAGGCAAGTTTGTATTTATTTTAACTAGGTAGAATAGTTATTAAATAGTTATTAACTATTTAATAACTACCTAGCTAAAATAAATACAAAAGTACCTGTAAAATAAAACCTAACCTAAGTTACAATTACACCTAATACTACACTATAATTAAATTAATTCCATAAATTAAATAAAATTATTAAAGTACAAAACAAACAAATTACAAGAATTTTAAACTGATTACACCTAATCTAATCCCCCTAAAAAAATAAAAAAGCCCCCCCAAAATAAAAAAGCCCTACCCTACACTAAATTACAAATAGCCCTTAAAAGGGCCTTTTGCGGGGCATTGCCCCAAAGTAATCAGCTCTTTTACCTGTAAAAAAAAAGTACAAATCACCCCCCCAACATTAAAACCTACCACCCACACAACCAACCCTACTCTAAAACCCACCCAATCCACCCTTAAAAAAAACACAAACCCCTTGAAGATCACCTTACCGGGAGACGTCTTCTCCCAACCGGGCCGAAGTCCTCAACGAAGCCGGGAGAAGTCTTCATCCAAGCCGGGCGAAGTGGTCCTCCAGAAGTCTTCATCCAGACGGCATCTTCTATCTTCATCCATCCGGCGCGGAACTGGTATTGAGGTGAGATATGGAGTAAAATTTTGCTCTATGCTCACTTTTTTGCGGTTAACACCGGGTTTGTAAAAACCCGTAATACCAGTGCTGTCTGTAAGTGAGCGGTGAGACTAAACTGCTCATTAGCACCGCATAGCCTCTAACGCAAAACTCGTAATCTAGCCAATAGTTATTATTATTATTATTTATTTATAAAGCACCAACAGGTTCTGCAGTGCTGTCGATGAGTACAGAGTTAAAAGTACAACAGTGAGACATTACAATATAAGACAAAATATAACAAACAAATACAGGGGGTTTGAGGGCCCTATTCCCGTGGGAATTTACAATCTAGGTGGGTAGGAGGATGAGAAACAGGAGGTGGGGACTGCAAAGATGAGAATGATGTTAATGTAGAGTTTATATGAGGGCAACTATTAGGTAAGTGGAATCCATTTGTTATTGAGTTGGGTGATAAGCTTCCCTGAAGAAAAAGGTCTTCAGGGAACGTTTAAACGAGGACAGGTTAGGGGAGAGTCTGAAAGCTTGAGGAAGTGCGTCCCAGATGTTTGGTGCCGCACAAGAGAAGTCCTGCAGTCTAGGATGGTAGGAGGTGATGGAGTATATTTGTTAATGAGTGAAGACAGGTGGGGGGCAGCATTGGTGAGGGCTTTGTAGGTCAGGGTGAGAATTTTTAATTAAATGAGGAGCCAGTGAAGGGACTCGCAGAGAGCTGTAGCAGATACAGAGCATCGGGATAGGTATATTAGCCTGGCAGAGGCATTTAGGATGGATTGGGGAGAGGCAGGGGAGAGGGAAGCCATTTAGTAGGTTATTGCAGTAGTCAACATAGGGTGATGGGGAGATAGTGGTGCCGCCAACAGTGATAGAGAAGTTAGAAACCGGAGTAGAATTAGATGGGGGGATTAGAAGTAGCTCGTCTTGGACATGTTTATTTTTAGGTGGTGAGAGGCCATCCAGGAAGAAATGCCAGATAAGCAGCTGCTGATATGAGAATTGACAGAAGGAGAGAGTGAAGGGGTGGATAGGTAGATCTGAGTATTATCAGCATAGAGGTGATAGTTGAAACCATAGCTGCTTATAAGTTTACCCAGCAAAGAAGTGTAAATAGAGAAGAGTAGAGGACCCAGAACATAGCCTTGAGGTACTCAGACAGAGAGAGGCAGTGAAGAGGAGGAGTCACTGGCAAAAGAGACAGAAAATGACCTGTTAGAGATAAGAGTTGATCCAGGAGAGGGCAGTGTCACAGAGCTGAAGAGAGCTGAGAGTCCGTAGGAGGAGGGGATGGTCAACGGTATCAAAGGCAGCAGAGTTGTCCACTAAGATGAGTATAGAGCAGTAGCCTTTGTTTTTATTGGAAAAGAGATTGTTAGTAACCTTGGTGAGTTTTTCAAGGAGTTTTGAAGCTAGCGGAAGCAGTGATATTGGGTAATAGTTTGCAGGATAATTAGGGTCCAGGGAGGGTTTTTTGAGGATGAGGGAGACCTTTGCAAGTTTGAAGGAAGATAGGAATGAACCAGTAGTAAGGGATAGGTTAAATATGGGAGTTAGAGCTGCAGTGAGGGTGGAAGACAGAGAAGGTATTAGATGTGAAGGGCATTGTTCCCTCTAAGCCCAGTTTTATGAGCGTCCCAGCAGTGAAACAGTTATTTAGAGCAATTAGCAAACACTAGACAATACAGACTGCAAGGCGTGGTTCCTTTATTAACTGTTTTACTGCTGGGCTGCTCAAAAAGTGGCCTTAGAGGGAACACTGGTGAAGGGATAGGCTCAAGTGGGCAGGTAGTGAGGTGTGAGGTTAAAACCTTTATTAAAAATGAATATTGCATGAGGTTAAATATATTTTTTGATGATTTCATCTACTTAAATGAAAAGGGCTCCAATGCATTTATATATATATATATATATATATATATATATATATATATATATATATATATATATACACATGTGTATTTGTGTGTTTATGTGTGTATATATATCAGTAAATACATATATAAATACATAAATACATGTGTACACACATATATACATACATCTTTGAGCCCTTATAACTTTTTTTGTGCAATATTTTTTTTACTCATTTTAATTAGATGGTGTTATTGTGTGTGTAACTGTATTAAGTAATGTATTTTTTGTGTTTTGTGACACTTTTTTGTTTTTCTCAAAACAGTTTTACCAGAGCTCTGAGGTTACACTAACCCGGCATGCGTTAACTTCAATTGAGCTGAATCGATCACATTTACTTTCAACTTGTAATACGAACAAAAAACCTGACGCACACAAACATTTATCACTCACACGTGACCCCTGTGTCATCAACTTTCTGTAAAGAACATTACTGTAAATATTGTTCTTTTCATTGATCCATTTTAACAAAATCTTAGATATACAATGTAATGTTGCTTATTATACATGTGCATGAGTAGAAATGACTGTTCAGACATGAATTACAGCTTCCACTATACCCTGGAGTTGAATGGGGTCTTCAGCTGGCTGGGCTGTTGCTTTGCTGGTGTTCTACTTGAAGACTTTAGCTATAAGCTAGTTATTGCTAAATTTATCACTTTTTTGTTACTCTCCCCTTTTTTGTTGCTTCACAACCTGCAGCTCTGGGCTATTGGCAAATGACTACAGATTATTTAAACCCAGTTCTTCCTGTTGTCCTTGTCCTTATGAGTATTTGTCTTTTTTATCTGTGATTATCCGTTTTTGACCTGATTGCTGTTCTTTGACTACTCTCTCTGCCTGACCCCTGGTAATGCCTTAGCATACTCCAGATACCTGACCTCTGCTTATGACCTGTTTTTTTCTATTGTTTGTTTATTCTGCTCCTGTATCTGCCTATCTCTGATTGCTGACCTTCGCTTGCTTTGACCATTCTCTCACTGCTCAGTTCCTGGGGCCTTTACCACTTCCATTATATTATATGGTCAATCCAGGACTCCAGTGTAATTACCAACTTAATAGATCACATTAAAGATGGCTCACTAGATGCAGGCAGATGGTGAAGGTGATAAGGCTGTTAAGATCCAGAACACCTCAAGTACTGCATTCAATAATGAAAAGAAATACATTGAATTCTCCCAGTCTCTTGGCTCTGAGTGAGCTGCTCATAAATAATTTTGAGCAAATATCTCAGACTTACAGCACAGGGTTAATATTTAAATATATAACAAGAGAGAGAAGTCCTCAATTAAAATATGAACAATAAATAACTTCTTATTTGGCTACTAACAAACCAAAAACTGCCTTGTTTAGTAGAGTTACACCTAAAAAAAAATACAGTCCAGTCCTGAAATATCAAACAACCTCCCCTCTGAAGAAGATATAACACCATGACACCTTTGATGCATGGTATTTCTGGGCTGGACTCTTCAACATATGCTGCAGATATGGGCTAAAATGGCTTAACCCTGGGTGGGTACTATCTTAGAAGACAATGTATTACAGCTTTGTCAGTTCCACTTGAGCACTCTTTTTCGTTTCATATACAGATTACCTGACATATTACCTTACCTAATATATTACCTGACATAGACCCATTGTCCAAGGTCTATTAGAGAGATATAGCAGCACTTCCACTGGCAAGGGCCATATAGACATATCAAATCTGTGGTTAGCAATACAAATCCTTCCTTCATTGGAGAACTATCTGGTAATTTTTAGCTGGATTGTTTTACTGGATGAAACTAGATTGAGATGCTAAAAAAGTTATTTGTGAGAATATGTGTGTATGTATTCTATGGGGAATATATTAATGTTCATGTTCAAGTTCAAGTGTGGCTTTTTGCGTGCATCGGGTTAGCGTGCGAGCAAAATCTCTTTACTTTCAACTTGTAATATGAGCGTTACCTGACGCGGGTGGGAACGTTAAATACTGCTCCACTTGTAATCTAGCCCATTATTTGGGAGTAATACTTAATGATAGAATTGTAGTGTGCCTAAGGGATGTTTATTTTCTCTATTTTTTGTTAGATAATATTCTACACTTACAAACATACTTACATTTAGTATTTGAAGTGTGTTTCTGAAGTTGTTGTGGTTGCAATTGTTTTAATCGCTTAGCAATAAATTCTCCCTTCTCCCTCCATGTGTGAGATTTCATGTCCTGGGCACTTAACAAAACTATGGATAAAATAGCAGGAACATCTACTAACGATACACTCAGAAAGAAAGGTAACGCCATGCTCAATTCTTTTCAAACATGATCACCGGATCATTTGGTAGCCTCATAAGCATATATCAGTATAACTCAATATTTTGGTTTGATGGTATGTGTCACTCACGGATACCAGGCTGCAAGGGTTAAACCCCTACCCCCTATAACCTCACCCCTGTTATTATCTAGTCTAGGTGTGAAGTGTCTTTCTGTTATTGTGTGAGTCATCCATTGTCCTTTTGTAAGTCAGGATGTGATTAGAATCTTGTTTAACTAACCATTGTCTGAAGTTTGTCTCATTGTATAATATTTGTTTCTATTTGTGTAGTAACTACCCCCATTTGTTGTGTGAGTCATCCATTGTCCTTTTGTAAGTCAGGATGTGATAAGAATCTTGTTTAACTAACCATTGTCTAATGTTTGTCTCATTGTATAATATTGTGTAGTAACTACCCCCATTTGTTGAAAATTTATAAAAACTATGGCCTAGATTTGGAGTTCGGCGGTAGCCGTCAAAACCAGCGTTAGAGGCTCCTAACGCTGGTTTTGGCCGCCCGCTGGTATTTGGAGTCAGTGATTAAAGGGTCTAACGCTCACTTTTCAGCCGCGACTTTTCCATACCGCAGATCCCCCTACGCCATTTGCGTATCCTATCTTTTCAATGGGATCTTCCTAACGCCGGTATTTAGAGTCATTTCTGAAGTGAGCGTTAGAGCTCTAACGACAAAACTCCAGCCGCCTGAAAATAGCAGGAGTTAAGAGCTTTCTGGGCTAACGCCGGTTCATAAAGCTCTTAACTACTGTACCCTAAAGTACACTAACACCCATAAACTACCTATGTACCCCTAAACCGAGCTCCCCCCACATCGCCGCCACTCGATTAAAATATTTTAACCCCTAATCTGCCGACCGCCACCTACGTTATCCTTATGTACCCCTAATCTGCTGCCCCTAACCCCGCCGACCCCTGTATTACATTTATTAACCCCTAACCTGCCCCCCACAACGTCGCCGCCAGCTACTTAAAATAATTAACCCCTAATCTTCCGACCGCAAAGCGCCGCCACCTAAGTTATCCCTATGTACCCCTAATCTGCTGCCCCTAACACCGCCGACCCCTATATTATATTTATTAACCCCTAATCTGCCCCCCTCAACGTCGCCGACACCTGCCTACACTTATTAACCCCTAATCTGCCGAGCGGACCGCACCGATACTATAATAAAGTTATTAACCCCTAACCCGCCTCACTAACCCTATCATAAATAGTATTAACCCCTAATCTGCCCTCCCTAACATTGCCGACACCTACCTTCAATTATTAACCCCTAATCTGACGATCGGAGCTCATCGCTACTATAATAAATGGATTAACCCCTAAAGCTAAGTCTAACCCTAACACTAACACCCCCCTAACTTAAATATAATTTACATCTAATGAAATAAATGAACTCTTATTAAATAAATTATTCCTATTTAAAGCTAAATACTTACCTGTAAAATAAATCCTAATATAGCTACAATATAAATTATAATTATATTATAGCTATTTTAGGATTAATATTTATTTTACAGGCAACTTTGTAATTATTTTAACCAGGTACAATAGCTATTAAATAGTTAAGAACTATTTAATAGTTACCTAGTTAAAATAATAACAAATTTACCTGTAAAATAAATCCTAACCTAAGATATAATTAAACCTAACACTACCCTATCAATAAATTAATTAAATAAACTACCTACAATTACCTACAATTAACCTAACACTACACTATCAATAAATTAATTAAACACAATTCCTACAAATAAATACAATTAAATAAACTAGCTAAAGTACAAAAAATAAAAAAGAACTAAGTTACAAAAAATAAAAAAATATTTACAAACATAAGAAAAATATTACAACAATTTTAAACTAATTACACCTACTCTAAGCCCCCTAATAAAATAACAAAGCCCCCCAAAATAAAAAAATCCCTACCCTATTATAAATTAAAAAAGTTACAAGCTCTTTTACCTTACCAGCCCTGAACAGGGCCCTTTGCGGGGCATGCCCCAAGAATTTCAGCTCTTTTGCCTGTAAAAAAAAACATACCATACCCCCCCCCCAACATTACAACCCACCACCCACATACCCCTAATCTAACCCAAACCCCCCTTAAAGAAACCTAACACTAAGCCCCTGAAGATCTTCCTACCTTGTCTTCACCATCCAGGTATCACTGATCCGTCCTGGCTCCAACATCTTCATCCAACCCAAGCGGGGGTTGGCGATCCATCATCCGGTGGCTGAAGAGGTCCAGAAGAGGCTCCAAAGTCTTCCTCCTATCCGGCAAGAAGAGGACATTCGGACCGGCAAACATCTTCTCCAAGCGGCATCTTCGATCTTCTTCCATCCGGTGCGGAGCGGGTCCATCTTGAAGCAGGCGACGCGGATCCATCCTCTTCTTCCGTTGTCTCCTGACGAATGACGGTTCCTTTAAGGGACGTCATCCAAGATGGCGTCCCTCGAATTCCGATTGGCTGATAGGATTCTATCAGCCAATCGGAATTAAGGTAGGAATTTTCTGATTGGCTGATGGAATCAGCCAATCAGAATCAAGTTCAATCCGATTGGCTGATCCAATCAGCCAATCAGATTGAGCTCACATTCTATTGGCTGATCGGAACAGCCAATAGAATGCGAGCTCAATCTGATTGGCTGATTGGATCAGCCAATCGGATTGAACTTGATTCCGATTGGCTGATAGAATCCTATCAGCCAATCGGAATTCGAGGGACGCCATCTTGGATGACGTCCCTTAAAGGAACCGTCATTCGTCGGGAGACAACGGAAGAAGAGGATGGATCCGCGTTGCCTGCTTCAAGATGGACCCGCTCCGCACCGGATGGAAGAAGATCGAAGATGCCGCTTGGAGAAGATGTTTGCCGGTCCGGATGTCCTCTTCTTGCCGGATAGGAGGAGGAATTTGGAGCCTCTTCTGGACCTCTTCAGCCACCGGATGATGGATCGCCAACCCCCGCTTGGGTTGGATGAAGATGTTGGAGCCAGGACGGATCGGTGATACCTGGATGGTGAAGACAAGGTAGGAAGATCTTCAGGGGCTTAGTGTTAGGTTTCTTTAAGGGGGGTTTGGGTTAGATTAGGGGTATGTGGGTGGTGGGTTGTAATGTTGGGGGGGGGTATGGTATGTTTTTTTTTACAGGCAAAAGAGCTGAAATTCTTGGGGCATGCCCCGCAAAGGGCCCTGTTCAGGGCTGGTAAGGTAAAAGAGCTTGTAACTTTTTAAATTTAGAATAGGGTAGGGAATTTTTTATTTTGGGGGGCTTTGTTATTTTATTAGGGGGCTTAGAGTAGGTGTAATTAGTTTAAAATTGTTGTAATATTTTTCTTATGTTTGTAAATATTTTTTTATTTTTTGTAACTTAGTTCTTTTTTATTTTTTGTACTTTAGCTAGTTTATTTAATTGTATTTATTTGTAGGAATTGTGTTTAATTAATTTATTGATAGTGTAGTGTTAGGTTAATTGTAGGTAATTGTAGGTAGTTTATTTAATTAATGTATTGATAGGGTAGTGTTAGGTTTAATTATATCTTAGGTTAGGATTTATTTTACAGGTAAATTTGTTATTATTTTAACTAGGTAACTATTAAATAGTTCTTAACAATTATTAGCTATTGTACCTGGTTAAAATAATTACAAAGTTGCCTGTAAAATAAATATTAATCCTAAAATAGCTATAATATAATTATAATTTATATTGTAGCTATATTAGGATTTATTTTACAGGTAAGTATTTATCTTTAAATAGGAATAATTTATTTAATAAGAGTTAATTAATTTCGTTAGATGTAAATTATATTTAACTTAGGGGGGTGTTAGTGTTAGGGTTAGACTTAGCTTTAGGGGTTAATACATTTATTAGAATAGCGGTGAGGTCCGCTCGGCAGATTAGGGGTTAATAATTGAAGGTAGGTGTCGGCGATGTTAGGGAGGGCAGATTAGGGGTTAATACTATTTATGATAGGGTTAGTGAGGCGGATTAGGGGTTAATAACTTTATTATAGTAGCGCTCAGGTCCGCTCGGCAGATTAGGGGTTAATAAGTGTAGGCAGGTGTCGGCGACGTTGAGGGGGGCAGATTAGGGGTTAATAAATATAATATAGGGGTCGGCGATGTTAGGGCAGCAGATTAGGGGTACATAGGGATAACGTAGGTTGCGGCGGTTTACGGAGCGGCAGATTAGGGGTTAAAAAAAATATGCAGGGGTCAGCGATAGCGGGAGCGGCAGATTAGGGGTTAATAAGTGTAAGGGTAGGGGTGTTTAGACTCGGGGTACATGTTAGAGTGTTAGGTGCAGACGTAGGAAGTGTTTCCCCATAGGAAACAATGGGGCTGCGTTAGGAGCTGAACGCTGCTTTTTTGCAGGTGTTAGGTTTTTTTTCAGCTCAAACAGTCCCATTGTTTCCTATGGGAGAATCGTGCACGAGCACGTTTTTGAGGCTGGCCGCGTCCGTAAGCAACTCTGGTATCGAGAGTTGCATTTGCGGTAAAAATGCTCTACGCTCCTTTTTTGGAGCCTAACGCAGCATTTGTTTGAACTCTCGATACCAGAGTTAAATTTATGGTGTGGCCAGAAAAAAGCCAGCGGAGCGTTAACAGCCCTTCTACCGCCGAACTCCAAATCTAGGCCTATGTTTTCTGTGCAATAAAGCAGTTCTTTTTTTCACCTGAATGCTAGTCTGTCTAGTCATTTAGGTGGGCTCCTACTAGAATCACTTTCCTGGGCTACATAGCAGTTTGTTCCAGACAGCGGAAGGAGCCGTTTGGCGGAGCTACCCAGCCGGGGTAGCCGAGGATCCGTCACATTGGTTGGCAGAGGTGGGATGCTTCCATCTACCTGGAACGTCCAAACCACCAACTGAAGATCTTGCTGGATGGAGCAGTACCATGGGCTCCGGAAGGAAGAATTAAGAATGTTGCTGCAGGCTAGAGGGAAAATCGCTGCCAACAAGACAAAGGCAGTACTCGTAGCCGAACTGATGGAGGACAATCGGGCTAGCGAACAGGCTGGTGGGTTGGACAGCGACCAAAGTGGAGTATGGCCAAGTACAGCCTCCACTCAAGGTACTACAGTGTCCGACATGCAGTGGCAGGTACAGTGGCAACTGGCTCTCTATGGACCTAACCTCCCCGAGGAGATCATTACTCGGAATAGTGACTGAGGCCACCAAGGTACATATGTTGGAGCTTCAGAAGTCTATGGGCGGGGGTCATGCCAGATCCCCTGGACTCCCCTTCACGGCCCAAGAAACTACCTCACGGGGCCTTCCGAACATTCCAGGATGATGAGAGCGAGGATATCGACCGCTATCTACAGCTGTTCGAGACCCAGTGCTGGATGCATGGGGTCGCTGATGCCGACAGGGTTACAATTCTCATTGGGAAACTGTCCGGTAGGGCCCTGGAAGCTTTCCACACTGTCCCTTCCGAGGACCAAGACAACTATGACCGGGTGAAGGAGTGTATCCTTGCCCGGTATGGACTCACACCGGAGGCTCACCAGTTAAGATTCCGGGGGCTACAAGGACAAGAGGAGCAGCCATATACCGAGTTTGCCCACCGCTTAGCTCGGTCCTTGAACTCCTGGGTTACTGGGTGCCACATCACCACCCTAGATGGAGCTGTTCAACTTCTCCTCCTGGAGAAGTTCTACAACCGCACCCCAGCAAAGATAAGGGACTGGGTAAAGGACAAGGGACCCAGAACAGCTGACCAAGCTGCCACCCTGGCCGATCAGTATGTGGATGCCCAGCGCCAGGCGGCCACAGACCTCCGGCCAGCAACCCGCTCTGCTACAGCCCCAGCGTGACCACCAACAGTTTTTAGGCAGCCACAGACCCGACTGCCCACTGTGTACCCGGCTGGAGGCAGCTATTCCCGGGGGTGTTATGGGTGTGGACACCCCAGCCATGTGGTATGGAACTGCCCAACAAGACAAAGAAACCCCCCAGCCCAGCTGCCAAGGAACCCTGCACCAACTCTGTGGGGGACTCCTCAAGCCCACACCTACCAGGCCGCTGCCCATTGTGCGCATACAGAGAGCTCTGACCCCTATGCTGAGTGGACAGGAGAAGAAGTGGGTGTCTTGCACCACATCAGCTCAGTGGGCCAAGACAACCGACACCAACATCGGCAAGATGTCTGGGTCAATGGGCAGGCGGCTCAAGGAATGAGAGATACAGGGGCCACCATCTCTTTGATTTAGCCTCACCTTTTTCCCCCCTCTGGCTGCACTGGATGGACCCTCGCTGTAGGGGTAGCAGGAGGTGCTTTTCTGAGGGTTCCTACTGCCTGGATCCATTTGGACTGGAAAACCGACGTCCGCAATGTAGAAGTGGGGGTTATGCAAAACATCCCTGCCGAGGTCCTGTTGGGAAATGACCTCGGTCACCTTGTCTCTGCCTTTTTGGGGGATACCTCTCCGGACACCTGCCCTGTGATTACCCGCCAGCAGGACAGATACCAAGCCAGTTCACCAACTCCGGGGACCCAGGTAAGACCTACTGCCCCGACTCCTACCTTACCCCGACTAACCGTCCCCACTAAACCCAAACTTGCCGACACCCCCTCCTGGGCAACCCTTTCCGACTTCGCCAAAGAGACCTTGAGCGACCCGACCCTAGCCCCTTACAGAGACCGAGTAGGTGCTGACGCCCAGGGCCCCAGAGACGAACGGTTCCAGTGGGAGGGCGAGCTCCTGTACCGGAACTCCAAGAGGAGAAAGGGACCGGTGCCCAAACGTCAGCTGGTCGTACCGAAGAAGTTTCAGTCCAACCTGCTGACATTCCCTTAGCTGGCCACTTAGGAAAACAAAGGACCCACCACCGCTTGACTCAAACCTTCTTCTGGCCAGGCATTACAGCCGATATTAAGGAATACTGTAAATCCTGTGAGGTTTGCCAGAAGGTAGGAAAGACGGGAAATCATACGAAAGCCCCCCTCCATCCCCTGCCCATTATTTTATGAACCCTTTAGCCGAGTAGCAGTAGACATCGTGGGGCCATTAGCTCGGCCCAGCCATTCAGGGAAGAAGTACATCCTTATGGTGGTAGACTACCCAGAGGCAATCCCCTTGGCCAATATCCAGGCGCAGACCATAGCAGATGCGATGCTCCGGATATTCACCAGGGTAGGCTTCCCTCGGGAAGTGGTTTCCAATCAGGGAACACAGTTCACTGTGGAAATCACTCAACAACTCTGGAAGTTGTGCGGGATTAAACCCCTGCACAGCGCCCCTTACCATCCCCAGACAAATGGGCTGTGTGAGAGGTTTAATGGGACCCTAAAGCAACTGCTTCAGATGTTCTCAGCCACTCACAGGGACTGGGAAAAATTCCTGCCGCATCTCCTTTTTGCATATCGAGAGGTGCCTCAGGAATCCACAGGTTTTTCCCCCTTTGAACTACTGTATGGTCGAAAGGTTAGAGGCCCGCTAGATTTGGTACGAGCCCACTGGGAGGGAGCCACAGGGGGAGAAGAGCACTCTGTCGTGGGGTATGTACTCCAGCTCAGGGACCGGCTGCAGGACCTGGCAGCCCAGATCCGTGAGAACCTTCAGGCCTCTCAGCACAAACAGAAGCGGTGGTACGATCGCAATGCCCGTACCCGAACCCTGATAGTGGGATAGAAGGTCCTCGCCCTGAAGCCTGTCAAAACAGACAAGCTACAGGCCTCTTGGCAAGGACCCTACCGGGTTGTGGAACAACTGAACAACACCACATACCTGGTAGCGAAGTGTTCAGATGAAAGGATCCGTCGGACCTTTCATGTGAATATATTGAAGGCATACATAGAAAGACCCAGAGATGTGGCCGCTATCTGTGCGCCGACAGTGGAGGACTCTGAAAGTCTTCCAATGCCGGAGCTGCCTGGACCTACTTACGCCCCCCCAAGGGGTTGATGACATATCCCTAGACGATAGGTTAGAGCCCGGACAGAAAAGGCAGGTCCGGCGTGTCCTAGAACAGAGAAGTAACATGTTCTCTACTGTCCCTGGGTTTACCACCACAGCCATTCACCGGGTGGAAACCCCAGGACAGACCCCCCTGCGACAGGCTGCCTACAGGGTCCCAGATGCCGTCAGGGAATGTATGCACTGGGAGCTCCGGGGAATGTTGGACCTCATGTCATTGAACCATCCAAAAGTTCCTGGGCCTCCCCAGTAGTGTTAGTACCCAAGAAGGATGAAACTACCCGGTTCTGCGCTGACTACCGTAGACTCAACGACAGAACCACTACTGACGCCTATCCCATGCCCGGAGTAGATGACCTGTTAGATCGAATTGCCCGGGGCAACTTCATGACCACCCTCGACCTATGCAAGGGTTATTGGCAAATTCCCCTCGACCCTGAGTCCATCCCCAAGTCTGCCTTCATCACTCCCTTCGGCTTATACCAGTTTAAGGTCATGCCATTTGGAATGAAGATCGCCCCAGCCACTTTCCAAAGAATGGTAGACCGCCTGTTAGATGGCCTCCAGGACTATGCATCGTCTTTGAGCCTCCGGACTAACCTTGATGCCAGATAAGTGTACCATTGGGCGCTCGGAGGTTCAATACTTGGGCCACCGAGTTGGCTGCGGTAAGCAGCGACCCGAACCGGCCAAAGTCGAGGCAGTGGCTAACTGGCCCACCCCCAGGACCAAAACCCAAGTCCTTGCCTTTCTGGGTACTGCAGGCTACTACCAGAGGTTTTTCCCCAATTACAGCACCCTCACCAAACCCCTGGCGCTGGTATGGGCTTTGAAGAAGTTGCAGCCCTAACTATATGGAAGACCCTTCACCGTCCTCACTTACCATAATCCCCTTGTATGGCTCAACCCGAGTTTCCGTAGACAACGGGAGACTGTTGAGGTGGAGCCTAGCCCTGCAGCCATTTAACTTTGACATTCAGTACCGACCAGGAAAAAGCAATGGGAATGCTGACGGACTTTCCCGGTGGACTGAAGTGGCATAAATTCCTCGGACATCCCCAGGCTAACCTGTATGTAAATCTAGCTGGGCCTGCCGAACTGGAGGGGGGGAGATGTCACGGATACCAGGCTGCAGGGGTTAAACCCCTACCCCCTATAACCTCACCCCTGTTGTTATCTAGTCTAGGTGTGAAGTGTCTTTCTGTTATTGTGTGAGTCATCCATTGTCCTTTTGTAAGTCAGGATGTGATTAGAATCTTGTTTAACTAAACATTGTCTGATGTTTGTCTCATTGTATAATATTTGTTTCTATTTGTGTAGTAACTACCCCCATTTGTTGGAAATGTATAAAAGCTGTGTTTTCTGTGCAATAAAGCAGTTCTTTTTTCACCTGAATGCTAGTCTGTCTAGTCATTTAGGTGGGCTCCTGCTAGAATCACTTTCCTGGGCTACATAGCAGTTTGTTCCAGACAGCAGAAGGACTCGTTTGGCGGAGCTACACAGCCGGGTAGCTGGGGATCCGTCACAGTATGCAAAGTGTTTTAGCATTTTAAAGTGCAGGTTTATAGAGTAGACTGAGAACCGAGGGGGCGCGTATACTAGATATGCAAAAGGAAGTATAAATATATTAACTCACATGGTATATACATGTAATATACATACATATAATACACTTCAAGTCCCAGAGTTAGTGTAAGACACTGTCCATAGATATGTATGTATTCACAAAAAAAGATGGTGATGGCTGCACTCCTCCTGACATATGAATCCGGATAAACTGTAAAATAAAAGAGAGAACAGAGGGGCGCCTCATGTGTAGAACCACCAAACAAATAGAAAGTGAAGGACCTATTTAGGGACGTAGCAATTTAAGGGGTCATTTTTTTAAATGAAGGAGAGATGGGAATGAGTTAAAGGAGGTGTTCCCTGCAGGGCAGGGGGAGTTTTAGGAGGCGGAGATACAGAGCTGATAATAGAGGTGCAGAATAGAAAGTAAAATCACTAACCTGTTTCTTGTCTGGCAGGTTACATCATGGAGAGGTCCAAGTGCTCTGCGAAGGCTCCACGAAGATTCGTTGAGGAAGAGGATGTCCCTGCAAATAAGAAAAAGCATGGGGTTACTGCCAGCAGTGATATCTCCATACTTGCTGTTTCTGTTACTGTAGTTCCTTCTTTTTCTGTCTCCCAATCTGTTTTGGTGGCTGTGTGCTCTGCTTTTTCTCCCTCTTTTTTCCCTGCTTATTCTATTTCTCTCCCTGTCTCTTCTGCTGGGCCAGTTTTTCCTACTCCTTCTTTATTCCCTGCTGTGTCTGTCTCTTCTGTTTCCCCCCTTGTTTTTCCACATTGTCCCTCTCTTTTATCCCCTCCCTCTGTTATACTTTCTGTCCCTACGGTAGTGGCTCTGTCCCTGTCCAGTACTTTGCAACCTGTGAGTAGTGATGTTAGGCCGGTTCCCAGTTGGAATCTGGCTGTGGCTCCTCAATCAGTTGCGGATCAGCTGCTGTACTCCCCGGAGATGCGTTTCTCTCCGGAGAGTGCTAGGGAGTTACCATTGCCCTCTTGCGGAAGGTATGCCATATGCGCCATTTCTAGAGGTGCCATGTGGGGATCCTGTCTCCTCTATTGATCCAGTACACGCGCCCGCTCTAGCCCTGCCCACCGCACTTCCGGCGCCATTTTAGGTGTTCCGGGGGCGCAGTCTGATTTAGCTGCTGTGATGGCTGGGGTTGGAGCAGATGCGGGCAGATCATGGGCTCAGGGACATCAGGTCCCTGCGGTCAGGATTGAGCACGTAGGTGGGCCACAGGGGGGAGCGGGGTCTCCGGGGGGCCCTCCACTCATGGGAAGGTTACAGGGAACAAGGGGAATGTGAAGAAAGGCATAAATAAGCCTAAAAAGATGATTTGCTGATTGGCTGTGTTTTCTGAAAGATTTCAATGGGCTAAGGATATGGAGGGCTTCTCTGCTTTCCAGTCGGGAATTGCACCTGTACACGGACGTGGCGTGTAGCGCGGGCTTTGGAGTGTATTTTAATGGCCTGTGGTGTACTTCACCTTGGCCGCAGGAATGGAACAGCATAGGTTTAGTGAGGAATCTGACCCTCTTAGAGTTATTCCCTATCTTGGTTGCCATCGAGCTGTGGTGGCAGAAGTTGTGGAATAGGGCGGTAGTTTTTTGGTGTGACAACCAAAGCGTTGTTTATGCCATTACCAGGCTTTCTGCTAGTTCTCCACCTGTAGTGAACATTCTGAGGCAGTTAGTGCTTAGATGCTTGAGACATAACATTGTGTTTAGCGCTAGACATGTTCCAGGGGTTCATAATAAGATTGCTGATGCTCTATCACGGTTTCAGTGGGTTAAGTTTAGGGAATTGGCACCAGAGGCTGATGTTAGGGGTGTGTCCAACATATTTCTAGCAGGTGATGAGTTCTGGGGAGCTGCACTAAGGCTGTTAAAAGGTTTGCTGGAACCTAGGACTTGGCAGGCATACAGTGTGGCTTGGTGTGAGTGGGGTAACTTCTTAAAGGTCTTTGATAGCACGTGGAGGACACCTTCTGTACAGTTGTTCATTAGCTGGTTAGGTTCCTTTGAAGTAGCGGGCTTATCCCCTGGCACTATAGGGGGTAAGGCAGCAGCAGTGGCATTTTTCTCTAAACTGTATGGGGTAGAGGATGTCACAAGGAGCTTTTTGCCTAGGGCGGTCTTGAAAGGAGTTCATAGGTTAGGGGGTAGGAGGAAGGATGTGAGGGAGCTGATTACTAGGGTTTGGCTAGTGCAGTTGATAGGACAGCTAGGAGAGATCTGCGACTTCGGCTTTGAAACATTGTTATTTTCACTGGCATTTTCTTTGGCGTATTTTGCGGCCCTTAGAATCAGCCAATTGGTAGCGTGATCCAAGACTACACCGGGCACAGGTTTATTGAGGGAGCACGTTAGATTGGTTGCTCAGGCAGTTCTAGTGTTCGTGGCGAGATCTAAGATGGACCAGCCAGGGAGGGGTAGATGGCTCAATTTGCTTTCGCAGGTAGAGCCATCGATGTGTCCAGTTTTGCTTTGCGAGAAATCTATGACAATCAGGCCTAGGATGGATTTTTTTTTGGTTCATGAGGATGGGTCTTTTTTATCCCAGTTTCAATTCAGATCAGTATTACAGAGAGTAGTATGTAGTTTGGGGTGAGATCCAGCGATAGTGGCTCCTCATTCTTTCCGCATCGGGTCAGTCACTGATGCGGCCATGTTGGGGTGTTCGGAGGGGCAAATTAAGGCTATGGGGCATTGGTCTTCAGGGCAGTATAAAAAATATATTAGGCCTCTGAAGCAGTTTTAGGCATAGGGGGTGTGTTATTTGTTTTTCGTTCAGTGGTGCTAGTTAGCTTTGTGTTTAGAAGTTTTGGGAAGCCAGGACCTTACCGTTTGTTGCTGTTCTTTCAGATCAGGACACAGGATGCAGGAAAATATGGATTGTGGGCCACTCATATATACATTGGGTGGCCATTCAGGCTGCATCCAAAGAAGGAGGTCAGCAGCTGGGATTGCCACCTGAAAAAGTGTTCATTAGGTGGTTGGGTAGGAGGGGCATGATGTGGTCACATCTGCCGGAACAGGTTGCTGAAGCCAGAAGGAGATGGGGCAGGCGTCATGTTGTTCTCCTTCATCGGGGGGGAATGACGTGGGGACGATGCCGATGGGAGTCTAGATTCATAATTTACCCTTATTCATATGTTTTAAGTAGAGGAGACTGGTAGTGTATGCTGATTCCACAGGAAGAGGATGTTGACAAATAGATCCGTCTTGTTATAATAATTGTGGTACATTTCTTATAAGGCTATAACATGTTTAATTTCGTTTAACCAATGTTGTATGATAGGGACTTGAGTATTTTTCCACATACGGGGATAAGCCTCTTGGCACTATTAATCATTATCTGGAATAGCCCTGTCCTATATTGATAATGTAGTTGTGGTAGCTTATTAAGTAGTATTGTCTGGGAGTCAAGAGTTATGTTTTGATTCAGTATATGGTTGATACGTTCTTCCACCTGACTCCAAAACAACCTGATATATGCGCAATCCCACCATAAATGCGATAATGTCCCCTGGCCCCCACATTTCCTCCAGTGTTTGGGAGAGACCACTGGGTAGATCCTATGGAGTCAGACAGGGGTTAAATTCCAACTGGATAATAATTTATAATTAGTCTCAACTATGATCATTGATATAGAAGATTTTTTGATGGATTTGAAACATTTTTCACAGGTGGAATCACTGATTTGTATGTTTAGTTCATTTTCCCAAAGTGTTCTAAATGAAGAAGGCTTTTGAGAGTTTGAAAGTATTATTAATTTATGTGTGGAAGATATAAGGTGTTTAGGAGTGTTAGGTAGGAGGCACATTAATTAAAAGGAAGTGAGGGGTCTGCTAAACTGTTTCCCATCGGGGTGATTTAGAAGGAAGTGTCTGATCTGAAAATAGGAAAACCAGGTGTTTAATGGGGGTCCTATTTTGTTACTTATCTCTTGCAATGTTTTATTATGACCTTCCTTTAGTAGGGAGTAGATAGGAACTCATGTAGGCGTCCCCGTAGCACCAACCAATTTGCCCGGGTTCAGTCCTGGAAATATGCTTTTATTCAATATAGGTGTGAGGGGGTAAAAAGGTGTGGAGATCTTAATGTTGGAAGTGATTGTTTTGTCCCATACACGCAAAGTCTCCGCAATAAATGGGTTGGGTGGAGTGAGTTGTGGTCTAAGTTTGTTCGGTATCCAACAGATATCTCTTACTGTGATATTTTTGAGTATTTGATCATCTAGAGTAACCCAAAGTTTGGGATCGGAGACTTAGTTCCAGGTCACGATGCGTGATAGGTGTGTTGCTATATAGTAGTTTAGGATGTTAGGGACTCCTAGGCCGCCTAGATCCTTGGGTAGATATAAAGTGTGGCCCGGGACTCTCGGTTTAGAAAAGGACCAGACAAACCTATTTATACTTTTCTGTAGATTAGTTATATATGTAACTGATGGGACTAATATTAATGTCTGTATGATGTATAGGATTTTTGGGAGAATAGTCATTTTTATAGCGTTGACCCTAGCCATGACAGATGACCAGAGCGGTGCCAGGAGTTTAGTTCTATGTCTATCTTTTGTTTTAGTTTTGAATAGTTCTCTCGATAGTCCTCGAAATGGTGGGTTTAATAACTAGACCTAAGTATGTAAATTGATCTGCTGAGATGTATGGATAATAGTAACAGACGAAACAAAGAACTTGTATGGTGCTGGACAGGGACCTATGGGAGCTAAGCGCTGTTTACCAGTCCCAACATTCATATACCAAATATGTCCTTAAATGTGTAATTTTTATGACTCTAAAAAGAGAAGCCTGAATTCATCACAAATGTAGCTTTATGTATACTTGAGAGGTAGTACATTGAACTTTGAAAAAAACACTGTTATTAAAGGTAGCTGAGTGTTATATGTAACATGCCAAAATAAACCCAATAGCAGTCCCATCCGGTGTTCAATTTGTTTAACAGTTATACTGCCAGAAAATGTCCGGGTAATCTGTTAACCTTAATGTGCTATGGGCACTAATATTACTGAGCATACAAGGTTATTTATCATCAACAGGCTATATCCATAAACATGCATATGCTGGTGGAAGTTACTGCAAAAGGTATTGAGCAATATCACATAAACGTAACTGTTGACACAATATATATTGTTGTTACTCACTGCACCGGCAAACAATCTCCTCCATTGTTCAGCCTGCCCACATAGTAGTTGTTGCGGCTGTCCGGGTAATCTGTTTGCCTCTGCTACAGTACAGTCTGTGTGGTGCTCCGGTGTAGACCTTATGCAGCTCGGTAAATAATGAACCGATATTACCTCTGTGAATCCTCTTGTTGCTTGTGCTCCGATGCTGTTGTGGAGTAGTACATACCTCAGCTCCTCCAAACGATACGTCACTCCGCTCTGCGTGAGCGCACCATAGGTTCCTTCTACGGATCCTCCCACTCTGATTTGCGGCTCTCGCTATAGCTCAGTGTAGTAGAAACGGAGTTACTAAGAAATGGGATGGAGTCCCTGTGCTCCACAATAATATACAAAAACAGTCCCACTCCGTTTCGAACAAAGAGCTCAAGTAAGAAGTAATAAATCCAAGGTGTCCCAATAAAGTGAAAATATCAAAAAGTTTATTAAGGACATTAAAAGGTAAGCAGACTCTTTAGAAAAAAGCAGGGGTGATCAGGATAAAACAAAATGATAGTCTGATTTAATGTCCTTAATAAACTTTTTGATATTTTCACTTTATTGGGACACCTTGGATTTTTTACTTCTTACTTGAGCTCTTTGTTCGAAACGGAGTGGGACTGTTTTTGTGAGATGTATGGAGTTTGAAAGCAACTTGTATTCAGTTAGGATATCTGTGAGTGTGGGTAGTGATGTCTTAGGGCTGGACAGGGTGAATAAAATATCATCTGCAAATAGCAGGCATTTAGTATTGAAGACCCCGATCTTTATGCCCTCTACTTCCTTGGTTGATCAAACTTTGGCAGCAAGCACCTCCACTGAGTGCAAATAGCAGGGGTGATAAGGGGCAGCCCTGACGGGTGCCGTTCGTAATTTGGAAGGTGTTTGAGAATGTGTTATTGACTATTACCTTTGCATTAGGGGAAGAATATATGGCTAATATCTAATTTATAAACTTTTGGGGGATCCCGAATTTTAATAGTACAGACCATAGACTCTGATAACAGAGTGAGTGGCATGCTATTTGTCGAGGTATAGGGGATAATTTGGAGGAGTCTTGTGGTGTTGTCTTCTCGAGTAGGGATGAAGCCTACCTGGTCTTCATTAACTAAATATGGGAGATAACGCTTACCTTTGTTCGCCAAAAGCTTGGCATAAATTTTCAGGTCAATGTTTAAGAGTGATATTGGTCTGTAATTTTCAACCCGATCGGGATTTTTGCCCGATTTGGGGATGACAGTAATGTTGGCTCCGAGCATCTGTTTAGAAAAGGGGGATTCATGACTCATAAAATTATATAATGGTAGGAGATGTATATCGATATAGGGCGCTAATAATTTATAAAATTTAGGGGTAAAACCATCTGGTCCTGGTGCCTTCCCTGGAGTCAGTTGCTTAATTGCATCTTGTACTTCAGATAGTGTAAATGGGGATTCTAAGTCCGTTTTACCTGCTTCATCTAGGGAGGGGAGGACTATTTGTGAAAGATAGTTTTCAATATTTGTGATTTTCTCATCTGACGGGTTACAGGTATTTAGATTATAAAGTTTACTATAGTATTCTGAGAAAGTGTTAGCTATCTCTGAACTGACATGGGTATGCTGTCTATCTTTGTTTTGGACCGATCTAATAAATGTTTTATATGTTTTCCTTTTTAGCGATCTGGCCATTAGCTTCCCCGCTTTATTTTTTTCAGTGAAAAATCTAGCATTTAGGGCAAGTGCCCGGTGGTGTGAATTTTTAATGAGATGTTGATTCAACTCCTCTCTAGCTTGCATGACTTTTTGTGTTATTTTGCTCGATGCTGGGTTTTGCTTGTGTTCCGTTTCAGCTGCGTTTAGTGTATGTAAGAGTGCAGAATAACATTGCCCAATTTGCCTACGGTGTTGTGAAGTCTGTTTGATTATTTCCCCATCTAATTAAACATTTATAGGTTTCCCAGTTATTGCACTGTGATGTAGCTGTAGGATTGTTAATAGCGAAGAACATAGAGGTTTTGTCTGTGATACATTTAAGGATAAGTGAATCTGTAAAAATCGCATCATTAAGCCTCCAGGAATCTCTTATCCCTGACCTCTGAGGCCAAGCAAATGAGCTAATGACCATTGCATGATCGGACCATGAAGTTTGAGATATTTTAGAATCTATAAGTAGATGTAGGGAGGATTGGTCGCAAAGTATATAGTCTAATCGACTATATATTTTTTGAGGGTGGGAGAAGTGTAGTCTTTGATCATATTGTGGGTCAGTCTCCACGTGTCAAAAGTAGGTATGGTTTGTAGTGCAAGCCAATTGGCTTTGATATTTTTAACGGGCATATAGGATTTCCCAGATGATACATCCATTGAGGGGTCAAAGGGGAAATTAAGATCCCCAGCTATGAGGATGGGACCTTTTGCATGATCAATAGAGTCATCACTTTTCTAAAGAATGGCGGGTTAGGTCTATTTGGGGCATATAAGTTTAATAAGGTGTATGTATGTATTGGGTACTTGTAAAGCGTGGCTAATCACCCATAAGGGTCTCAAGGCGCTGCTCATTTTATCGACTTTGGAAGGATGAAAGGCTGAGTGGACCTTGCCGGGGATCGAACCTGCAACCCTCGGGCTGCTACAGAGCTCAGCCACAGTGCATTAGCATGCTGAGCTATCTGTCTGGCCATAGCAGAGCCCTATTAGAAGAAGAAACCTGCCTTCATCATCTTGGTTACGGTGCAATAGCTCAAAAGGTAAGCCTTTTTTTTAAAAGAATGCAGACCCTGTTCTTCTTAGTTGTGTTAGAGCTGGTAAAGTGTTTATCATAGTAGAAGGTGGGAAGTCTGGGTTCATGTTTCTTCCTAAAATGCGTCTCTTGGACGAATACTATATCAAGGTGTTTCTTATGAAAGTTGTGTAGGGCTATAGAGCGTTTTTGGGCTGACAAGAATCCCTTCACGTTCTGGGTTGCAATTTTGGGATTATTAAGAATAGTCTTTGTTCTCATAGTATTAGTGTCTGGTCTCGCCATGGTCTGGGTAATTAATGTGGTTATCTTAGTGGAAATTTCTTGAAATTTGGAATATGTACTTGGAGGATGAGGGGAAGGAAAAGTGGGTTCAGCTGGGTATTGAGAAACTACAGAGATATTTATTAGTATCAGTGTTTTGAAGATATATGTTAGGGGGTCATATAGTGGAATGGTAAGGCATTATCTAAACTGAGTGGGAAAGGCAGTATCAGGTAACAATAGATACCGTCTGGTTATTGTGATAGTATTTGTATGTCAATGACATCTCACATAGAGTCGGAGAGTGGAAAGCAGGAGACATCGAACTGAGTTGTCATATGTGGTTCTAGTCAAGGTTTAGGCGATCATTGGATGAACTTGTGTTAAACTGTAATACCTTGTATTGGGATGTGAGTACTAATCTATACAGAACAAAACTCGTATAAATTTGTATAACAATTTAACTTATAAACAGCTTATAATATATAGCACATAAGGATATATAGAGCAACTTAACCCTTATATTATGAGTGTTATCATTTATAAAGAAATGTCTGGGTTGTACAAAATGATGCACACTTTATTATCATGTATACCTGAGTGGGAGCCAAGTTATGCTTCATTACCCTGAATTGAAGATAGCTTCAAGTTACTGAGTATATCCATACCTGTAAAGCCAGTCTGAAGAGGTTATTCGTGGTGTAATAACTGCAGATATAACGGACTATAAAACCTGAAAAGTAAAATATGGGTCTTTAAGCTAAAAACATTCTTGAACAGGTAAAAACCTCAGACCAACAGGTCAACAAATCTAAGGTCTACAGGCCCAACTTATTTTTAGTACAACCTCAAAGACTCCACAGTATTGGTGTCATGTGGGACGAAGGGTCCTGGAGTCAAAAAGTTCTCATCTTAATACAGTCTGAATCTCACCTCCCAGCACTAATATTTGTGACAGTCAGAGGAAAATGGACTTAAGGAGCATAATACTGGGTCCAGTGTGTCTGCTCAAATGTTTGCAGCTCAGCCATAAACTTGGAAAGTCACCTGCAAGCAAAAACAGTGTCTTTTTTAATAAGTCTGAGTATATTTCTTAAAAAGGATACAATAGAGTAGCTGAAGTTGAGATCGCTTCAGGTAGATCCTCAGTGGTTGTCGGCTGATAAGTGGTCAAGGACCTTAGAACCTATGAATAAGACTAATCATTTGTAGTGATGTCTTGGAGCGATACATGTCTTCTTGTGTTAGGTGCTGATATTAAGACACCAGGTTTGATTGTTGTAGATCTTGAGGTTGGTATCTCTTGTTAGGTGGGTTTTTAGCTATGTCACTCCAAGTTTTGTGGCTTGAGAATTGTGGTGAGAGGCTTTTCGATCTCGGAGGTATTGGAGTATTTTTTTATATAGTATTTGGTGGGGTAATGTCCAATCTGTTGCAGAAGGTGATAATGTCTTCTGGCTGAGTACAATCGAATCTTCTTCCATTTTTAATAACCTGGACTTGAACAGGAAACCCCCATCTATAGGGTATGTTTAAGTTACGGAGGTGTAGAGTGAGAGCATTGAATTCTCTTCTGTTTTGCAAGGTTCTTATTGATAGGTCCGCAAAATATTTTACCTTTGCTCCCTGATATTGAAAAGATTGTTGTTGACGTGCTGTAGAATTAATTCCTTCTACTGGAACTTTGTGAAACAGATTACTACATCTCTGGGTGGGTTGTAATCTATGGGTTTTGGTTTTAGGGAGCAATGATCCCTTTCCATTTGAATAGGAGAAGAATTTGGGTACTCGTCTCCTAGGAGTGATCTGAACAAACCTTCCAGATAATTGCGTAGGTGAGGGCCTAGGACGGTCCTTTTATACGTATATTACTACGTCTCGTCCTATTCTTGATGTCATCTAGTTTTGATTCTAAGTCCAGTATTTGCTTTTGCTGATTATGCATCTTATTAGACATAAGTAATATTTCAGATGTTATTTCTTCTCTATCCCCTTCAAGAGTTTCCACTCTCATACCTAGGTCATTTAGTTCTTTCTTGAGGTCTGCACACTCCTCTTTGATACAAGATTAAACTTGATTTATTAGTGATTCCATCACTTTAAGAGTGGCAGGTTCTTCTTTATCTGGTTCTGTGTCTCTGTCAGGGGGCATTAATCCTAGGCCGTTGGTGTCTTGCGTAGTGTCTGATATGTGGACTGAGGTGTCTTCAGCAGATTTCTGTTTATCCATATTTTTAAAAAAGGTATTTACGCTGCCTGGGTTTGCCTTAAGTTGTTTATCTTGTTTGGTCAGTCTCCTAGTTGACATGTCTAAAAAGGGGAGCCGTTACCTTAATATATGAATGTCCTGAACTCTCTGCGTGTTACCCTGTAGTTGCAGCTGTAACAGTGGTGGATATATTTAGGAGATAAGGTGGTCCGTTGCTCTTAATAAACTCCCTTTTTATATCTGCTTGGTAGATAGAATGATACGGATTGATTAGACTCCGGGGCCCTGATGATGCTGACTCCGTATTCGTGCTCTATGTTAAGGTGCTAGGTGGCATTTTTGTTTTTTGTGTGTAGGACATGTGCGTCACATATCTATTGCTCAGCTTGACTTATAGGGTGAAAACCGGGAGAATTTTAAGTTATGAGGCTCTGAGCTGTGATAATGACATGTAGGCTACGTGATCGCTTACCTGATTGAGTCCTGTGGCCCGTGTATCACATGCTTCTTCTCCAGATTTCAGACGACAGCCATTTCTTTGGCGCTCACTCCATATAGGCCGTAATGTCTGCGGCGGTTTACCGTAAGTGTCGGGTCAGCTGAGAGTTGCAGTAGCTATCTCACACTAACAGTGAACTTTTCTTTCCGCTCCTGAGCCCAGTCACTAGAAATATAGAATTTGTAGCCTTACAGCTCACCACTATCAGGAGCTTCAGAAAGGTACAGCCATCTTAAACGGCGTTCCAGCTCCGCCCCATTCAACCAGAGTTTTTTGACAAAAGTGATATAAATGCCAAATGGGTACTCACATTTCAAACAAGCACACCTATGTGCTGGTAGACACAGACTTATATATTTAAAGGGGCATATCAGCTCACCCACTCCAGATTCTCTTGTTTGTCAGGATCCAATGTAGGAAAAAATGCACTTGTATACAAGCACAATTAAAATGGACAACGAAAATATAAGGTGCTGCCTTACAATAGGATTCTATCAGCCAATCGGAATAAAGGTAGGAAAAATCTGATTGGCTGATTCAATCAGTCAATCAGAATGAAGTTCAATCCGATTGGCTGATTGGATCAGCCAATCAGATTGAGCTTGCATTCTATTGGCTGATCGGAACTGTCCCTTTAACTTCAAAATACTGCCTAGTGCAGTAAGTTTATTAAAAAATAAGGATGCTGCCATTTTATTTTTTAATAAACTACACTAGACAGTATTTTGGGGGCATTTGGGGCAGATTTATAAAATTAACCAGAGATCCAATCGCTGTTGAATTATATAAGTGCTAATTCGCTAATTCCTACTGTGAGCCTCCGGTAGCAATAACGAGCCACTTAAAATGACTGGTTTTAATTATTGCACTCCAGCAAATGGGCAAATATGTCCGTTTGCGGGAGCGCAATAATTTAGCGCTCCACTTGTAATCTAACAATATATATTTTAAGAGTTGTTTTTTTTGCTATTCATTGAGAAAGCCTTGTTATCTGTTTTGGAAAGATTTTCATCTAAAATAAAAAACAGTGTATGAAATGAATTAGAAAGTAGCTGCAACTGATCTCATCTTCTATAACAGGATTCTAACAATTCTAATACAGTAAATCATTGAACCGCTCAGTGACAGGGTTTAAAATATTGCCAAGTATCTATTACAGCAAGAAGATGGTGACAAAAGGTTCTAGACACAAGGTTCTAGATATTGTAAATTGCAATTATTGAAAAACACTTTTTTGCGACTTCTGTTTACTGTAAAAACACTTAGGGGCCTATTTATTAATGTGCGAGCCGACAGGATACGATGTAGCGTATCATGTCCTCCGCACACCAATAAATGCCGACAGCACACGCTTCTGCAATCCCGCCCCCTTCATATTTGCGGCCAATCGTCCGCTAGCAGGAAGTGTTAATTAGCCCGATCAGAGCAGGCTGACCAGTTATAGAGCAGTGATCTTTAGACCGCTGCTTTATAACTACTGTTTCCGGTGAGCCGGAAGGCTCGCACGGAAACAGGGGAATAAAGCTTTATTCAGAGCTTGATAATTCGGCCCTATAAAATAAACCAGACACAATGGCAAACAGTTAAATCTTGATCACAAAGACGAATGCTGTTAGAAATACCATTTAAGATGAAATTACTGAAACTTGCAATCATGAAAATGTAAGTATGAAATAAAAGGAAAAAAATGTAAGAATGGGATTGCCAAACCTTATTTCTAGATGTGGTTATGATTTTTTTGTTCTCTTGTTTTTATTATAGATCTTGTTACTATACAGGATATCACGTATAAGTTTATTAAATACAGGGACATATGTAAAGCTCTATCCCGCCCATTACCGACAGACTTTACTATAGTGATGAACATAGGTTTAATAAACCAAGACCATAAATTCAAACATCTAAAATGGCCATTTCAGAGTGTACTGCACATGCAAAAAATAACAGAATTATTCCTATTTGTCTTGGAATGCTCACAAGATGCATGTTGAAAAGGCCTATTTTTGTACTTTGCCAAGTGCCTTTGGCTATTAAATTTGAAAATTCATTTTGTTGTCAATAGTTAGACGATAACTTGGAGGGATTTGGAACGCTGAAGTCAATGTTGTGCATCGTATCAGTGAATTTTCTGATATCTTATCCAGTCTTTTTTCTAATAAGAAAATGGTGTAATTGTTTTGGATTGTGATCCTTCAGGTGTCGAAAAAAGCATATCAGGAGCTGAAAAAACAGAATTTATGTTTACCTGATAAATTACTTTCTCCAACGGTGTGTCCGGTCCACGGCGTCATCCTTACTTGTGGGATATTCTCTTCCCCAACAGGAAATGGCAAAGAGCCCAGCAAAGCTGGTCACATGATCCCTCCTAGGCTCCGCCTTCCCCAGTCATTCGACCGACGTAAAGGAGGAATATTTGCATAGGAGAAATCATATGATACCGTGGTGACTGTAGTTAAAGAAAATAAATTATCAGACCTGATTAAAAAAAACAGGGCGGGCCGTGGACCGGACACACCGTTGGAGAAAGTAATTTATCAGGTAAACATAAATTCTGTTTTCTCCAACATAGGTGTGTCCGGTCCACGGCGTCATCCTTACTTGTGGGAACCAATACCAAAGCTTTAGGACACGGATGATGGGAGGGAGCAAATCAGGTCACCTAGATGGAAGGCACCACGGCTTGCAAAACCTTTCTCCCAAAAATAGCCTCAGAAGAAGCGAAAGTATCAAATTTGTAAAATTTGGTAAAAGTGTGCAGTGAAGACCAAGTCGCTGCCTTACATATCTGATCAACAGAAGCCTCGTTCTTGAAGGCCCATGTGGAAGCCACGGCCCTAGTGGAATGAGCTGTGATTCTTTCAGGAGGCTGCCGTCCGGCAGTCTCGTAAGCCAATCTGATGATGCTTTTAAGCCAAAAAGAGAGAGAGGTAGAAGTTGCTTTTTGACCTCTCCTTTTACCAGAATAAACAACAAACAAGGAAGAGGTTTGTCTGAAATCCTTTGTAGCATCTAAATAGAATTTTAGAGCACGAACTACATCCAAATTGTGCAACAAACGTTCCTTCTTTGAAACTGGATTCGGACACAAAGAAGGCACGACTATCTCCTGGTTAATGTTTTTGTTAGAAACAACTTTCGGAAGAAAACCAGGTTTAGTACGCAAAACCACCTTATCTGCATGGAACACCAGATAAGGAGGAGAACACTGCAGAGCAGATAACTCTGAAACTCTTCTAGCAGAAGAAATTGCAACCAAAAACAAAACTTTCCAAGATAATAACTTAATATCTACGGAATGTAAGGGTTCAAACGGAACCCCCTGAAGAACTGAAAGAACTAAATTGAGACTCCAAGGAGGAGTCAAAGGTTTGTAAACAGGCTTGATTCTAACCAGAGCCTGAACAAAAGCTTGAACATCTGGCACAGCCGCCAGCTTTTTGTGAAGTAAAACAGATAAAGCAGAAATCTGTCCCTTCAAAGAACTTGCAGATAATCCTTTCTCCAAACCTTCTTGAAGAAAGGATAGAATCTTAGGAATTTTTATCTTGTTCCATGGGAATCCTTTAGATTCACACCAACAGATATATTTTTTCCATATTTTATGGTAGATTTTTCTAGTTACAGGCTTTCTGGCCTGAACAAGAGTATCAATGACAGAATCTGAGAACCCTCGCTTTGATAAAATCAAGCGTTCAATCTCCAAGCAGTCAGTTGAAGTGAGGCCAGATTCGGATGTTCGAACGGACCTTGAACAAGAAGGTCCTGTCTCAAAGGTAGCTTCCATGGTGGAGCCGATGACATATTCACCAGGTCTGCATACCAAGTCCTGCGTGGCCACGCAGGAGCTATCAAGATCACCGATGCCCTCTCCTGATTGATCCTGGCTACCAGCCTGGGGATGAGAGGAAACGGTGGGAATACATAAGCTAGGTTGAAGGTCCAAGGTGCTACTAGTGCATCTACTAGAGTCGCCTTGGGATCCCTGGATCTGGACCCGTAGCAAGGAACCTTGAAGTTCTGACGAGAGGCCATCAGATCCATGTCTGGAATGCCCCACAATTGAGTAATTTGGGCAAAGATTTCCGGATGGAGTTCCCACTCCCCCGGATGAAATGTCTGACGACTCAGAAAATCCGCTTCCCAATTTTCCACTCCTGGGATGTGGATTGCAGACAAGTGGCAGGAGTGAGTCTCCGCCCATTGAATGATTTTGGTCACTTCTTCCATCGCCAGGGAACTCCTTGTTCCCCCTTGATGGTTGATATACGCAACAGTCGTCATGTTGTCTGATTGAAACCGTATGAATTTGGCCTTTGCTAGCTGAGGCCAAGCCTTGAGAGCATTGAATATCGCTCTCAGTTCCAGAATATTTATCGGGAGAAGAGATTCTTCCCGAGACCAAAGACCCTGAGCTTTCAGGAGTTCCCAGACCGCGCCCCAGCCCACCAGACTGGCGTCGGTCGTGACAATGACCCACTCTGGTCTGCGGAAGCTCATCCCCTGTGACAGGTTGTCCAGGGTCAGCCACCAACGGAGTGAATCTCTGGTCCTCTGATCTACTTGTATCGTCGGAGACAAGTCTGTATAATCCCCATTCCACTGACTGAGCATGCACAGTTGTAATGGTCTCAGATGAATTCGCGCAAAAAGAACTATGTCCATTGCCGCGACCATCAAACCTATTACTTCCATGCACTGCGCTATGGAAGGAAGAGGAACAGAATGAAGTACTTGACAAGAGCTTAGAAGTTTTGATTTTCTGGCCTCTGTCAGAAAAATCCTCATTTCTAAGGAGTCTATTATTGTTCCCAAGAAGGGAACTCTTGTTGACGGAGATAGAGAACTTTTTTCTACGTTCACTTTCCACCCGTGAGATCTGAGAAAGGCCAGGACAATGTCCGTATGAGCCTTTGCTTGTGGTAGGGACGACGCTTGAATCAGTATGTCGTCCAAGTAAGGTACTACTGCAATGCCCCTTGGTCGTAGCACCGCTAGAAGGGACCCTAGTACCTTTGTGAAAATTCTTGGAGCAGTGGCTAATCCGAATGGAAGTGCCACAAACTGGTAATGCTTGTCCAGAAAGGCGAATCTTAGGAACCGATGATGTTCCTTGTGGATAGGAATATGTAGATACGCATCCTTTAAATCCACCGTGGTCATGAATTGACCTTCCTGGATGGAAGGAAGAATTGTCCGAATGGTTTCCATTTTGAACGATGGAACCTTGAGAAACTTGTTTAGGATCTTGAGATCTAAGATTGGTCTGAATGTTCCCTCTTTTTTGGGAACTATGAACAGATTGGAGTAGAATCCCATCCCTTGTTCTCCTAATGGAACAGGATGAATCACTCCCATTCTTAACAGGTCTTCTACACAATGTAAGAATGCCTGTCTTTTTATGTGGTCTGAAGACAATTGAGACCTGTGGAACCTCCCCCTTGGGGGAAGCCCCTCGAATTCCAGAAGATAACCTTGGGAGACTATTTCTAGCGCCCAAGGATCCAGAACATCTCTTGCCCAAGCCTGAGCGAAGAGAGAAAGTCTGCCCCCCACCAGATCCGGTCCCGGATCGGGGGCCAACATCTCATGCTGTCTTGGTAGCAGTGGCAGGTTTCTTGGCCTGCTTACCTTTGTTCCAGCCTTGCATTGGCCTCCAGGCTGGCTTGGCTTGAGAAGTATTACCCTCTTGCTTAGAGGATGTAGCACTTGGGGCTGGTCCGTTTCTGCGAAAGGGACGAAAATTTGGTTCATTTTTAGCCTTGAAAGACCTATCCTGAGGAAGGGCGTGGCCCTTACCCCCAGTGATATCAGAAATAATCTCTTTCAAGTCAGGGCCAAACAGCGTTTTCCCCTTGAAAGGTATGTTAAGCAATTTGTTCTTGGAAGACGCATCCGCTGACCAAGATTTTAGCCAAAGCGCTCTGCGTGCCACAATAGCAAACCCTGAATTTTTCGCCGCTAATCTAGCCAATTGCAAAGTGGCGTCTAAAGTAAAAGAGTTAGCCAATTTGAGAGCATGAATTCTGTCCATAATCTCCTCATAAGAAGAATCTTTATTGAGCGACTTTGCTAGTTCATCGAACCAGAAACACGCTGCTGTAGTGACAGGAACCATGCATGAAATTGGTTGTAGAAGGTAACCTTGCTGAACAAACATCTTTTTAAGCAAACCCTCTAATTTTTTATCCATAGGATCTTTGAAAGCACAACTATCTTCTATAGGGATAGTAGTGCGTTTGTTTAGAGTAGAAACCGCACCCTCGACCTTGGGGACTGTCTGCCATAAGTCCTTTCTGGGGTCGACCATAGGAAACAATTTCTTAAATATAGGGGGAGGGACAAAAGGTATGCCGGGCCTTTCCCATTCTTTGTTTACAATGTCCGCCACCCGCTTGGGTATAGGAAAAGCTTCGGGGGGCCCCGGGACCTCTAGGAACTTGTCCATCTTACATAATTTCTCTGGAATGACCAAATTCTCACAATCATCCAGAGTAGATAACACCTCCTTAAGCAGAGCGCGGAGATGTTCCAATTTAAATTTGAATGTAATCACATCAGGTTCAGCTTGTTGAGAAATTTTCCCTGAATCTGAAATTTCTCCCTCAGACAAAACCTCCCTGGCCCCCTCAGACTGGTGTAGGGGCACTTCAGAACCAATATCATCAGCGTCCTCATGCTCTTCAGTATTTTCGAAAACAGAGCAGTCGCGCTTTCGCTGATAAGTGGGCATTTTGGCTAAAATGTTTTTGATAGAATTATCCATTACAGCCGTTAATTGTTGCATAGTAAGGAGTATTGGCGCACTAGATGTACTAGGGGCCTCCTGTGTGGGCAAGACTGGCGTAGACGAAGGAGGGGATGATGCAGTACCATGCTTACTCCCCTCACTTGAGGAATCATCTTGGGCATCATTTTCTCTAAATTTTGTGTCACATAAATCACATCTATTTAAATGAGAAGGAACCTTGGCTTCCCCACATACAGAACATAATCTATCTGATAGTTCAGACATGTTAAACAGGCATAAACTTGATAACAAAGTACAAAAAACGTTTTAAAATAAAACCGTTACTGTCACTTTAAATTTTAAACTGAACACACTTTATTACTGAAAATGTGAAAAAGTATGAAGGAATTGTTCAAAATTCACCAAAATTTCACCACAGTGTCTTAAAGCCTTAAAAGTATTGCACACCAAATTTGAAAGCTTTAACTCTTAAAATAACGGAACCGGAGCCGTTTTTATATTTAACTCCTATACAGTCCCTGGTATCTGCTTTGCCGAGACCCAACCAAGCCCAAAGGGGAATACGATACCAAATGACGCCTTCAGTAAGCTTTTTCTATGTATCTGAGCTCCTCACACATGCATCTGCATGTCTTGCTTCCCAAAAACAACTGTGCAATAGAGGCGCGAAAATGAGGCTCTGCCTATGATTAGAGAAGGCCCCCAGTGAAAAAGGTGTCCAATACAGTGCCTGCCGGTTATTTTACATAATTCCCAAGAATAAAATAACTCCTCAAAACTATGAAGTATTAAAAATGCTTATATATCAATCGTTTTAGCCCAGAAAAATGTCTACCAGTCTTTAAAGCCCTTGTGAAGCCCTTTATTCTCATTTAATAAAAATGGCTTACCGGATCCCATAGGGAAAATGACAGCTTCCAGCATTACCAAGTCTTGTTAGAAATGTGTCATACCTCAAGCAGCAAAAGTCTGCTCACTGTTTCCCCCAACTGAAGTTAATTCCTCTCAACAGTCCTGTGTGGAAACAGCCATCGATTTTAGTAACGGTTGCTAAAATCATTTTCCTCTTACAAACAGAAATCTTCATCTCTTTTCTGTTTCAGAGTAAATAGTACATACCAGCACTATTTTAAAATAACAAACTCTTGATTGAAGAATAAAAACTACATTTAAACACCAAAAAACTCTAAGCCATCTCCGTGGAGATGTTGCCTGTACAACGGCAAAGAGAATGACTGGGGAAGGCGGAGCCTAGGAGGGATCATGTGACCAGCTTTGCTGGGCTCTTTGCCATTTCCTGTTGGGGAAGAGAATATCCCACAAGTAAGGATGACGCCGTGGACCGGACACACCTATGTTGGAGAAACAGTCATTAAATGCAATTGGTTATTATTATCTCACACTTTAGTAAGGCAACTTTTGCCAGCCAAGAGTAAATAGTCATATTGCTCCTGCACGACATAGCCTCTAATGTTAATATCTGTATTCTGCCTAATAAGGAATCAATACATAATCAAATTTATTTATTTACTGTTCGCCTATTTGTTATTCATTTTTGTACAATAAAGAAACTTAAATTTTTTAATTTTTATGATTAAAGGACCAATCAGTGAAGTGTATTAACAAGTGCATAATAAAAAGACAATGATTTAACACCTACTACAAATTTATCTTTCCTCCAATTTTCCGGCTCCCTGTATCATGTGACATATATCAGCCAATCACAAGTCCAGAAAGAAGATGCAGGCAGTGCTGGGTGTATAATTAAAAAATCCAAAATATATTAATAAGCAGCAATAAAAAGGTATAACCCAGACATGGTGAACTGTCTTAAGTGTTTCGCGCCCCCTGGTGGTGCTTAATCATAGACTGATGGTGCACAACAAAGGGGATTTATTAATACCATGTCAACACAAATTAACCCCTTTTTTGGCAGGGACAATATACAACAATTAAAAACACAATGGACATAAAATACATATGTAACATATGTTAACTGATATAACCATTTTAGAAAGGTTTCTAAGGAAAACTTCTTTTAATTTTGTGTATAACGCCAAGTAATAATGAAGAAATTATGTTCATTTGTGCAATCATTTTTAAATAATTTCTTTTAGAAATTTAACTTACTTATACAAAGTAAGGAAACGTCAACATAGATGATTTTGCTATTATTTGTTTTCTGCACACAAGCTGGCAGTTGCCATGTTCCAGATACCCCCATTGCTTGTATCAGCCAATCACAGACTAGTATACGTATACCCTGTGAGCTTGTGCACATGCTCAGTAGGATCTTTTTCCCCAGAAAGTGGGAATATAAAAAGGCTCTGCAAAATTTGATAATGAAAATAAATTGGAAAGTGTCTTAAAACTGCATGTTCTTTCCGAATCATAAAAGTTTATTTTGACTTTAGTGTCCCTTTAATTAAAGGGACAGAAAAACGATGCATTACCATACACACGTTACATATATTTTATGTATACCAATATTATCCATAGCTTTCAATCATTATAATATGGTATGCCAATTCTATTTTTTTTTTTACCTAAAAACGTACTTTATGTTGTTATCCTCCGTCCGCACTGACTCGCTGTAATTTCCCCCCCTAAACTAGAGTGGGTGGTTATGCTAAACTGACAGCATATGCCCACTTGCTGAAATGCATGCCCCCAAACAACTTCAAATGTGCAATTGTGAATGTGCTGCAGCATTAGTCGCTCTTACACTGAACACAGAAATGTAAACAGTGGATTGCTATATCGTTATAGCCATCTGCTGTTAACAATACTGTTCTGATTGGCTATGTTTATAACTGCTCCTGAAAAACAAAAAAATATATATAACCTCTTTAACTCTAACGTGTGAGGTCAGTATCAACCGAGACTCAATTAAACATTTTTTTATGCCAACACTTATTAAAAATTAATTTTATTTGATTTACACAAAAAAGTTATGTTTTATCTGTATCCTCTAATTGTTGGAGTGCTTTTATGAAGTGAATATGCCTAGAATTCAAGACGTAGGACCGGCCTGCTTTACAACTATGTTTTCTGATTGTTAGAATTCCCGTGTTCTTATACACTCTTGACATGCCATCTGAGATGGAGTGCGTCTATCAGCTTGGTGAAACGCTGCATGGATGAGCACATCCCACAAGGTGGGTCCGGGCATCTGGATGACAACATTCCCTTATCTCACGGTAGTCTTCTGAGCAGTGGAGGCTCCTCCATAGGAGCACATCTGCACATGAACCCCCAAAGAAAAAAGAAAGAAAATACATTTTTTGGCTGAATAAATATCATTTCTCCAATAGCCCCCCTATTAGAAAAATTATATTTATTCAGCCAAAAAATGTTCCAGTCTAGACTGTCCATTTTTTTTTTTTTTTTTTTTTAAATCAGAGTCCCTTTTATATTCCTCTATACCTCTCTACCGAACGTGCGGTAGAGAGTTATAGCCTGCCATAGCCCTTTGCACAATTTTTCTATGTGCCTGCTGCGCCGGCCAAAGCAGAGCCTATACCTTTCTTAATCGCACAATTTTCAGTGTGCGAGTTGGGCCATTTCTATGGGCGGGCAGCAGGGGAAGCACTTTTTTTAAAGTTTCCTTTTTTTTTTTTTTGCTGGCTGCGAGTGCAGTTCAGTACACATCAAGTAGCCAGTGGGTGATCTGGGGATACTAAGCCCGAGCTGCATGAGTATCTAGTGTCCCATTGCATAAGAGCTGCATGACCCGGGGACGGTGGTGTCACAGCATTGAGAAGGTAATACCTTACTGTACCGGTCATTATAGGCTCTAACTGTCTCCACCATGACACCATCCATGATCACAGCAAGCAAGGAAAAAGTAAGTTGGCAGCAAAGGGATTCCTCTTTCTGCAGCCAGCTTGCAGTTGTGACTCAAATCAGGCTTTATTAGCTCAATAGTTCACTCAGAAAATAAAACAGTGATTTATTTTCTGAGTGAACTATTGAGCTAATAAAGCCTGATTTGCATGTCTGTCTGCTTTAGAAAAAATACCTCTTTTATGGAGCCCATGAGTCACAACTGCAAGCTGGCTGCAGAAAGAGGAGTCCTGTTGCTGTCAATTTGCTTTTTCCTTGCTTGCTAATTTCTGTTAAATTGACTGTGTGTTTAGTAGTAATAAATAACTGGCTTAGATAGCTGGCTGTTTGTTTTTTGTTTGATTGGATTAGCAGCCCTTAACCTATTTCCTTTCTCTTTCTTCCCCAGATAGAGGAGACATTACATAGTGTGAATGGCAGCGGCATGTGCTGTGCTGCTGGACTTGTGCATCTGTGCTGATAAGCTTCGTATTTATTAACCCCAGGTAGTTTTAGCTGTCAAGTTATATTCAAGACCAACATTTACATTTAAAGACAAGCAGCTAATGCGCCTAAGGGGGGGGGGGCAATTTACCTGTTACTAAGCTAAGGACTATATTATGATTGTGTGTGTTATATATATATATATATATATATATATATATATATATATAATATATATATATATATATATATATATACACACACACACACATATACAAACACATATACACGTATACAAACAGAGAATATACACAGGCAGCTTAAAACCAAACTTGAAGCTGTAATACTAGAGTGGTAATGCTTTTGTTTCCGTCAGGCAGAGTATCAGTAAAAGTAATGCCAAATCAAACGGACTCTGTGCTATGCATCAGAAAAACACCAAAAACAATAGTCCAATGTCCTCAAAAGTGTATTTAACCATAAAGATGATATAGATTGAACTCTCTAAATAACATCCACCAACTGTAAGAGCAGCGCTCTCAAAATAACACCAAACAAGGCAATCTCATGAACGTGTCGGCATACCCCTTTAGAATCGTAGAGAAAGTCTGTGATCTCTGTAATAGCTGAAGCGCAAACTGCTGTCTGGGCGTCCGTGTGTCATAGTCGCTTTTGTGAGGTGCTTGTACCGTTGCACGCCAGGGGAACCACTTGCTCTACTTCCTGGATAGCACCAATCGCGCTACTCGACATCCGGTGCAACTGCTCCAGAACCTCCGCCTCCGGGAGCACTGAAACACAGAAGGGTAGGTGTGTCCGCCTCGACCAATCAGGTACTTCGTTCTCCTCTTCAGGTATGCCAGTCAGGGGAAAATGTATCCATCTACTTCAGTGGATGTGTAGGGAGCCAGTCTTTATCCTCACTCATTGATAAACAGCTTGGGAGCTTTGTGATAGAGAGCCTAAACGATTCCTGGTCAATAGATATATCATCACAAACAAAAGGTATCGTAGGCTCCAAGTCATAAAAACAGTTCTTTTATTGATCCCACATAGGGTTTAAAATAACCAAGGTTATAGCAAGGGTAATTACAGCACAAACGAGCATTGAAATGCTAACATGTTTCGGCCAGCGGCCGTAATCTTAGCTAATCAATGTTTCTGCAATAAAAATATTTAAAAGCAGCGCCCATTTTCCATTGGTAGGCTTGTAATCCAATCAGATAGCAAACCACCAATGTGTGTTGTAGTCTAACAAGTGTGGACTAATTACAATAATTGTTTAACCCTCTCATCGAGAGCAGCATTATTCACTCAAGACAGGATTATAATAGGGACAGACTCATGTAGAAGCATAAACTGTCAGTGTGTATACACTAAAATAAGAAAAACAACAAACAAAAAACACATAAAACATAAATGCAGAAATACAGAAATGCAATATCAAACACATCTCGTGAAAAACATCAGTACTGGAATACTATTCATGACAGATGGTATATAGTTAGTTATTGTTCTACAGAGTGTACATCCATCAAATGGCACTATCAAAGGGGATGATAAGAGAGAGATACAAATCTATTACTACATGTATATATTTTTACATACACACATATATATATATATATATATATATATATATATATATATATATATATATATATATATATATATATAGGTAGATAGTATGTGTTAAAGAACATCCGTCCCCACATATCCTATTTTAGGTTGTATCATATACTGTCTCAATGTTTGAGTATATAATCCCATCTGATACAATACCATCACTGTCACCTTAAGGGTACCAAATAAAGGTGAATGTTAGATTTAAATATAAATATGGATCTAAGATACTAGAGATATAAATACAAATATACCAGTTGGGGATATACATCATTATACTTAATAGTATTCTAACCAGTGTTAGAGATAAACATTTGAACCCAAATTTACAATGGTATATATACACATCTGGCATGGGGTATTCCTTATTTAAGTTGTTAATGGTAAAATAGTGTTCTCAGTTGTAGTGTCTGTCAAACAACATCGACATTTAAACATGCATATATATATATGTGTGTACACACACACACACATATACATACATGCGCACCTGAACCTGTGTATAGATATAACTATCAAAGTGCATAAGAATGAAAGGGGGAAATAGCTGATGTGCGCTTCTCCATGCACATACATAGGGGTTAACCAGTGTGGTAATGCATTAATCTTGTCAGGTGTGTAAACACATATGTATACACATGTATGTTCGTATTTTCAAAAAATCATTTCATCTGCTACTTATATGGAAAGGTCCTGAGGACAAATTGGATGATTTTTTGTCAAACCTGAACAATAATGTAGTGGGACTAAAATTTACTTCGGAGAGAAGTAAGGAGTCCATAAACTACTTGGACCTCACTCTAAAGGCAAACGAAAATGGCAAAATTATATGTGACATCTATAGAAAGCCAATTACGAAAAACACACTATTACATGCTACTAGCTGCCACCCCAAGCATGTTCCCTTTGCAGTGGCAAAGGGACAGCTAACTAGAGTTAAGAGGAACTGTACACTAGAGAAGAACTACAAAACACAAAGTCAAATTATGAGATCAAACTTGAAAGATAGAGGATACTCTAGGAACATTATAAACAGAGCCCAAAATCAAGTCGATAAAATTGACAGAAATACACTTCTTGCTGATAAAGATAGAGATGATAAGAATGACCATTCTCAGGTCACGTTTGTGACTGATTTCAGTACTAATTATAATGCTGTCTGTAACATTGTGAAGAAACACTTCAGACTTCTAGCAGCAGACACTAAATTAGATTCTTGCATCAACAATGGATTACGCTGTTCTTACAGAAAGTGTAAAACATTGGGTAACATACTCTCTCCTACTCAATTACCCCTGACTACACAAACTACTAAAGGATCCTGGCTGACACATAAGGGGATGTTTAGGTGTGGGAGAGTAAAATGCAGACCTTGTGAATTTGGAATATTTACTGATCACTTTACATCATCAGTGACACAGGAAAGGTACTCAATTGAAAAATGTCTGAATTGTACCTCAACACACATTATCTATGTAATTACATGTATAGATTGCCACCTACAGTATGTAGGTTTAACGACGAATGACGCTAACACCAGAATCAGAAACCACTTGTCAACGATCACTAAGGGAGAGGCTAGTACCCCTCTAGTCCAACATTTTAAAAGGTACCATCATAAAAGTGTTGATTCGTTGAGATGGCAAATAATTGAACAGGTGAATCCACCACCTAGAGGTGGGGATAGGAATAAAATATTAGGGAAACGTGAGATGTTCTGGATTTTTAAATTCGTAACAAGAGTCCCCACAGGCTTAAATTCAGAATATGACTTAATTAACTACTGGAAATAGGATAGTCATTATCCATATTTTTAATTCAATGTAACTTTAATTTGAATAGCCTATGTGTAAGGCTTCTTTTAGTGTTATCTGTAAAAGACATTCATCTTGAGTGATTTTTTGAAAATACGAACATACATGTGTATACATATGTGTTTACACACCTGACAAGATTAATGCATTACCACACTGGTTAACCCCTATGTATGAGCATGGAGAAGCGCACATCAGCTATTTCCCCCTTTCATTCTTATGCACTTTGATAGTTATATCTATACACAGGTTCAGGTGCGCATGCATGTATATGGGTGTGTGTGTACACAAATATATATATATATATATATATATATATATATATATATATATATCCATGTATAAATGTCGATGTTGTTTGACAGACACTACAACTGAGAACACTATTTTACCATTAACAACTTAAATAAGGAATACCCCATGCCAGATGTGTATATATACCATTGTAAATTTGGGTTCAAATGTTTATCTCTAACACTGGTTAGAATACTATTAAGTATAATGATGTATATCCCCAACTGGTATATTTGTATTTATATCTCTAGTATCTTAGATCCATATTTATATTTAAATCTAACCTTCACCTTTATTTGGTACCCTTAAGGTGACAGTGATGGTATTGTATCAGATGGGATTATATACTCAAACACTGAGACAGTATATGATACAACCTAAAATAGGATATGTGGGGACGGATGTTCTTTAACACATACTATCTACCTATATATATATATATATATATATATATATATATATATATATATATATATATATATATATATATGTGTGTATGTAAAAATATATACATGTAGTAATAGATTTGTATCTCTCTCTTATCATCCCCTTTGATAGTGCCATTTGATGGATGTACACTCTGTAGAACAATAACTAACTATATACCATCTGTCATGAATAGTATTCCAGTACTGATGTTTTTCACGAGATGTGTTTGATATTGCATTTCTGTATTTCTGCATTTATGTTTTATGTGTTTTTTGTTTGTTGTTTTTCTTATTTTAGTGTATACACACTGACAGTTTATGCTTCTACATGAGTCTGTCCCTATTATAATTCTGTCTTGAGTGAATAATGCTGCTCTCGATGAGAGGGTTAAACAATTATTGTAATTAGTCCACACTTGTGAGACTACAACACACATTGGTGGTTTGCTATCTGATTGGATTACAAGCCTACCAATGGAAAATGGACGCTGCTTTTAAATATTTTTATTGCAGAAAAATTGATTAGCTAAGATTACGGCCGCTGGCCGAAACATGTTAGCATTTCAATGCTCGTTTGTGCTGTAATTACCCTTGCTATAACCTCCTTGGTTATTTTAAACCCTATGTGGGATCAATAAAAGAACTGTTTTTATGACTTGGAGCCTACGATACCTTTTGTTTGTGATGATATATCTATTGACCAGGAATCGTTTAGGCTCTCTATCACAAAGCTCCCAAGCTGTTTATCAATGAGTGAGGATAAAGACTGGCTCCCTAAACATCCACTGAAGTAGATGGATACATTTTCCCCTGACTGGCATACCTGAAGAGGAGAACGAAGTACCTGATTGGTCGAGGCGGACACACCTACCCTTCTGTGTTTCAGTGCTCCCAGAGGTGGAGGTTCTGGAGCGGTTGCACCGGATGTCGAGTAGCGCGATTGGTGCTAACCAGGAAGTAGAGCAAGTGGTTCCCCTGGCGTGCAACGGTACAAGCACCTCGCAAAAGCGACTACGACACACGGACGGCCAGACAGCAGTTTGCGCTTCAGCCTCTGATAGAACGCCTGTGAACCGGTGAGTTGGCTCCTGCCTGTAACAGTATTACAGAGATCACAGACTTTCTCTACGATTCTAAAGGGGTATGCTGACACGTACATGAGATTGCCTTGTTTGGGGTTATTTTGAGAGCGCTGCTCTTACAGTTGGTGGATGTTATTTAGAGAGTTCAATCTATATCATCTTTATGGTTAAATACACTTTTGAGGACATTGGACTATTGTTTTTGGTGTTTTTCTGATGCATAGCACAGAGTCCGTTTGATTTGGCATTACTTTTACTGATACTCTGCCTGACGGAAACAAAAGCATTACCACTCTAGTATTACAGCTTCAAGTTTGGTTTTAAGCTGCCTGTGTATATTCTCTGTTTGTTTATCATTATTTAAGTGCTTCCTGGCAGCACTATTACACAAGGCCGCTTAAGAGCTTTTCTACGATTCTACCTATAATGGAGGCAAGTAGCACTAATTATTGTTCACTCATGCCTGTGACTGAAAGAGAGAATGGAGTGTCTGACATGGACCTGATTTTTTCTAAAGACATTACTATATATACTTTGGGAGGACTCTTTGAGGACATGGAAAGACTCTTAATAAAAGAACATAAAGTTCAATTTGATATCTGGACACTTGAAAAATATGTGAAACTAAATATGGTCCCCAGAGGACTTAGAGTCAACAAATTTCCAACTTTTGAAGTCTCTGATGTAGATTTTATAGAATCATGGAATGTAATACTGACTGAATGCTCTCTAAGACTTATGAAATTGTTAATTATGTATGTATAAAAACAATCAGCTTAAAACAATAAGAGATGAAATTCAAGCCATACAGATAGAAATGAATACTAGACAAAATGAAATAGACTACCCTAGATTTGATGATATGCTTAAGGCTTCACTCACTTCTTCTAAGAATACAATACTGAACATCAAACACACCAAGTATATGAGAGATCAGACAGACTACGATAATAAACTGGTATATATTTGGACCCACACACAAAACAACACAAATAGATGGAACCCCAACAATAGAGGGAGATCACGTAGCAGGAATAGAAGGGGTAGAGGTAACAACAGATCACAGAGTTCAGGAACAGGAGATTAGAGAGAAGGATCTAATACCACTGAAAAATCTACAAATCAAATAAGCATTCTTAAACCAACCAAACAAGTGACACTTAACACTAACACTACAACACAAGACGTTAGACCTAAACAACAGTCTCAAACACACAAACAGAAACCTACACAGGGCTCTAAATATGTTGAAAGTAATGAGAGAGTGACACAGTTGAATAGAAATACAAATACTTCAGAAGATAAGGATGCATTTGAACAGGTTTTTCAGAAACAATCAGACAAAACAGGGATAGGCATAGAGAAGCAGGACAGGTACCCATTGAGAGGACAAAAGACATCGTCCAAATACCAGTGAATAACAATGTCATTAATCTATCAAGTGTTGAACTTACGAACATACAGTATAAAGTATTAAACCTAGGCTTAAACTTTGCTCCCACATGTGACTTCAATATATTCAACACAATGTTAGATGTAAATAAACTAATCAGAAACATCACCCTAAAAAAACACTTTTCAGATACTACTGATAATTCACATGATAATTTATATTCAAGTAGTAAACAAACAGTCTTCTCTACTAATATGATACCACTTGATTTTAAAGAATCATGTGATGTTCAAACATTAAATTCTATGTCTACTCCTATTTCACAAGAAGATAAAGTTACTGTGAATTGTTTTAATAGGTTCAGAAATAACTCAGAATTCTACCCGATACAGAGTAGGGGCCCAGTATTAGAAACATTCTATAAGAAAGTGGAAAGGGATCTCACTCAACTATCTGCCTGTACCCAGGGAGATAGAACACATAATCTAACATATAGAGAAAAGCAGGCTATACAAGAACTAAAAACTAACAAAGATATAGTCAAACGAAGAGCGGATAAAGGTGGATCTACAGTAGTCCTAGATAGAACCACATATATAGAGGAGGCCCATAGGCAACTTAACAACCTCAATAACTATTCATGTCTGACTAAAGATCCAACTAATATGTATCAGAGAGAAATTAAATCTTTACTGGATGATGGCCTCGAAGAAGGCTTCATTGACAAAATGACATATGATTATCTACTTATAGAACATCCTGTGGTACCTATTTTCCATTTATTTCCCAAGGTACATAAATCTATCCATAATGTACAATGGCGACCCATAGTCAGTGGTATAGGTTCCATTATGGAACATCTCTCCCAATGGCTTGACGCCATATTAAATCCTTTTGTAATGTCATTGATGATCTATATAAGAGGCACAAAACACGTCATTAAATTGATGGAACCACTGACATGGGATGAACACAATTATTTATGGGTTACAATAGATGTGACAGCCCTGTACTCTGCTATCCCACATTGTGAGGGACTAAAAGCATTAAAATTCTTTTTGACTACCTTTTCTAACTATAGTACTGAGTTTACAGATTTTGTCCTGAAAGTAGCAGAATTTATGCTAACTCATAACTATTTCAAATTTGATGGGAATTTTTATCTCCAGAGATGTGGGACAGCCATGGGGGCGAAATTTGCCCCTTCATACGCCAACCTCTTTATGGGTTGGTGGGAGCTGTCCCACATCTATGGAGATGAAAATCCACAGAGACACTATATAGCGTTTTATAAACGCTATATAGATGATCTGCTACTTATATGGAAAGGTCCTGAGGACAAATTGGATGATTTTTTGTCAAACCTGAACAATAATGTAGTGGGACTAAAATTTTACTTCGGAGAGAAGTAAGGAGTCCATAAACTACTTGGACCTCACTCTAAAGGCAGATGAAAATGGCAAAATTATATGTGACATCTATAGAAAGCCAATTACGAAAAACACACTATTACATGCTACTAGCTGCCACCCCAAGCATGTTCCCTTTGCAGTGGCAAAGGGACAGCTAACCAGAGTTAAGAGGAACTGTACACTAGAGAAGAACTACAAAACACAAAGTCAAATTATGAGATCAAACTTGAAAGATAGAGGATACTCTAGGAACATTATAAACAGAGCCCAAAATCAAGTCGATAAAATTGACAGAAATACACTTCTTGCTGATAAAGATAGAGATGATAAGAATGACCATTCTCAGGTCACGTTTGTGACTGATTTCAGTACTAATTATAATGCTGTCTGTAACATTGTGAAGAAACACTTCAAACTTCTAGCAGCAGACACTAAATTAGATTCTTGCGTCAACAATGGATCACGCTGTTCTTACAGAAAGTGTAAAACATTGGGTAACATACTCTCTCCTTCTCAATTACCCCTGACTACACAAACTACTAAAGGATCCTGGCTGACACATAAGGGGATGTTTAGGTGTGGGAGAGTAAAATGCAGACCTTGTGAATTTGGAATATTTACTGATCACTTTACATCATCAGTGACACAGAAAGGTACTCAATTGAAAAATGTCTGAATTGTACCTCAACACACATTATCTATGTAATTACATGTATAGATTGCCACCTACAGTATGTAGGTTTAACGACGAATGACGCTAACACCAGAATCAGAAACCACTTGTCAACGATCACTAAGGGAGAGGCTAGTACCCCTCTAGTCCAACATTTTAAAAGGTACCATCATAAAAGTGTTGATTCGTTGAGATGGCAAATAATTGAACAGGTGAATCCACCACCTAGAGGTGGGGATAGGAATAAAATATTAGGGAAACGTGAGATGTTCTGGATTTTTAAATTAGCAACAAGAGTCCCCACAGGCTTAAATTCAGAATACGACTTAATTAACTACTGGAAATAGGATAGTCATTATCCCTATTTTTAATTCAATTTAACTTTGAATACCCTATGTGTAAGGCTTCTTTTAGTGTTATCTGTAAATGACATTCATCTTGAATGATTTTTTGAAAATACGAACATACATGTGTATACATATGTGTTTACACACCTGACAAGATTAATGCATTACCACACTGGTTAACCCCTATGTATGTGCATGGAGAAGCGCACATCAGCTATTTCCCCCTTTCATTTTTATGCACTTTGATAGTTATATCTATACACAGGTTCAGGTGCGCATGCATGTATATGGGTGTGTGTGTGTACACAAATATATATATATATATTCAGGTAGAAAACAGCACTCTCTGGACTTAAGTTTTAAACAAATAGTTTAATTAGTAATTAAACTATTTGTTTAAAACTTAAGTCCAGAGAGTGCTGTTTTCTACCTGACTACATTTCACCTATTCTAGCACCCTGGCCCTTGGGAAACTGTTTGTGAGAGTGCAACTGACTCATTTTGCCTATATATATATATATATATATATATATATATATATATATATATATATATATATATATATATATATATATATATATATATATATATCCATGTATAAATGTCGATGTTGTTTGACAGACACTACAACTGAGAAAACTATTTTACCATTAACAACTTAAATAAGGAATACCCCATGCCAGATGTGTATATATACACCATTGTAAATATGGGTTCAAATGTTTATCTCTAACACTGGTTAGAATACTATTAAGTATAATGATGTATATCCCCAACTGGTATATTTGTATTTATATCTCTAGTATCTTAGATCCATATTTATATTTAAATCTAACCTTCACCTTTATTTGGTACCCTTAAAGGGACAGTCTACACCAGAATTTGTATTGTTTTAAAAGATAGATAATCCCTTTATTACCCATTTCCCAGTTTTGCATAACTAACACAGTTATAATAATATACTTTTAACCTCTGTAATTATCTTGTATCTAAGCCTCTGCAAACTGCCCCTTTTTTCAGTTCTTTTGACAGACTTGCAGTCTAGCCAATCAGTGCCTGCTCCCAGATAACTTCTCGTGCACGAGCACAGTGTTATCTATATGAAATACGTGAACTAACACCCTCTAGTGGTGAAAAACTGTTAAAATACAATCTGAAAGAGGTGGGCTTCAAGGTCTAAGAAATTAGCATATGAACCTCCTAGGTTAAGCTTTCAACTAAGAATACCAAGAGAACAAAACAAAATTGGTGATAAAAGTAATTTGGAAAATTGTTTAAAATGACATGCTCTATCTGAATCATGAAAGTTTATTTTGGCCTAGACTGTCCCTTTAAGGTGACAGTGATGGTATTGTGTCAGATGGGATTATATACTCAAACATTGAGACAGTATATGATACAACCTAAAATAGGATATGTGGGGACGGATGTTCTTTAACACATACTATATATATATATATATATATATATATATATATATATATATATATAAATAAAAATATATACATGTAGTAATAGATTTGTATCTCTCTCTTATCATCCCCTTTGATAGTGCCATTTGATGGATGTACACTCTGTAGAACAATAACTAACTATATACCATCCGTCATGAATAGTATTCCAGTACTGATGTTTTTCACAAGATGTGTTTGATATTGCATTTCTGTATTTCTGCATTTATGTTTTATGTGTTTTTTGTTTGTTGTTCTTATTTTAGTGTATACACACTGACAGTTTATGCTTCTACATGAGTCTGTCCCTATTATAATCCTGTCTTGAGTGAATAATGCTGCTCTCGATGAGAGGGTTAAACAATTATTGTAATTAGTCCACACTTGTGAGACTACAACACACATTGGTGGTTTGCTATCTGATTGGATTACAAGCCTACCAATGGAAAATGGGCGCTGCTTTTAAATATTTTTATTGCAGAAAAATTGATTAGCTAAGATTACGGCCGCTGGCCGAAACATGTTAGCATTTCAATGCTCGTTATATATGTGTGTGTGTGTGTGTGTGTGTGGGAATTGTGAAAAAAACTAGGCAGATATTTTACCACATAGGTATTTAATACATTTTTGGTGTGATACATTTTGTGATATATTGAATATACAGTGTGTGTGTGTGTTTATGTATGTATATATATGATGATTATATATATGATGATTATATATATGATGATTATATATATATATATATATATATATATATATATATATATATACACACATACATACATACACAGGGAGTGCAGAATTATTAGGCAAATGAGTATTTTTACCACATCATCCTCTTTATGCATGTTGTCTTACTCCAAGCTGTATAGGCTCGAAAGCCTACTACCAATTAAGCATATTAGGTGATGTGCATCTTTGTAATGAGAAGGGGTGTGGTCTAATGACATCAACACCCTATATCAAGTGTGCATAATTATTAGGCAACTTCCTTTCCTTTGGCAAAATGGGTCAAAAGAAGGACTTGACAGGCTCAGAAAAGTCAAAAATAGTGAGATATCTTGCAGAGGGATGCAGCACTCTTAAAATTGCAAAGCTTCTGAAGCGTGATCGTCGAACAATCAAGCGTTTCATTCAAAATAGTCAACAGGGTCACAAGAAGCGTGTGGAAAAACCAAGGTGCAAAATAACTGCCCATGAACTGAGAAAAGTCAAGCGTGCAGCTGCCAAGATGCCACTTGCCACCAGTTTGGCCATATTTCAGAGCTGCAACATCACTGGAGTGCCCAAAAGCACAAGGTGTGCAATACTCAGAGACATGGCCAAGGTAAGAAAGGCTGAAAGACGACCACCACTGAACAAGACACACAAGCTGAAACGTCAAGACTGGGCCAAGAAATATCTCAAGACTGATTTTTCTAAGGTTTTATGGACTGATGAAATGAGAGTGAGTCTTGATGGGCCAGATGGATGGGCCCATGGCTGGATTGGTAAAGGGCAGAGAGCTCCAGTCCGACTCAGACGCCAGCAAGGTGGAGGTGGAGTACTGGTTTGGGCTGGTATCATCAAAGATGAGCTTGTGGGGCCTTTTCGGGTTGAGGATGGAGTCAAGCTCAACTCCCAGTCCTACTGCCAGTTTCTGGAAGACACATTCTTCAAGCAGTGGTACAGGAAGAAGTCTGCATCCTTCAAGAAAAACATGATTTTCATGCAGGACAATGCTCCATCACACGCGTCCAAGTACTCCACAGCGTGGCTGGCAAGAAAAGGTATAAAAGAAGAAAATCTAATGACATGGCCTCCTTGTTCACCTGATCTGAACCCCATTGAGAACCTGTGGTCCATCATCAAATGTGAGATTTACAAGGAGGGAAAACAGTACACCTCTCTGAACAGTGTCTGGGAGGCTGTGGTTGCTGCTGCACGCAATGTTGATGGTGAACAGATCAAAACACTGACAGAATCCATGGATGGCAGGCTTTTGAGTGTCCTTGCAAAGAAAGGTGGCTATATTGGTCACTGATTTGTTTTTGTTTTGTTTTTGAATGTCAGAAATGTATATTTGTGAATGTTGAGATGTTATATTGGTTTCACTGGTAAAAATAAATAATTGAAATGGGTATATATTTGTTTTTTGTTAAGTTGCCTAATAATTATGCACAGTAATAGTCACCTTACACACAGATATCCCCCTAAAATAGCTATAACTAAAAACAAACTAAAAACTACTTCCAAAACTATTCAGCTTTGATATTAATGAGTTTTTTGGGTTCATTGAGAACATGGTTGTTGTTCAATAATAAAATTAATCCTCAAAAATACAACTTGCCTAATAATTCTGCACTCCCTGTACATATATATATATATATATATACATATATATATATACACATATATATACATATATATATATATATATATATATATATATATATATATATATATATATATATATATATATATATATATATATATATATATATATATATATATACACACACACACAGTTGCAAGAAAAAGTATGTGAACCCTTTGGAATGATATGGATTTCTGCACAAATTGGTCATGAAATGTAATCTGATCATCATCTAAGTCACAACAATAGACAATCACAGTCTGCTTAAACTAAACACACACAGAATAAAATGTTGCCATGTTTTTATTGAACACACCATGTAAACATTCACAGTGCAGGTGGAAAAAGTATGTGAACCCCTAGATTAATGACATCTCCAAGAGCTAATTGGAGTGAGATGTCAGCCAACTGGAGTCCAATCAATAAGATGAGATTGGAGGTGTTGGTTACAGCTCCCCTATAAAAAACACACACTAGTTCTGGGTTTGCTTTTCACAAGAAGCATTGCCTGATGTGAATGATGCCTCGCACAAAAGAGCTCTCAGAAGACCTATGAATAAGAATTGTTGACTTGCATAAAGCTGGAAAGGGTTATAAAAGTATCTCCAAAAGCCTTGCTGTTCATCAGTCCACGGTAAGACAAATTGTCTATAAATGGAGAAAGTTCAGCACTGCTGCTACTCTCCCTAGAAGTGGCCATCCTGTAAAGATGACTGCAAGAGCACAGCGCAGACTGGTCAATAAGGTGAAGAAGAATCCTAGAGTGTCAGCTAAAGACTTACAAAAGTCACTGGCAAATGCTAACATCCCTGTTAGCGAATCTACAATAAGTAAAACACTAAACAAGAATGGATTTCATGGGAGGATACCACAGAGGAAGCCACTGCTGTCCAAACAAAACATTGCTGCACGTTTACAGTTTGCACGTTTACAAAAGCACCTGGATGTTCTGCAGCAGTACTGGCAAAATATTCTGTGGACAGATGAAACCAAAGTTGAGTTGTTTGGAAGAAACACACAACACTATGTGTGGCGAAATAGAGGCACAGAACACCAACATCAAAACCTCATCCCAACTGTGAAGTATGGTGGTGGGGGCATCATGGTTTGGGGCTGCTTTGCTGCGTCAGGGCCTGGACGGATTGCTATCATCGAAGGAAAAATTAATTCCCAAGTTTATCAAGACATTTTGCAGGAGAACTTAAGGCCATCTGTCTACCAGCTGAAGCTCAACAGAAGATGGGTGTTGCAACAGGACAATGACCCAAAGCATAGAAGTAAATCAACAACAGAATGGCTTAAACAGAAGAAAATACGCCTTCTGAAGTGGCTCAGTCAGAGTCCTGACCTCAACCCTATTGAGATGCTGTGGCATGTCCTCAAGTAAGCGATTCACACCAGACATCCCAAGAATATTGCTTAACTGAAACAGTTCTGTAAAGAGGAATGGTCAAGAATTACTCCTGACCGTTGTGCACGTCTGATCTGCAACAACAGGAAACGTTTGGTTGAAGTTATTGCTGCCAAAGGAGGTTCAACCAGTTATTAAATCCAAGGGTTCACATAGGTTTTCCACCTGCACTGTGAATGTTTACATGGTGTGTTCAATAAAAACATGGCAACATTTCATTCTTTGTGTGTTATTAGTTTAAGTAGACTGTGATTGTCTATTGTTGTGACTTAGATGATGATCAGATCACATTTTATGACCAATTTGTGCAGAAATCCATATCATTCCAAAGGGTTCACATACTTTTTCTTGCAACTATATATATATATATATATATATATATATATATATATATATATATATATATATATATATATATATATATATATATATATATATATATATATATATATATATATATATATATATATATATATATACTATTTTACATAACTGGTCCGTGAACCCCCATTTGAATAACCCACGAGCCGCCACTGCTTCTGGATACAGGCAAGTCTTTTTTGTTACATTTTTAGAGAGTGGATTTAATGCTGGTTATTTGTAACATCGGAACGGAGCAGGCTAAATTTCAGTCACACGAACACCAGTATTGGTTACTTTACTATTATACAGAAACAGCTTCGGATGCTTAGTACAGAGCAATTATCAACAGCATTGTTTACAACAGTATGCTCCATAATTCTCTATTTATATTTAAAGACATTACATGCAACTTGTTACAACACGGACTTATATTGTCTTTTCTTTTTTTTAAATATTTTTTTATTGAGGTTTAAGAAATTACAAAATATTTAGGCCTAGATTTGGAGTTTGGCGGTAGCCGTGAAAACCAGCGTTAGAGGCTCCTAACGCTGGTTTTAGGCTACCGCCGGTATTTGGAGTCATTCAAAAAAGGGTCTAACGCTCACTTTTCAGCAGCGACTTTTCCATACCGCAGATCCCCTTACGTCAATTGCGTATCCTATCTTTTCAATGGGATCTTTCTAACTCCGGTATTTAGAGTCGTGTCTGAAGTGAGCGTTAGAAATCTAACGACAAAACTCCAGCCGCAGAAAAAAAGTCAGTAGTTAAGAGCTTTCTGGGCTAACGCCGGTTCATAAAGCTCTTAACTACTGTGCTCTAAAGTACACTAACACCCATAAACTACCTATGTACCCCTAAACCGAGGTCCCCCCACATCGCCACCACTCGATTAAATTTTTTAACCCCTAATCTGCCGACCGCCACCTACGTTATACTTATGTACCCCTAATCTGCTGCCCCTAACACCGCCGACCCCTATATTATATTTATTAACCCCTAACCTGCCCCCCACAACGTCGACGCCAGCTACCTACAATAATTAACCCCTAATCTGCCGACCGCAAAGTGCCGCCACCTACATTATAGCTATGTACCCCTAATCTGCTGCCCCCAACACCGCCGACCCCTATATTATATTTATTAACCCCTAATCTGCCGCCCTCAACGTCGCCTCCACCGGGCTACACTTATTAACCCCTAATCTGCCGACCGGACCGCACCGCTATTATAATAAAGTTATTAACCCCTAATCCGCCTCACTAACCCTATAATAAATAGTATTAACCCCTAATCTGCCCTCCCTAACATCGCCGACACCTAACTTCAAACATTAACCCCTAATCTGCCGACCGGAGCTCACCGCTATTCTAATAAATGTATTAACCCCTAAAGCTAAGTCTAACCCTAACACTAACACCCCCCTAAGTTAAATATAATTTAAATCTAACAAAATTAATTAACTCTTATTAAATAAATTATTCCTATTTAAAGCTAAATACTTACCTGTAAAATAAATCCTAATATAGCTACAATATAAATTAAAATTATATTATAGCTATTTTAGGATTAATATTTATTTTACAGGTAACTTTGTAATTATTTTAACCAGGTACAATAGCTATTAAATAGTTAAGAACTATTTAATAGCTACCTAGTTAAAATAAGTACAAAATTACCTGTAAAATAAATCCTAACCTAAGTTACAATTAAACCTAACACTACACTATCAATAAATAAATTAAATTAAATACCTACAATTACCTACAATTAAACCTAACACTACACTATCAATAAATTAATTAAATACAATACCTACAAATAACTACAATGAAATAAACTAACTAAAGTACAAAAAATAAAAAAGAACTAAGTTACAAAAAATAATTTTTTTTTTACAAACATAAGAAAAATATTACAACAATTTTAACCCCTTAATGACCGGACCATTTTTCAGTTTTCTTACCCTTAATGACAATGGCTATTTTTAAATTTCTGCAGTGTTTGTGTTTAGCTGTAATTTTCCTTTTACTCATTTACTGTACCCACACATATTATATACCGTTTTTCTCGCCATTAAATGGACTTTCTAAAGATACCATTTTTTTCATCACATCTTATAATTTAATATAAAAAATATATAAAATATGAGGAAAAAATGGAAAAAAACACACTTTTTCTAACTTTGACCTCCAAAATCTGTTACACATCTACAACCACCAAAAAACACCCATGCTAAATAGTTTCTAAATTTTGTCCTGAGTTTAGAAATACCCAATGGTTACATTTTGTTTGCTTTTTTTGCAAGTTATAGGGCAATAAGTACAAGTAGAACTTTGCTATTTCCAAACCACTTTTTTTCAAAATTAGCGCTAGTTACATTGGAACACTGATATCTGTCCGGAATCCCTGAATATCCCTTGACATGTATATATTTTTTTTTAGAAGACAACCCAAAGTATTGATTTATGCCCATTTTGGTATATTTCATGCCACCATTTCACTGCCAAATGCGAGCAAATAAAAAAAAAAAGTGACATTTTTCACAATTTTAGGTTTCTCACTTAAATTATTTACAAACAGCTTGTGCAATTATGGCACAAATGGTTGTAAATTCTTCTCTGGGATCTCCTTTGTTCAGAAATAGCAGACATATATGGCTTTGGCGTTGCTTTTTGGCAATTAGGAGGCCGCTAAATGCTGCTGCGCACCACACTTGTATTAAGCCCAGCAGTGAAGGGGTTAATTAGGTAGCTTGTAGAGAGCTTGCAGGGTTAATTTTAGCTTTAGTGTAGAGATTAGCCTCCCACCTGACACATCCCACCCCCTGATCCCTCCCAGACAGCTCTCTTCCCTCCCCCACCCCACAATTGTCCCCGCCATCTTAAGTACTGGCAGAAAGTCTGCCAGTACTAAAATAAAAGGGTTTTTTTTTTTTGTTGTTTTTTTTAATTATTCAGCTGTGATGGACCCCTGCCTTAACCCCCAACCTCCCTGATCCCCCCAAACACCTCTCTAACCCTCCCCACCTACCTAATTGCCACCATCTTGGGTACTGGCAGCTGTCTGCCAGTACCCAGTTTTCCCCAAAAAATAAAGTGTTTTTTTTTTTTTTTTTTTTTAAATGTTTTTTTTCCCCATTTTTTCTGTAGTGTAGCTGCCCCCCCCCAGTACCCCCACCCCCCTAACCCGCCCACCCTCCTCCCTGTAAGCTCCCACCCACCAACGAACGGCCCCATCGCTACCGGTGCAGAGAGGGCCACAGAGTGGCTCTCTCTGCATCGGATGCTTTTTAAAGGGTATTGCAGGATGCCTCAATATCGAGGCATCACTGCAATACCCTGAGAGCTGCTGGAAGCGATTGCGATCGCTTCCAGCACTCTCTTAGACAACTGACGTACCAGGTACGTCCATTGTCACTAACTGCAAGTTTTTGCAGGACGTACCTGGTACGTCAGTTGTCATTAAGGGGTTAAACTAATTACACCTACTCTAAGCCCCCTAATAAAATAACAAAGACCCCCAAAATAAAAAAAATGCCCTACCCTATTCTAAATTACTAAAGTTCAAAGCTCTTTTACCTTACCAGCCCTGAACAGGGCCCTTTGCGGGGCATGCCCCAAGAAGTTCAGCTCTTTTGCCTGTAAAAAAAAAACATACACTACCCCCCCCAACATTACAACCCACCACCCACATACCCCTAATCTAACCCAAACCCCCCTTAAATAAACCTAACACTAAGCCCCTGAAGATCTTCCTACCTTATCTTCACCATACCAGGTTCACCGATCGATCCAGAAGAGCTCCTCCGATGTCCTGATCCAAGCCCAAGCGTGGGGCTGAAGAGGTCCATGATCCGGCTGAAATCATCATCCAAGCGGGAGCTGAAGAGGTCCATGATCCGGATGAAGTCTTCATCCAAGCGGGAGCTGAAGAGGTCCATGATCCGGATGAAGTCTTCTATCAACGGCATCTTCAATCTTCTTTCTTCGGGAGCCATCATCTTCCATTCGACGCGGAACATCCTCTTCTCCCGACGCCTACTAACCGAATGACGGTTCCTTTAAATGACGTCATCCAAGATGGCGTCCCTCGAATTCCGATTGGCTGATAGGATTCTATCAGCCAATCGGAATTAAGGTAGGAAAATTCTGATTGGCTGATGGAATCAGCCAATCAGAATCAAGTTCAATCCGATTGGCTGATCCGATCAGCCAATCAGATTGAGCTTGCATTCTATTGTCTGATCGGAACAGCCAATAGAATGCGAGCTCAATCTGATTGGCTGATTGAATCAGCCAATCGGATTGAACTTGATTCTGATTGGCTGATTCCATCAGCCAATCAGAATATTCCTACATTAATTCCGATTGGCTGATAGAATCCTATCAGCCAATCGGAATTCGAGGGACGCCATCTTGGATGACGTCATTTAAAGGAACCGTCATTCGGCTAGTAGGCGTCGGGAGAAGAGGATGTTCCGCGTCGGATGGAAGATGATGGCTCCCGAAGAAAGAAGATGCCGTTGATAGAAGACTTCAGCCGGATCATGGACCTCTTCAGCTCCCGCTTGGATGATGACTTCAGCCGGATCATGTACCTCTTCAGCCCCCCGCTTGGGCTTGGATCAGGACATCGGAGGAGCTCTTCTGGATCGATCGGTGAACCTGGTATGGTGAAGATAAGGTAGGAAGATCTTCAGGGGCTTAGTGTTAGGTTTATTTAAGGGGGGTTTGGGTTAGATTAGGGGTATGTGGGTGGTGGGTTGTAATGTTGGGGGGGGTATTGTATGTTTTTTTTTACAGGCAAAAGATCTGAACTTCTTGGGGCATGCCCCGCAAAGGGCCCTGTTCAGGGCTGGTAAGGTAAAAGAGCTTTGAACTTTAGTAATTTAGAATAGGGTAGGGCATTTTTTTATTTTGGGGGGCTTTGTTATTTTATTAGGGGGCTTAGAGTAGGTGTAATTAGTTTAAAATTGTTGTAATATTTTTCTAATGTTTGTAAATATTTTTTTATTTTTTTTGTAACTTAGTTCTTTTTTATTTTTTGTACTTTAGTTAGTTTATTTCATTGTATTTATTTGTAGGAATTGTATTTAATTTATTTATTGATAGTGTAGTGTTAGGTTTAATTGTAGGTAATTGTAGGTATTTTATTTAATTTATTTATTGATAGTGTAGTGTTAGGTTTAATTGTAACTTAGGTTAGGATTATAATTTATATTGTAGCTATATTAGGATTTATTTTACAGGTAAGTATTTAGCTTTAAATAGGAATCATTTATTTAAGAAGAGTTAATTAATTTCGTTAGATTTAAATTATATTTAACTTAGGGGGGTGTTAGTGTTAGACTTAGCTTTAGGGGTTAATACATTTATTAGAATAGCGGTGAGCTCCAGTCGGCAGATTAGGGGTTAATAATTGAAGTTAGGTGTCGGCGATGTTAGGGAGGGCAGATTAGGGGTTAATACTATTTATTATAGGGTTAGTGAGGCAGATTAGGGGTTAATAACTTTATTATAATAGCGGGGCGGTCCGGTCGGAAGATTAGGGGTTAATAAGTGTAGGCAGGTGGAGGCGACGTTGTGGGGGGCAGATTAGGGGTTAATAAATATAATATAGGGGTCGGCGGTGTTAGGGGCAGCAGATTAGGGGTACATAGGGATAATGTAAGTAGCGGCGGTTTACGGAGCGGCAGATTAGGGGTTAAAATAATATGCAGGGGTCAGCGATAGCGGGGGCGGCAGATTAGGGGTTAATAAGTGTAAGGTTAGGGGTGTTTAGACTCGGGGTACATGTTAGAGTGTTAGGTGCAGACGTAGGAAGTGTTTCCCCATAGCAAACAATGGGGCTGCGTTAGGAGCTGAACGCGGCTTTTTTGCAGGTGTTAGGTTTTTTTTCAGCTCAAACAGCCCCATTGTTTCCTATGGGGGAATCGTGCACGAGCACGTTTTTGAGACTGGCCGCGTGCGTAAGCAACTCTGGTATCGAGAGTTGAAGTTGCGTTAAATATGCTCTACGCTCCTTTTTTGGAGCCTAACGCAGCCATTCTGTGGACTCTCAATACCAGAGTTATTTTAAAGGTGCGGCCAGAAAAAAGCCAGCGTTGGATACGCGGGTCTTTACCGACAAAACTCTAAATCTAGCCGTTAGTTTGCTCATTTAGCATACAAGGTTCACATGTCGAGAAGACACTTGCTATTGTCTTATCTGATTAACCTGCCTTGTTAATGCCACTGATTTGAATTGCACTATGTGAAGAAGGGTCAGATTACTGCTGCCTATAGCTCTGCCTATAGCATGGTGGGAGCCGCACTAATCCACCTATTACCACGGCCTCTGGACTCTGAAGAAGATAACCATGACTCCCTGACATGCTATAGGTATTTACCTCTAAAACCTAATTTAACGTATAACAAATGAATATTAATGAATTTCATTTGTATATATTTTTTATTCTTTAAATTAGTTGGTGCACTCATTCTGACAAAACAAAAAGAATATCTGAATATTCATTATGAAAGCACATTCGTAACAAAACAAATGCACCTCTCTAAATTTGAAAGACTTTCCAATGTTCTTCCATTATCAAATTGTGCTTTTTATATGCACACTTTCTGATGCACCAGCTACTACTGAGCATGTGCAAGAGTTTGTTAATTATGCAATTCTACTGTATTCACTAGTCCTTTAAGACAATTTAGCATAATGCAATAGTGTCTCTTGTAAATATAATCTTTAACAAATACTACTTAACTCATTTTAAAGTGACAGTCTACTCCAGAATTTTTATTGTTTAGAAATATAGATAATCCCTTTGTTACCCATTCCCCAGTTTTGCATAACCAACAAAGTTATATTAATATACATTTTACCTCTATGATTAACTTTTATCTAAGCCTCTGCAGACTGCCCCCTTATTTCCGTTCTTTTGGCAGAATTACATTTTAGCCAATCAGTGCTGACTCCTAGGTAACTCCACAGGCGTGAGCACAATATTATCTATATGGCACACTTGAACTAACGTCCTCTAGTTGTGAAAAACTGTCAACATACTTCTGAAGTGGCAGGACGCGTCTCAGTGAAGCTCCTGGCTTCAGTGTTGTTTTTCTATATATTTCTAGGTATATTTTTTTTGGCAATATATTGTACCTGCTAATTTGAAAGCTAACTTATGCTGCATGCCAACATCTGAATTTAAGAGCTGATAATTGACTGCAAGCCTGGCCTATGCTCTTCAGAAAAGCCACGTGGACCTGCATTTAGGCCTTGGAGGTTATATCCTACAAGCTTCATCCAGTGTGGCTTAGGCTGCAAGAATCCCCCCCTCCCCCAGACAACTGAGGTACCGAGTACTCTGGTTCTCCAAGTGACTGGTCTTCACACACAATCATCACTCTCTAGTTCCCTACATCGTCCTACGCTAATCTAGTAGATGGAGAATCAGAATGGCTATGGCGGATAGGGGAGAAAAAACAGTGCGTATAATATTACAACAATTGAGACCTTCTACAGCAATTTAATACCAAATTTAGCGGAGGCTAAGTGAACGTTACGGAAGAAATATGGTCATGGAGGCTATTAACAAATGGGAAGCAGAAATATCCCAGGTGATCCAGGGTATAAGTCACTTCATACAATCTTTTCTTTTTTTTTACGACTGGCCCAACGATTTCTTTGGCAAACTAACTTGTGCAACTTTGCCACATCATTTATTTTAACCTTTTCTAAAAAGTAACTGGTACGTTAAAAGGGTTCAAGTATTTTGTGACACCTATTTCTGTATGGATATGTACAGGACATGAACCACTTAATAGGATAGACATGTTCGCAGACTGGACCAACGCTTTTTTTGACAAACAACAAATTGGTGCAACCCTTGTCAAATCACATATTTTACCTTTTCTATATAACGGCTAGATTACGAGTTTTGCATTATGAAGGGTGCGGTGCTAACTTGCACGTTATTGTCACAGCTCACTTACCTACAGCACTGGCATTACAGGTTTTCCTAAACCTGGCGTTATTAGGCAAGAAGTGAGCGTAGAGCAAAATTGAGCTCCATACCGCACTCCAATACCAGTGCTGCTTAAGTCAGCGGTGAGCTGGTTTTACTTGCTCGTGCACGATTTCCCCATAGACATCAATGGGGAGAGCCAGCTGAGAAAAAGTATAACACCTGCAAAAAAGCAGCGTAAAGCTCTGTAACGCAGCCCCATTGATTCCTATGGGGAAACAAAACTTATGTTTACACCTAACACCCTAACATGCACCCCGAGTCTGCACACCACTAATCTGCTGCCCCCGACATCGCCGACACCTACATTATACTTATTAACCCCTAATCTGCCGCCCCGACATTGCCGCCACCTACCTACATTTATCAACCCCTAATCTGCTGCCCCGACATCGCCGACACCTACATTATACTTATTAACCCCTAATCTGCTGCCCCCAACATCGCCGACACCTACATTATACTTATTAACCCCTAATCTGCTGCCCCCAATGTCGCTGCAACCTACCTACACTTATTAACCCCTAATCTGCCACTCCTGACATCAACAACACCTACATTATACTTATTAACCCCTAATCTGCCGCCCCCGACATCGCCGCCACCTACCTACAATTATTAACCCCTAATCTGCCGCCCCCGAAATTGCCGACACCTACATTATACTTATTAATCCCTAATCTGCCGCTCCCAACATCGCCGACACCTACATTATACTTATTAACCCCTAATCTGCCGCCCCTAATGTCAACGCAACCTACCTACACTTATTAACCCCTAATCTCCCGCCTCCGACATCGATGCCATCTACATTATACTCATTAACCCCTAATCTGCCGCTCCCAACATCGCCGCCACCTACATTATACTTATTAACCCCTAATATGCTGCCCCCAACATCACCGACACCTACATTATACTTATTAACCCCTAATCTCCCGCCCCCAATGTCGCCGCAACCTACCTACATTTATTAACCCCTAATCTGCTGCTCCGGACATTGCCGCCACTATAATAAACATATTTACCCCAAACCGCTGCACTCCCGCCTAGCAAACACTAGTTAAATATTATTAACCCCTAATCTGCCGTCCCTAACATCGCCGCCACCTACTTATATTTATTAACCCCTAATCTGCCGCCCCCAACGTCGCCACCACTATACTAAATTTATTAACCCCTAAACCTAAGTTTAAACCTAACACCCCCTAACTTAAATATAATTAAAATAAATCTAAATAAAATTACTATAATTAACTAAATTATTCCTATTTAAAACTAAATACCTAACTCTAAAATAAACCCTAAGCTAGCTTCAATATAACTAATAGTTACATTGTATCTATCTTAGGGTTTATTTTTATTTTACAGACAAGTTTGTATTTATTTTAACTAGGTAGAATAGTTACTAAATAGTTATTAACTATTTACTAACTACCTAGCTAAAATAAATACAAATTTACCTGTAAAATAAAACCTAACCTGTCTTACACTAACACCTAACATTACACTACAGATACATAAATTAAATTAATTAAATACAATTACCTAAATTACAAAACAAACCCCACTAAATTACACAAAATAAAAAACAAATTACAGATCTTTAAACTAATTACACCTAATCTAATAGCCCTATCAAAATAAAAAAGCCCCCCCAAAATAAAAAAAAACCCTAGCCTAAACTAAACTACCAATAGCCCTTAAAAGGGCCTTTTGTGGGGCATTGCCCCAAAGAAATCAGCTCTTTTACCTGTAAAAAAATACACACAATCCCCCCAACAGTAAAACCCACCACCCACACAACCAACCCCCCAAATAAAATCCTAACTAAAAAAAAACTAAGATCCCTATTGCCCTGAAAAGGGTATTTGTATGGGCATTGCCCTTAAAAGGGCATTTAGCTCTATTTCTGCCCAAACCCTAATCTAAAACTTAAACCCACCCAATAAACCCTTAAAAAAACCTAAAACTAACCCCCGAAGATCCACTTACAGTTTTATAGACCGAACATCCATTCTAAATGAAGCCGGGAGAAGTCCTCAGCGAAGCGGCAAGAAGTCCTCAACGAAGCCGGGAGAAGTCTTCAAAAACGATTTCTCCAAAAGATTTTAACCCTATTTAAAACATAACATGCTTACCATCTGTTTATTGCAATATTACATGTATTTGTATAAAATGTAAATTTGTTTACGTTTTGGTAAAGTCTATTATTTTATTTAAAATAAAAATAATTGGAGATATTTTGTTTTTACAGCTTTTTTGTCCGATTGTAACCAGTCGCCCTATAAGAAGCCAACTTCTGTGAATAAGAAGCCAACGTCAGCATTGTCGTATGGCTACTAAAATGAATTAACCTCGCTCAAACCTCTTACAGTATTACATTCAACCTGTCAATATAATCTCTGCGCGTACTACTCAATCGTGGTCGTGCTCTAAAAAAAAAAAAAAAGAAAAAGTATCCAATGTAGTGATCACGTGATTTCCGGTGCAGGGCCTGACGGGTTTATGCTATGCTTTTGCGCAGGCGCATGGAAACATCCAGGCCCAGAGTCAAAAAAAGAGGTAGCGGAGAAAATAATCTGCCAGACAAAAACCCTAAACAGAGACGTTTCTTGAGGTGTTATACCGTAACGTAAGTGCTGCATAGTGATGACGTGAGGAGCTTTTGTGTTTGTTTATTGTGAGAGATCTAAAAAGAACCAGAGCTGGAGATAGTAACGGCCTGTGTAGCATAGGCAAAAACAGTCCGTATAAAGGAAGGCAGGACCGGTGAGAGAACGAGAGGCTACAAAGCAGGTGAAAATGTATTTGTGCGCGAACCAGTATGGGGCTTTATAGTCAGTGAGTGAGGCATTCCAAGGCGTAGCGGTGTCAGGCTGTTGACAGTCTGGTTTTGGTTTCTGGACTACTGACATCTCAGACGGCGTCCTAGTTGCATGATGGCAGGAACAGCTCTATGGAGCCACTTTATGGTTTGGTCTGTGCCAGGTCCAGGGGGTAGTGCCTACTATAGTGTCGTCAGTGTGAGAACCAGAAAGCGCCCTTAGGGTGAACCAGGTACCCTGCCAGACAAGAGGTTAGAAGAGAGGCAGAGTGAATGTGAGAGCTATTTAGGGGAGACGTGATCACATACACAGAACTACTTTAGTTACACAATTCCAGCACATGAAGGTCTAACTAGAGACTGGATAGAATAATATTGATATATAAGATATGCAGAAGAGTATACTGTGCTGTCAGTGTAGATAACGAGCTGACATTACATGCATGCATATTTTCCAAAGTGCCCAATGAAATTTTTTTTCAGGTTACCATTATTTATTTATTTTATTTAATCATAGTTGGTTTAGAATCATCAGAATATACGTTGTACATAATATAGGGTGTCTGATAAACATCTACAATTCTTTAAATAACAAATTTCAACTCAATGATGTATAATGAATAGGAGATGGTCCTAACAAGGAAAGGGGTTTAGTGGAATAGAATTAGGAAGACTAAAAGAAGGGGATAATGCAGTGTAAAGAGGGGGAAAGAGTGAAAAGGGTAGAGGTAGATGCTCCAGTTTAGATATGTTTAAAGTTTTAGGCAGTATATAACGTTGTTGGATTAGTGGTTATCGGTTTCACATATGAACTAATATAACAATAGTTTTAGTTCCAGAAGAATAGAACATTAAAGGGATACCAAACCCAAATTTATTATTTCACGACTCAGATATAGCATGCAATTTTAAGCAACTTTATAATTTACTCTTATCAATTTTTCTTCGTTCTCTTGCTATCTTTATTTAAAAAGCATTAATGTAAAGCTTAGGATCCGTCTGATTTTAAGTTCAGCACTCTGGATAGCACTTGTTTATTGTTGGGTACATTTAGCAAACCAATAAGCAAGCATAACTCAGGTTCTGAACCAAAAATTGGCCGACTACTAAGCTCTACATTAATGCTTTGAAAATAAAGATAGATTTCGTTCTCTTGGTATACCTTGTTGAAAAAGAATACGCACATATCCTTAACAAGTGGAAGCTAGCTGCTGATTGGTGCCTGCACACACTTGTCTCTTGTGATTGGCTAACTAGAAGTGTTCAGCTAGCATTCATTAGTGCAATGCTGTTTCTTTAGCAAATATTTACAATACAATGAAGCAAATTTGATACAAGAAATAAATTGGAAAGTTGTTTAAAATTGTATGTTCTATCCGTATCATGAAAGAACATTTGGGGGTTTCCTGTCCCGTTAAATAAAAGAATTTGGGTTTGGTATCCCTTTAAGAAATTGGTCAGATTTGTTATAGTAACTATAGTATTTACCATTATTTTTATGTGGGAGATAAAATAAAATTATTTTTATTTGGGATTTATAATAAAGTGTTTTGATAAGCCGTTCTGAAGGGATGCTTCTGGATAATTTTTAAATGTATATTGTTATAGTTTACATTGTTGCAGTTAAAGGGTCATTTTAATAAAAAAATCGTATGCCCTAAAATTTGTTAGAGCATGCATGTCATGTTTGAACTGCGCACCCTGGAACGCTGTTAAAACCCCACATGTAAAGTCCAGCTTGGGTGCTGCAGGGATTTTCTGGTTCCAAGTAAAAGGTTGATGAGGTAGTCAAAACATCATTTGCGTGATATTGGCTGTGTTCCATGGTGAGTAGTACATTACATGCTCTAGTGTATTTGAGCATGTCATTTTTTGCACTACTATGGCCATTTAAATTTGAGGAATCGTGCAGAAAGATAGGTTACAGAAATCTATTAATCTCTATCTATTAAGTAAAGCAAATCAGTACTCTTGATTAGTATAAATATACAAAATAACTTTATTACAGGTTATAGTAGAGCAGCATTCTCCATAATAGAAAACACACATATCAAGTACAATAATAAACACAGTGATCAAGGGTTAGAACAGTACTTTGGTATAAGACATTGCAATAAGCAAAAAAGATGCCAAAAGTTAGTTGATGTGAGCGAAGTAGTTAAAGGGACACTGAACCCACTTTTTTTCTTTTGTGTTTCAAATAGAGCATGACATTTTAAGCAACTTTCTAATTTACTCCTATTATCAAATTTTATTCATTCTCTTGGTATCTTTATTTGAAATGCAAGAATGTAAGTTTAGATGCCGGCCAATTTTTGGTGAACAACCTGGGTTGTCCTTGCTGATTGGTGGATAAATTTATCCACCAATAAAAAAGTGCTGTCCAGAGTTCTGAATCAATTTTTTTTAGAAGCCTTCTTTTTCAAATAAAGATAGCAAGAGAACGAAGAAAAAATGATATTAGGAGTACATTAGAAAGTTGCTTGAAATTGCATTCTCTATCTGAATCACAAAATAAAAAAATTGGGTTCAGTGTCCCTTTAAACTCATAAGCGTGCAACACCCTGCTGCACCAGACCCTGTGAAACACAGGCAGCGCCTGGGCAGGATAACAATAGGGTCTATGCCGAACAGTGGATTAGTATGCACAGTTTAGACAGATAAAATAGATTTAAATTAGGGAGTTTAAAATGTATTATACTTTTTTCCTGAAAAACGGATGTTCTAGTTCTTAAAAATTTGGTCTACTTGTGGCTGGAGGAATAGCTTTGACCACCAATAAACCTATGGGAGTGTGAGTAATCAATCAGCTGTGAAAAAACAAATATTTTTTTTTTTTGTTTTCATACCAATTTAAAGGGATTCTGTAGTGTAAAAATTAAATGCTGTAATTCAGCCATCAAACAGCAAGCGCTATCCAGGGTTCTGAACCAAAAATGGGCCTGCTCGTAAGCTTACATTCCTGCTTATTCAAATAAAGATCAATACTTTGGGTAGTCTACTACACTAAAGCTAAAATTAACCCTACAAGCTCCCCAATTAACCTCTTTACTGCATAATACGTGTGTGGCGCTCAGCGGCAATTAGCAGCCTTCTAATTACCAAAAAGCAATACCAAAGCCATATATGTCTGCTATTTCTGAACGAAGGGGATCCCAGAGAAGCATTTACAACCATTTGTGCCATAATTGCACAAGCGGTTTGTAAATAATTTCAGTGAGAAACCTTAAGTTTGTGAGAAAGTTAGTAAAAAAGTGAACGAATTCTTTTTATTTGATCGTGTTTGGCGGTGAAATAGTGGCATGAAATATATCAAAATGGGCCTAGATCAATAATTTGGGTTGTCTACTAAAATAAAATATATACATGTCAAGGGATATTCAGGGATTCCTAACTGATATCAGTGTTACAATGTAACTAGCGCTAATTTAACCTCTTAAGGACATATGACAGAATTTTTCCGTCGTAAAACAATTGAGCAAACTGAAGGCTGTGTCCTTAAAGGGTTAAAAATAATAATTAAAAAAAAAATGGTTTGGAAATACCAAAGTGCTACTTGTATTTATTGCTCTATAACTTGCAAAGAACATGTAAACATTGGGTGTTTCTAAACTCAGGACAAAATTTAGAAACTATTTAGCATGGGTGTTTTTTGGTGGTTGTAGATGTGTAACAGATTTTGGGGGTCAAAGTTAGAAAAAGTGTGTGTTCCATTTCTCAGGAGTTTAACTGGAATTTTATCCATTTGCATTGACACTAAATGACAGCACTATTTCCTGCAATGTAGTGCTCCAGATGCCTACCTAGGTAGCTCTTCAACAAAGAATACCATAGGATGGAAGCACATTTTATAATAGAAACATTTTATAATAGAAATAGCACATGTACAGAGCAGCAGCAGCAATGTACTGGGAGCTAGCTGGTGCTTAATGGCTACACACATTAATCTCTTGCCATTGGCTCACCATATATTTCCAGCTAGCTCCCAGTAGTGCATTACTGCTCTGGATCTGATTTAACTCTGTGTTTAGTCCCATTGCAGAGGTTAAACACATAGCTATATGCAAGCAATAGTGCTATAATAAAGCTTTTTTCTTTTTACACTTTTATATCACTTTAAAGGGATATGAAACCCAAAATGTTTCTTTAATGATTCAGACAGAGCGTGCAATTTACTTTCTAATTTACTTATATTAGCATTTTGTCTTTGTTCTTTTGGTTTCTTTTGTTGAAAAGCAGGGACATATGGCTAGGAGTCGGTCCATTTCTGGAGCACTATATGGCAGCAGGTTTGCAATAATGTTATCCATTTGCAAGAGCACTAGATGGCAGCACTATTTCCTGCCATGTAGTGCTCCAGATGCCTACCTAGGTATCTCTTCAACACAGAATATCATAAGAACAAAGCAAATTTTATAAGAGAAGTAAATTGGAAACCGTTTTAAAAATGTATTCTCTGTGTGAATCACAAAAGAGAATTTTTAGCTTTAATTGCCCTTTATCTTTCAAGGGGTTAAACCGTTTGGGCCCTGCTGAGCATTGCTGTTTCCAGGGCCCAAACGCTACTTCTATTGAGTGTTTAAAGTGATGGTAAATCCGAGTGTTTAAAAAAACATTAGGATTTACCATCACTAAAAATAAACTGTAGTTTAATTTATTACTTATTAAAAAAAAAAAAAAAAAGTGAGCTAAACTTGTCCTGTCTGTGCCGCGGCACCCCCAGCCTTCAACGCTCTTTACCAATGGGGTGATGTTTCCACCTCTAGACCAATAGCCGTGCTAGCATACATAACAGTCAGATGACAAGCACAGCTATTGGTTTAGAGGTGGAAATGTCACCTCATTGAGAGAAGAGCGCTGAATGCTCTGACTTTAGCAAGGTACCATGGAACAGACAGGGTGAGTGTAGCACCCTTTGTGATAAACCTTTGTGATAAATTAAACTATAGTTGCTTTTTAGTGATGGTAAATCCTAGTGGTTTTTTTGTTAAATGCTTGGATTTACCATCACTTTAACCTCTTTGTGAAGGTTAAACACACAGTAGTGCAGGGGTCGGTTGTCTTAAAATTAAATGCTCTAACAAATTAGAGCACACTTTTTTTTTTAAATTGCCCTTTTAACCCCTTAACGACACGAGTCGTACAGGGTACGTCGCATACAACCTGGTCTTTAAAGACCAGCGACGTACCCTGTACGACTTTGGGGATTAAAGCGGCTGGAAGCGATCCTGATCGCTTCCAGCCGCTTTACAGTTATTGCAGTGATGCCTCGATATCGAGGCATCCTGCAATAACATTTTTCCCCCATCCGATGCAGAGAGAGCCACTCTGTGGCCCTCTCTGCACCGGCATCGATGGCCGCAATCGTTGGTGGGTGGGAGCTGACGTGGGAGGCGGGTGGGCGGCCATCGATGAAAGGCTGAAGAGAGAGGAGGGCGTGATCGTGGGCGGGGTTGTCGGGAGTGCGCACCGCAGCGTGCGCGTGCACGGGGGGCGGCGGGCGGGTGCGTGCACGGGGAGGGAGCGGGTGGGAACCGCTTCACTACAGAAAAAAACATTGTACAGAAGTGGCAGTAAGGGGGGATAAAATCCCTAATGAAAGTTAATCTAAGGGGTCTGTGGGGGGGGGGGTGAGCTACACTACACTACAGAAAAAAGGAAAATAAATAAAAAAAAAAAATTAAAAAAATACATTTTTATTTGCAAACTGGGTACTGGCAGACAGCTGCCAGTACCCAAGATGGCTCCCAGTAAGTTAGAGGTGGAGGGTAGAGAGCTTTTTGGGGGGGATCAGGGAGGTTGGGGGCTAAGGGGGGATCCTACACAGCTGCATATGTAAATATGCTATACAATTTTTTTTTATTTTTTAAATACACCTTTTATTTTAGTACTGGCAGACTTTCTGCCAGTACTTAAGATGGCGGGGGCAATTGTGGGGTGGGGGAGGGAAGGGAGCTGTTTGGGAGGGATCAGGGGGTGGGATGTGTCAGGTGGGAGGCTGATCTCTACGCTAAAGCTAAAATTAACCCTGCAAGCTCCCTACTAATGACCTAATTAACCCCTGCACTGCTAAGCATAATACACGGGTGGTGCGCTGCGGCATTTAGCGGTCTTATAATTACCTAAAAGCAACGCCAAAGCCATATGTCTGCTATTTCTGAACAAAGGGGATCCCAGAGAAGCATTTACAACCATTTATGCCATACTTGCAAAAGTTGTTTGTAAATAATTTCAGTGAGAAACCTAAAATTGTGAAAAATTTTACGTTTTTTTTTTATTTAATCGCATTTAACTGTGAAATGGTAGCATGAAATATACCAAGATGGGCCTAGATCAATACTTGGGGTTGTCTACTACACTAAAGCTAAAATTAACCCTACATGCTCCCTAATTAACCCCTTCACTTCTGGGCATAATACACGTGTGATGCGCAGTGGCATTTAGCAGCCTTCTAATTACCAAAAAGCAACGCCAAAGTCATATATGTCTGCTATTTCTGAACAAAGGGGATCCCAGAGAAGCATTTACAACCATTTATGCCATAATTGCACAAGTTATTTGTAAATAATTTCAGTGAGAAACCTAAAATTGTGAAAAAAATTACGTTTTTTTTTATTTAATCGCATTTAAAGGGACAGTATACTGTAAAATGGTTTTTCCCTTAATGTGTTAACAATTGCTTTTTTTACCAACTGCAGAGTAAAAAATGTATGAAAATTAGCTTTTTAAGGCTTATTTGTGTATAATAAAGCTCTGATTTTGTGTTTTGAAGCCACAACCTAATAAAATGGGTTGAGCTTGTAGGTATAATCAGATCTCATTACTGTATCACATTGTGCACATATACCTGCTTCTTTATCTTATATCTGTCCTTAAAACAATCACCAGTACTTTGAGAGAACAATGGAAAATCAACATTTTATTACCTTATCTCTGCTATATCCGACTGGGAGTGTAATTTCTTCTGCTGGCTGTGTTTACAAAGCTTATCTATAGCTGGTACGCGCGGCCACAAACTTTCAGAATAGGTGGGGATACCACATGCTAAATCAACTATTTCAAATGCCAATATAAGGGTAAAGGATCTACTTGTAAACAATTTAATACACTCCAGCAGGTAAAGTGGATCATTGGGAACAAATTAAAGGGGAGACAATTTTTGAGTAAACTGTCCCTTTAACTGTGAAATGGTAGCATGAAATATACCAAGATGGGCCTAGATCAATACTTGGGGTTGTCTACTACACTAAAGCTAAAATTAACCCTAGACGCTCCCTACATGCTCCCTAATTAACCCCTTCACTTCTGGGCATAATACACGTGTGATGCGCAGTGGCATTTAGCAGCCTTCTAATTACCAAAAAGCAACGCCAAAGTCATATATGTCTGCTATTTCTGAACAAAGGGGATCCCAGAGAAGCATTTACAACCATTTATGCCATAATTGCACAAGTTGTTTGTAAATAATTTCAGTGAGGAACCTAAAGTTTGTGAAAATATTTGGGAAAAAGTGAACAATTTTTTTTATTTGATTGCATTTGGTGGTGAAATGGTGGCATGAAATATACCAAAATGGGCCTACATCAATACTTTGGGTTGTCTTCTAAAAAAAAATATATACATGTCAATGGATATTCAGGGATTCCTGAAAGATATCAGTGGTCCAATGTAACTAGCGCTAATTTTGAAAAAAAAGTGGTTTGGAAATAGCAAAGTGCTACTTGTATTTATGGCCCTATAACTTGCAAAAAAAGCAAAGATCATGTAAACATTGGGTATTTCTAAACTCAGGACAAAATTTAGAAACTATTTAGCATGGGTGTTTTTTGGTGGTTGTAGATGTGTAACAGATTGTGGGGGTCAAAGTTAGAAAAAGTGTGTTTTTTTCCATTTTTTCCTCATATTTTATCATTTTTTTAAAGTAAATGATAAGATATGATAAAAATAATGGTATCTTTAGAAAGTCCATTTAATGGCGAGAAAAACGGTATATAATATGTGTGGGTACAGTAAATGAGTAAGAGGAAAATTACAGCTAAACACAAACACTGCAGAAATTTAAAAAAGCCCTGGTCCTTCAGGGAAAGAAATTGAAAAATGGCCTTGTCCTTAAGGGGTTAATGGCTGAATACTATTGATACTTTCTATGTTCCTATCCGGTATTGAGAGTTTAAACCTGATCTAAAGTGCCTACTTTTCCATATGTATATTATTTATGTGTTAAAAGTCTTGTATATACACAACACTTCTTAGGTCTGATGTTGTGTTAATGTACCTCTTTTGTATATTAGCATTTGGATTTAGGCGGGTTCAGATCTGCATTATGTTTGTTTGGGTCTTTGAAATTTAAAGGGATATGGAACCCACATTTTTTCTTTCATGATTCAGACAGAGCATGCAATTTTAAACAACTTTCTAATTTACTCCTATTAATTTCTTTTTTTTGTCCTTTTGGTATGCTTTTTTGAATAAGCAGCAATGCAGTACTGGTTGCTGACTGAACACATGGGTGAGCCAATGACAATCGGTATATATATGCAGCCACCAATCTGTAGCTAGAACCTAGGTTTTTTGCTGCTCCTTAGCTTTCATAGATAAACCTTTCTGCAAAGGATAACAAGAGAAGGAAGCAAATTAAATAATAGAAGTAAATTGGAAAGTTGTTTAAAATTGTACTTTCTATCTGAATCATGAAAGAAAAATTTTGGGTTTCATCTCCCTTTTAATAAAGATTATAATAAATATAAATTTAGGAGCTAGAAGTTTTTATCATTAGCGGATATTTAATTTGTTTATGTATATGTCAGCACATTATTTATTTTTCAGTAGTGTATGCTGTGTACAAGTGTAGAGCCCTGGATTAAACATTGCTCTCAGCGTGTTATGAAGCAGTAATGTAACTCCTTAACCCCTTCCTGCCTTGGTATCGCGGTCAGGGGGAGTGCCTATGACGCTAGGCACGCTCTCCAGCCCGTGATCCCATTTATAAAGCTGTAGAGGCTTCAGGATAGCCAAACGTCTCGGACGTTACAATATCTTATAAAGGCGCTAAAGCCCAGCTCAATTAGGACGGCATGGAATGCCCTAACGGCAGAAAGGGGTTAACAGGGGTCAAGAAATCTGTCTAAACTCTAAGAGCCAGACACTGATATTTGTATATGGATATATGGAGAAAAATTTGGAGCCAGTGGCTCCCTAGTTCCTGGGTTTGACTCCAGCCCTGTCTGAGCAACCCATATGTTCTGTGAGAATGCATACATTTGGCATTACTGACTTTAGACATTTATGTGTTTAATCCTGTTTTTAAGAACTTGTGACTTTGGAGGAACTAATTTTAATCAAAATTTAGCAGTTTTGCGTTGCACAATCAATGACTACAAATTAGAAGTAAATCGGTTGAGGTTTTTTTTTTTCTTCACAGTTGTAGTGTTGAGAAAAATATTTTTCCCTCTCTTAACATTGAGTTGTCTTTAACATTTAGGGTGCAGATAGATTTTTATTGACTAGTAGGCAGACATTTTCAGGTTGCCAAATTTAATTTCAAGGGATGTGGAAAGTAGGAAACTTTGAGATAAAGAGAGATATGAAAGGCTGCACCGAGTTCCCATCGTTTGTTTGACGATGCTTGGGCTTAAACAGCCATGATTTATGCTCTGTACTCCGAATTGAAGCTGTGCTTTGAAAAAAAAAAATGGTAATGATTCATTCCTATCAGTGTGCATGCTGTGATATCACAGGTCCTTTAGCTGGATAAGAGCTAGCTACTACCGTGGAAAAACAAGCAGCTCCACTTACTCAAAACATCAGCATCTGGTCCCCAGGCTGACAACCATTTACACTATGGCTGTATTAGTAATGGGCAGTGTGGAGTGTGGCTTTATTCCTCTGCTCACAAAACTTTACCGTGGTCTATTAGGTCATTTTTATTGATACAAAAACAAACCAGTGGGCTTCCGGTAGGCAGAGCAACGGTGAAGCAGTCGGAGTAGAGAGCTCCAACTAAGCGGCTGATATAAGTGCCATAATTGCAGTTAAAACCGCTCCCACGCACAACCCTTATACAGCTGACACCTCATTAACATCTAGGGAGCAGACTGTATCGGCCATAAGAAATTGTGGGGTACCACCACCGAGCCCCAGCCTCCGGACAGCACACATCTAAAGTGCGCGAAAAGCGCTGGCGCAATCTTGCCAGGGGAGCAGAAAGAAGCTTCAAATACAGGGCCAGCCAGCATACCTCACAGCTGACAGACCGTCACTGACCCCCAGGGCAGAGCAATACAAGGCATCACCCTCAAAACGGATAAGGGATTACCCATGCAGCACAGTGAGTAACGGAGGCTTCCTTTGTGACCGCTAAGACACAACATACTGACACGTGTGCGAACAAACTGCACTACTATATGTAAAGCTGATCACCAAACACAGCACACCCCAGAGAACGCCTGCTACAGCACTTTTCTTCCCTATGGCTCTCTAGAGGGGGGCACTTTACTGCTCTGCACCGCTGACTCTCAGGTGACTATCCGGATTAACCTTTATTCTACAAGTTTCCTACTCGCTCATAGAGCGCAGCAATACAAACGCAGCAGACTACAGCTATAACCCAGCACCCTGACAACTTCAACTAATAGCAGTAGCATAAGGCAACACATGGAGTGCCGCTATTGACTTCACTCGTGATTCTTATCTGATATACACAGATGCGTATAATACATAGCTGGCCAGATTACCACCTTCTCACGCCCATCGCTAATAAAAGTGGACAAGTACTTTTAAAAGACTCTACTCTCCTCCAACTACCATGAGCTATAAATCCAAGCCCGCAGACAGACAAAACCGCCACACCATAGAGGTGCAGGCTGAGCTCTCCCCTCACGCTGAAGACCACACTAAACAACCTGAAGACCAAAATCAGCTTATGCAAGACCTCAAATCCTTCTTTCTACCTAAAATGGAGTCCCAGCAGGCGGGAATGGACACACTGACTAGCGAGGTCCGACAATACTCAGCCCGCCTAACTAGTGCTGAGGGGAGGATTTCAGAAGTCGAGGACAGACAGACCACTCCATACAACAACTAACAAGTAACAAACTTCTACATGAACGGGTTGACGACCTAGAAAATCGAAGCCGTCAGAATAACCTGCATATAGTAGGTGTTCCAGAGGGAGTCAAAGGCAAAGATCTTCTGGCTTTCACTGCATTGGTCTTTCCAAGCTGCTGGGCATACCACAGGGGTTTCTACCTATCAATGTAGAAAGGGCCCACAGAGTTGGGCCAGAGTGGAACCTGGAAAATAACGAGTCTAAACCCAGACAAGTGATATTTAAATGTCTCAACTTCCAGGAAAAACTGAGAATTCTCTGTGCCTATAGATCACAGAAAGAGGTTATATATGAGGGCAATCGCCTCCTGCTTTTTCAGAACTTTTCCTCTGCGGTCTCCAGACTGCAAAAAAGACTTTGCACCAATCTGCTTGCGCCTTTACAGCCAGGGCCGCCAAGCTGCCCTTCTTTACCCCGCCAAACTAAGTCTTCAAACTACATCAGGCCCCAAATACTTCCACACCCCTCAAGCTGTGGAAACCTACCTAACCATTGAGCGATCCCAAGTAAATGGCTGAAAGGAGCACTCCCGAGGAACACATAAATATAAAACTCGTTCATGGCTACTTTTCTTATTATTGATCCATGTCCTCCCGGACCTTAATGCTTTTATGCTTACTTGCTATCAGCCTTGTGACTAGCACTGGGCTGATAGCTCTAATTATAACTTGTTTTACCATCTGTTTTTTTGGGGGAAGTTGTCGCTGGACTAATCTACTTTATGCCCCCATAATGTTACATAGTTTTGTACTGTTATGTTTGTATAACTTGTTATACCTGTTGTGTGTGTGCTGTACTTTGGGCTATCGGCCCAGCATATGGCCAAGGTATGCATAAATATGTCTTCTTATCGCTTGACACTATTTAAACGCCTCAACACGCAATGTGTGGTGATTGCCGCTGCCCCGTAGTATAGATATACAGACAGGACTTACGTTATGAATGTTTTAATATGTTTGCATTTTATACTGTCGGCTCTGTGTACCAGTCTCTGGCTTACCAACTTTTCATACTCCCAGTATACACATACATATGTCTACTAGTTGCTTGATAATGTTCGACCAGCAAGCTGGGAGTTTTAACACACAGCATTTAGAGATGGTTGCTACGCCGGAGTATAAATATACAGACTTGGCTAATGTTAGGAAACTGTTATCAAACATGTATTTTCCCTTAAGGCTTGGGAATAATGTTTTATGTTGTAAAGAATATACACCTGTGTCATATTTTATTTCAAACGTAAATGTTCACAACTGGTCTTTTTCTACCAGGTGGAGAGGGACAGAGGGGCACACTCTTTCTCACCTCTCCTTTTTCCGTCAACACATAAATATACATGTCACTTAGGCTGATTTCTTGGAATGGGGGGGGGGATTATTAACTCCTGAATAAAAAGAAAATCCATCCTGGCCCATCTAAAAAAATTAGGCGCAGACATCACCTTCCTACAAGAAACACATTTATCTGACCCGGAGCACGACAAATTAAAGGGAAACTGGATAGGACAAACCACGTACCTCTTGCATACAAGCTCTAGTAGAAGCCTATATTTTATGCAACGTATATGCGCTTAACTATAAATCTATGCCCTTCTGGGACACTTTGATCCAAGTCCTAACTCCTTTTCTGGGTATCCCACTAATTATAGGTGGAGATTTCAATTTATCACCGATCCCGCAACTAGTTAGAACTTGGCTACATCCCACACAGACGAATGTTAGAACTAGATGAAATAAGGGGAGGTTTGAGAGCAGAGTATTTACTAGACTACAGATGGATCGGGCGGTGTGTGAAATACAGAGACACGCGACCGATAGGGATTATACATGCCTGTCAAAGACAGCTGGATCACTTTCAAGGATAGATTGGTTTTTGATCTCAGAGAAATTTAATCCCACAAGTGAAATTTGAAAAAATACACGTTTTACTTTCAGACAACGCTCCCATAGAATTGATGCTCTCCCACTTTAAACCTACATCAAACAGAAACATGCTTAGATTCCCAACATATCTATACAACTCTGTAGCCTTCCAAAATTATCAAACACATAGCTGGAACGACTTTTATACAGACAATAGACAACACTTTAATAACCCCCAATTATTTTAGCAGAAGGCTAGAGTGGTCCTCTCAGGCCAGATAATATCTTATGTAGCAAATCTTAGACACAGAACCTACCAAAAATATAATGACCTACAGAAAAAGGTAGAACGGGCGTATCGAGAATATTGTAATTTTAACACCAGAGTGGTATACGGCTCTTTCATCCTAGCTAAAGAGAAGCTAGATGCGTTCCTAAAACAAAAAGCAGCATCAGCACTAATAAAATCGGCAAGTAAATTCCACAGATTCGGAAATAGGTCGGGTAGATTGCTAGCCTCTCTAGTCAACAAACGTACGGCACGTAGGGACGTGGCAGCCTTGAGATTTCAGGGCACCATGCATACAAATCCGTCCGATATAGCCCAGAGTTTCGCAACTTATTAAAAAAATCTATACACTAAGCAGCCAGGGGCAACATCCAATATGCCTGAGGAGTTCTGGAACTTTATTACACTTCCACAACTGACTGAAGAATATCTGAGGGTTTTGAACGCCCCTGTCTCCAGAGGAACTGCAAAGCATTATTAAATCCCTAGCATTAGGCAAGGCGGCGGGACCTGATGGCTTCCCAGCTGAATTCAACCGAATGTTACAGTCCCAAATATCCCCCATTCTAACCAAAATATACAATGGCTTTCTAACAGAAGAGGATAGACCATCTAATACTTTTTCCTCAGCCTACATAACCTTAATCCCCAAACCTGGTAAGGATCACTCTCTGCCAGAATCATACTGCCCTATCTCTCTCCTCAATACTGATTATAAGACTTTCACAAAGATTCTGGCTGAACGTCTGAAGAATATCCTTCCTTCACTACTGCACCCCGACCAAACAGGCTTTGTGTCTCACCGTACGTTGGTGACCAATTTAAGACGGGTGCTACATGTCATTGACCACTATTGGGAGAGAAATAAATAGTCGGTAACCCCTCAAAGCGAAGCCTTTCTTTTATCCCTTGATGCAGAAAAGGCCTTAGACCGTGTCGACTGGGACTATCTTTTCGAAGCGCTTAACAGATATAACTTCCAAGGCCCCTTTTTAAATGCACTTCATAAAATATACTCTACCCCCATAGCTCGGATACTGGTAAATGGATTCTTTTCCCCAGATCTCACCCTGGAGAGGGGCACTAGACAGGGATGTCCCCTATCACCCTTGATTTTTGACCTAGCACTGGAGCCTCTGGCTGTCAAATTGAGACAAGTCTACCCGGGGGTGTTCATCTGAGGTAGCATTCACAAGCTTGCACTATAGGCAGGCGACATGCTCCTGTTTGTGGACTCCCCATGGAAATACATACCAATAATCTTGGAGAATCTAGAGACCTTTGGCAAGTTTTCGGGCTACAAAATTAACTCCAAATCAGAAATCCTGTGATTAACGCACCGTACCTCGACAGCCATTTCCTACCCATTTGTCGAAGTACCCAATTCACTCACTTATCTAGGTATCCAATTGCATAGAAACCCAAATAAAGTTTATGACTTAAACATAACAAACCAGTGCACCTTACTCTACACTCTACTTACCAACTGGAGAAACCTCCCCTTGAACCTCTCGGGCCATATCAATCTTCTTAAAATGTCCTTACTCCCAAAACTTTTGTACCTATTACTTATGTTGCCCCTCCTAATGACCAACAAAGATATCAAACCTTTAGAAAGAACAATTTCTCAGTTCGTATGGCGAGGGGAAAACCCCCAGAATAGCTGCATCTAAACTACACCTCCCTATACAAGTGGAGGTCTAGGCCTACCTAATCTTAGGTACTATAACTGGGCAACTTTGCTAAGGCTAGTGACAGACTGGCAGCTTAGCACAGCCCATTTTTATGATCCATCTTTGGAAAATGCGGTAACTACACCATATGCCATGTCTTCCCTTCCATACTGCACAGCCAATACGCTACCATTATCTCTTAAGAATAATATTCTATACACTTCACTAGCCCATACTATGTTAAACTGTTCACATCCCACCCCTAAATACATACCTCTGATAGAAAACAAGGATTTTCCCACAGTGAATGAAAATGCCTTCTTTGCAGTCTGGTGGGAGAAGGAACTTAGAACAGTAGGCAATGCTCTAGGCCCTTTGCTGCACACTGTCAGATCCTTCCAAGAGCTCAAAGACAGATATGACATCTCAAATAAACACTTCTATGCGTACTTACAGCTCCGATATTATATCACTGATATGATAACTAAAAACCCAGCCTTTTGGATTCCCACACCATTTATTACTTCCCGTTTGGCGTTGGCCATTTCTCAATTACAAGTTTCTAACAAGACATTCTTAAACATCACACTAAGAAGACTCAAAAAATAATAATGGAAAGACTGCAACCAGACATAAACGCTGACATCACTGACATCACCATACAGGATATTAAGAATAGCTTGGAACTTGCTAAGAAAGCTACCCTATCCCTAACATTGAGAGAAGCTCAGACTAGACTAATAAATAGACTACATCACCCCTAGTAGATGGGTAAAATGGAACCATATACACCCAAACCGCTGTATTAAATGCCACTATGCCAACCCCTCCATGACCCACTAATTCTATGAATGGCCAAAGGTTAAGCGCTTTTGAAACTGCCTACAATATTGGATCAAAACAACACTAACCATAGAACTAACATTTTCAACTGACATCTTTTTATTCAAATGGATTAATATTCACAGTAAACTACACCACTTACTAACCCTTTTGACTCTAATTGCCAGACAATGTGTCCTAACCTTGTGGTGCTCAAAAACTCTACCCTCTTTGATCCAATTTAAACGATTCCTATATAGAAACCTATTTATTGAACAAGACGGTGTCATATTGGACTCTAACCATAGGCTGCCATCTTTTCTAAAGAAATGGAAGGTCCTTATAAAGGCCCTACCACCTAGAATACAGCATCAGATCCTTAGGCCATTCTTGCAGCATGAGCTGATGCTGTCCACAGCTCTGCGGGGAGAGTGGACTATGTTGTGTGAAACCACACCGGCCCCTGCCCCACAATCTAACCCAGAAGAGATACTCATTGAAACCCTCTTTTAGCATTCACCGATTTTCCCTGGTATACACAAGAAGACACAGGTTGACCAGTATAGTTAGGTTTGTTAATAGTTTTGTTTTGTGTTTGTTATTTATGATTAAAATTTTGAGGGACTCTTACAGGTGCAGGACACTACAACCTTATTTTTGATTCTCCAAAAGGACATGCTTCTTTTGTTAATAATACAACTAAGGGAATAGGATTGTACATTGAGAATGTGTGTCAAACTTTTTGACTGTAAATTATAAGATATCCATGTATAATGTCAATATTGATCATGTGCCTGTAAAGATTTTTTTTTTTTTTACCTCAATAAAAAAAGAATTAAAACAAAAACACACACAAAAAACAACATATAAATGTTTTAAAATGCGCTCTTAAAGTAAATAAAAAATTGAGATATATGTTGTAAGGAGTTGGCACCAGATATTTGAGGGATTTGTAGCCCTATATATTGATTGGTATAGCCAATGAATAGTTGCAATATTGTCCTGTAGCATGTGTGGTTTTCTGATTCCATTATTTTTTGAAGTGTGTGTTTTTTATTTTCTAATATTTTAGAAAAAACACCTTTTAGAGGACTCTGCTTCTGATGTGTAGTACAGAGCGATGAAGGGGTAAGTTTTTTTTTTTTTTTTGTCTTTCGATATTTCAAATGCTCTTAGTCTCTTACTGATACATGCTTCATGTGTACGCATCAAAAAAGTACAAAAAGAAAACGTGTTAGAGCATTTCTAATGTGCTATTACTTGCATAAACAATAAATTACCCGCTGGTTATTGATTAAACTCTGCAGTAATGCTCTATTGGTAGTTAGCTGAACACATCTGGTGAGCACATAAGAGGCCTATGCGAGCAGCCACAAATCATCTAGCTCCCAGTAGTGCATTGGTGCTCTAGGTTTGAAATATTTTTTTTTTGCATAAGTTAAACTCATGGTTATATGCAACAGGGCATTTTCTTTTTGCATTTATATGTCACTTTAGAAAGGCTTGTGTTTGAGTTTTAGAGTAAGGCGTATGCATAACATTAGCTGTTGGGCACAATGTGGAACTAATATGAAATGTATTGATTTTTTTTATCTTTCAGACAGCAGAAAGCGGCAGATATTGAAGAAGGAACTGTACGAGTGCAAGAAGGTGAGCAATGCTTGGTTGTTTGTCTGTTTATAGCCATACCCAGCTTGGGAATGAATACATCATAGCAACCTGTCATAAGATGAATATCACTTGTACAACCTAATTCGTTTGAATCTGCTTCCTTTTGCAGGATTTTTCAGAGTGGGTTTTCATTTATACTATGATATTACATCTGTTGTTTTGAGGGTTCCTGTTTTCTCTATACTTTCTCACATCTGCCTATTCCTAGACTTACCTGTTTGTATTTGCTGCTAATTAAAGGAATATTGTACTCAGGCAAGCAACAAACAAAGGGTTAAGTTATTTAAAGCTGATACAGGAATGCCTTTTACAAAAGGTCGGACTTTCTCTCGCCCATGCATTATTAGGAGGTTGATTTGTTCTGATATTTTTTGTTTACGTAGCTTTTCAGTAGCCAGTACTGCGCCACTGACATTTTTAGTATAGGTGGAGGTTTTAACATGACAAGATAAAGAGCTATTTGTAGGTAAAAATGATAATTGGGAATATTAATATTTATTCCACAAATGAGTAATTGGAGGTGGAAAATGTGATAGAAACTTTTAAGTATATCAAAATGGTTTAGTAAAGTTTGGGAGAAAAATATATACATCAGTTCACTATATGAATTTGGAATTTAACGGGACAGGAAAGTCCAACTTGAACTTTTATGATTCAATGAGTCATTTTAAAACCCTTAATTTCACTACTATTATTACATTTACCTTATTCACGTTGTATCCTTTGTTGAAAAGCACATGTACAGAGCAGCAGTGATGCTAGATGGTGATTAAGGTCTACACACATTTTCTCTCTTGCCATTGTCTCATTAAATATTTCCAGCTAGCTCCCAGTAGTGAATTGCTTCTCTGGAGCTGATTTAACTCTGTGTTTAATCCCATTGCAGCGGTTAAACACATAGCTATATGCAAGCAATAGTGCTATAATAAAGCTTTTTTCTTTATACACTTTTATATCTCTTTTTAAAGGTATATGAAACCCAAAATGTTTCTTTCATGATTCAGATAGAGCATGCAATTTACTTTCTAATTTACTTCTATTAGCAATTTGTCTTTGTTCTTTTGGTTTCTTTTGTTGAAAAGCAGGGACATATGGCTAGGAGCCGGCCCATTTCTGGAGCACTATATGGCAGCAGGTTTGCAAGAATGTTATCCATTTGCAAGAGCACTAGATTGCATCACTATTTCCTGCCATGTAGTGCTCCAGATGCCTACCTAGGTATCTCTTCAACACAGAATATCATAAGAACGAAGCAAATTTTATAAGAGAAGTAAATTTGAAACTTTTTTTAAAATTGTATTCCCTGACTGAATCACAAAAGAATATTTTTGGATTTCATATCCCTTTAAGTAATTTTTCAATGGTTTTTCAAATTGTGTTGGGTCCACAAATATAACAGCAATAGAAGGTGCTCATGGTGCAGTATGTCTGTATCAAAATATAAAAATTTGAAAAACCATGTTTTAGGAAGCACCTCTGGGTGCCTCATGGATACTTATGTATAAGGTACCCCCAGTAGAAGTAGCCTTCGGTCATCGGCTACCTGCTTAGCTTTATAACAGGAGCAATATCCAGAATGTCCTCTGTATAGCACATGAACCATTAAAAGGGTCAACAACAGGGGGGAGGGGCTAAGAAGCGGCCATGGCTAGTCGCACTAAATGAAGCTCCTTAAGTTAAACTACTACTTTGCCAATTGCTAGCACAAACAGTTATCATACTTCTTCAGAGTTGGACACCCTGACTACATAATAATATGGTGACTATAATGAGATAACCTTGCTCCCTCTGCAAGCTTTGGGAACGGATTTAGCCGAAGGTGAATCGGCCCTGCAGTTCTCATAGCCCTACCTGATATTCCAAACCAGAGCAGCTATTGATACGAACGCTGAAGTTTGTATTACCCAGACAACCTGCCCTGACGATGGAGGAGATACTAGCACTACTCTCGGGGCTCTCTTCGCAGATGCAAACTAACTTTGATGAACTTACATCTATGTTCAGAAATACATGCGCTCAAGGAGACCGTGTTACACCTAAGATGGTGGAGAGAAGCGATGATCCTCTACAGAGCGGGAAATCGCAAATTCCCCTCTTCACGGCAATCCCTTTCCAGTGCTACTCGATCCAGTCTGAGAGGGGTGAAAATACTCTGAACCCCATCTTACATTACTGGAATCCAGGTAACCTCTGCTACGCATCTAGCCAGAGATACGCTATACATCAGTGCAGCCATTGCATTGAATTCTCCTTAGCCAATACTCAAGATGGTGCAGCCGGCCTCCTGACACAGGGTAGCTCTGACATTTGTACAAGACTTTTTGACAGCTTACTGCTAGCAGCGCAGAAAGAGAAAGGACTGCTAAGGACTTTAGACTCTGAGATATCTGTCCCACTGGAACTTTTGAGACATGGCGGTCCAGCTATCTACAACCACCCGCTGGCAACCTTCCACATACACGTTACTATACCAGTCTTCCCACATGCCTGTCATCACTCAGTTTGCTTCTTCAGGAGTAGGTTGACCAGAACTTGTTTTCGGACCCTCTTCTGTCCCATTGTGGAGGAAAGCATCTCTCGTTTCTCGGCTGTTATGCTGTGGGAATATGATTATGCTGATAATGGAAGAGAATGTCCAACTTTACTTCATACTTCAGCGCATGCAGCACAGAGACTCCTCTAATTAGTCAGGAAGAGTGTATTGGCACATGTGTGATGACTGTATAGTCTGATAATAGTTTTTTTATGTATACCTAAGTCTGCTTTAGTTAATAATATAGAGTTCTACTACCTGTATCCCCATATCATATCCACAGTTTACTAATTGGAGGTGAAAGTTAAGATATATTTATGTTTAACTGAAGAGTACTGTTTCACACCAAATGTTGATATAATACCACACCTTTGATATGGATGTACAACCTGTAAATTTAAGGTGACATGGAGTAGTTAGTATAGATATTACATATCTTCTTGACTTCATATATATTCCTAGGTTATAAAGATACTCCTGTTATCGCTACCCTACATAACACTTAACTAGAGCATAACTATATTTTAGGCATGTTAATGTTTAGTGATTTCCCCCAGTTGTCATACTACTCTATATTTTGGGTTTGCATCCTCTACTTAATTGAGACAAAGTATTTAATCTCCCTTTAAGCCTCAGCCAACTATAGGACCCAAGATGCACTATGTCACCTTACGGGAGTCACGACTAATTTGATGCCAGGGTACCCAATAATATCCCTTATATGAACCGAGCTTGCAATAGCTCCTACTTACAAGCATAGATTTAGTGTTGCCATCGATATTTATACTTCATAAGCCAATGCTCCTTAACTGGTACATTTTTTTGAGATTTTGCTGTCTACACTTAGGGCGAATTTATACTGTATCAGGCTTGATGACCCATGTATCTGTTGCCCTTTTTTCATTACAATTGTGATGTTATTTATGCATTATCATGTGGAAACCTGCATATTTGACTATAACTTTATATAAATCTACTAGTACAAGTGGGTACGTGAGGCTTAATCAAGGTATATCCCAGGATATTTTTCTCCTCTTTGCATAATTTAGTATCCCGCTCACTGTTTGAGACTTTTAGAAGGGCATTTAGAGGTATAGACTATTAGTCATATAAAAGTAACAGAAGGCCTTCAGCAGCATTACATCACTTTTTATACACACATAGTAAAAGAACTACACCGTCAGTTTATAAGGCTCTGTTTGTTACAGCTATCTCACACTGATATAAACCCCGTAGGCTTGCTTCACACTATCATTATTGCCTAGCCTTGACTTAACTGGTAGCCTTGGTTGTCCAAGATGTCTAGACCTAGAAATGTGCACAGTCCATGTAACTAAGTTTACCTGCCCAAAGTCCCTCTCTCGGACTATACTGTGCCCTCAACCCCACTAGTGTAGATGGATCCTTTAGTGACCACAGTTTTTTTTTTTTTTTTTTTTTTTTTTATTTCTTTATTGAGGAACCAAACAAAAACAAAAAAAAAAACATACAGGAATTGTGTTGTGAGAAATCAGAAATACATATATAGTATATTCCATAGCAATGGAAAGACATATAAGCAAGTCGGCATCTGAGTAAAAATTAGAAAGGAATACTAATATATAGCCAACAGTTTAAACAAAACCTGTATAGTATATAAAAAACATATTTCAAAGATAATCCTCAGGTTTTTTTCCCCCTTTACAAGAATAGTGAGGCTCCTCTAGGACCTCCATCTCAAACTGCTATATGTCATTTCAGGAGGACAATAAAGATATATAGTCCTTTTTAGGACTTCTAAGAACTATTAAACCCATTTAACATACTTATGGTAAATATAGTGTAATATATAAGCAAACAATTAACCCCTGTGTACAATAGACAAATCATGTGAATGTATAGTCCCCAAAAGAAAAAACAATAGCCTCTCCTGGGCCTGAACCTTTAACTACTACCAATAAGGGGACTGGATAGGGGACTTGTTACAAAAATAGGGCTACTCTTGGACTCTTAAGATCATAGATGATCACGGTAGCACTATTGGAATATATTAATCACATTTATAGTAACTACACTAGTATATAAAGTATGTAATGTCAATCAACATAAGGAAAGGGATGATATGAAAGGCAAGAAGCTTATTAACATCAGAATATAGAATAATCTAGCGACATAGGATTATAGTAAAGACACCAGTCTCCACTGAATAACTGATAATGAATAAAATTATCGTCCCGCCTAATGGATATTAGATATAGACTATGGGCACACAACACTCTAAGGCAGGGACAGCAATCCCATCACATATTATTGACATGTTTTAATCTAGAGTACATGTGAAGATGTTACTCAGTTCATCTAGATTCCTCAATAGAACTAGTTGCTTCTTAAGAATAAAATACTAGCTTTTGATGGTGAGTGGGGAGTGACAATGGAATCTGTGTTCCTATTGTTTATGAAATAAACAAAATGTTTGGGGGAGGGCAGAGTGTGACATAGGAGAATTGCGGTTTCAAGGCTACTAGAGCTAACCGAATATGGTATCTATCTAGCTCTCTCAAAATGAATCAATTTGAAAGCAAATTATGTATGATAATGAAACCGCTTTAACTCCAACAGGATATACAAATATAGTTATGGCTATGAAAGCCAGGCACCCTGACTGAATTAATCAGGTATATCATTTGAGTACTAGGTTACCTTTATATGAGAGTATAGAGTTAATCATATAGCTATCTCAATTGAAGAGTATATACCTATATTGCTACTTAGGAAGTCAGGACTATCACTAGAATACTATTATTCACCCTAATAGAGGTGATCTAGGAGGCTGTGTTGAAGTTTAGTATATAAAATACCTCTAAATACATCTATACCAAGGAAACAATGGGCATTTAATTCACTATAAAAGTACAGTATATGGAATAACACTCTTAACAAAACAAATAAGCAGGGCATGCAGAGTGAAAAAGGTATATGCCAGTAGCACTTCGTTAATAATTTCAAACACTTCTAGGTACATACACTAATACTAAAAATACATTAATAAGTCACTGAATAAAACTTAGCAGCCTACTCCTCTCTAATCTGCATAAGCGCATGCTACATGTCTAATATAGCGCTCTGAACATAACATAAATACAGAGCACACAATAAGGGAAACAAAAAATGGCAATAGAACAAAATAAAAAAAAAGGGCCTATCAAATATAACGATAAACCAATATTGAAAGTTTATTTGCAGTAGCCAAATAAGTCTCTGCCTAGAGTGTAATATTCTACCCGATTCCAGCTTTACTAGCACCGTGCTGCATCAGAGTTAGGCAAAATGTCTCCTGCTTCCCAAGAGCGATGCACGGCGTCATCCAGGAGTGAAAGTTAAAGTCCTCAACTGCCCAAGAGCAGTACACTAGTAGGGAGGATATTGTTGCATATCTATCCGCTCCACGCGGACCCTGGGCGATTGCTCGTTTACTCATCTGCCACATAAACTCTAAACACCTTCCGGTCAAGAAGCTAGGGCCCCTCGCCTCTGACCGTGACAAAGTATGAGGATACGCTATATTGTCCTGCGGCTCAACTTCCACATCAGCTGATTCTCCAGACTGGCATATCTGAGCATCTGACACCCCCTCCCCGGGACCGGCCATATCCCACGAGGGTAGGTCAGTCAATACATAGTAGCACCGTCCAGCGGCCCGCTTCTGTTGCGTGCCTTCCAAAAGCGATTGAGGTGGTGATATGACAGCTGTAGTCTGCGGCTTTCCAGTCTGAGCTGCCGGCAGGAGGCCGCCAAAAGCCCGGATCACAGCCACTTCGAAGTCGTCAAAGATGGCTTGCAGGTTATGTAGAAGTTCCTCCATGAGGACCATTATGAAGTTTTGAGTAAAGTCACTGTAAGTAGTATTCACTGTAGAATTGGCAAGTAACCCGCTCAGCAGAGGAGATCAATGCGTGGCGTCACAAACCACTACCACTAGACCTTTAGGCCTCCCCATACAACAGCTTCTTCAGTGGCCGAAAAGTTGCGTTATATAGCCATAGCCAGAATACACATGAAGCGATAGTATCACAGTGTTCTTCAGTGAGTTTGGCTGTATAAAAATCATAGATAGACAAAGTTATTAATTCTTAAATCTAGTAAGTGCTCAGGAGCTCTGCAGAGCTGCGTCTTGCTGCTTCGGTGCCTGGCTCCGCCCCCCCTAGTGACTACAGTTTTTATTAGTTATTCTACTGTCAATTGCCAACACCCCTCTCCCTCCCTGCCCTAAATTAGTATGCATTTTAATTCATTTTCCAAGCGGTGCTTACCCGCTGATTGTTATATGCTATTCTTAGGCCCAAAAGAGGCCGCAGTTCTGGCTACCATATGATCCCTCATTTTCTAGTGGCCAATGGGCTCATGAGTGGCCTCCTAAATAGTCAGCCCGTTATGCTAATTTATACCAAAAAAAATAGAGGTTTGAGAAGCCTAGCTACTGTCATGCAATGTTGTACTTCGTCTTTATCTTTTCTTATTCCTTTTCGTTTGACAATGTTTGACGATTGATTTTTGTGTCTTTACTGTTGTAAGGCCATCATTGTATGTTCTTTATCGTATAAACTCAATAAAAAATATCTTTGAGAAAAAAAAAAAAGGGTCCACAACAGGCTGAACCACACTGCTAAGTTTAAAATAAGCTTTATTAGGTAAGGCTAAAACTTCTGGCTTTATAATACAATTTATGGGGAATTAAAAAAAAAAAAAAAAAAAAAAAGATTGCAGACTACAACAGTGCTTGACAAGTTTATTTTAATTCAAAAAGTCAAAATACACATAAATATGTTTGTACTTTACATAACATACATAATCATAACCCATTTGTCTGTATCAACAGTTTTTCACCCCTGAGCCTTTGCTAACACACAACTGTGTTAACCTGTACTAAAGTGCCTTAATGTGTTTAAAGGGACAGCAAATGCTTTATTACAATGCATTTCTGTTGTGTTGCTATAGAATGTTGTCAGCCAAGTTTAAAGGGACAGTCTAGTAAAAATTGAACTTTAATGATTCAGATAGGGCATACGATTTTAAACAACTTTCAAGTTTACATTTATCATCAAATTTGCTTTGTTCTTATGGTATTCTTTGTTGAAACCTAAACCTAGGTAGGCCCATAGGCTGATTTCTTAGCCCTTGAAGGCCATCTCTTATCTCATTGAATTTTACAGTTTTTCGCACTTAGGCAGTGCTAGTTCATGTGTGCCATATAATTGACATTGTGCTCACTCCTATGGAGTTATGCAGGAGTCAGCATTGCTTTGCCTTGAAAAGTCAGCAGGGTGCATTATAAGTTCCAAGAATTAGAAAATCCTCAATTTTTAGAGTTACATTAAAAGGGGGCAAAATAAAGTATTTTGCAAAGTTGTTTCATTTTGCAAATCTTAACATTTTATGTTATGTTAGTGTGCCTTTTTGTATATTAGCATTTGGATGAAGGTTGGCTCAAATGTGTATTATTTTTATATGGTTCTTCGAAGGTCAAAAAAATGTATAATAAAACTATATTTAGAGGCCAGAAGTTCTCCTCCAGCTACTTTAGTTTACAACTTCACAGGCATGTTCAAAGGATAGCTGCAGCTATATGACAGGACTACCAAGTCACACTTGGAGCAGTCAGTATTGTAGTAGCTTCAAGACTTCCAAATTCACTCGCAAAGTCGAAGTTGTAAGTTGCCCTGGCATGTGGGGTTCTAGAGCCCTGGATTAAACGTTGTGCCGAGTGTGTTTTAAAGCAGTAATTGAACTTGTTGACATCCCATATGTTTTGTGAAAAGTCCAAAAGACAGCAGCACTCCCCAATTTTTACAAAAGTTCATATATTTATTGGAGTCTTCCCATGGTACATAAATCAAGGCAACGTTTGGACCTGTTGCCCTTAGTCATGTCAAGTAACACTGAATACCAAACATAGTGCCTTTTTATAGGCACTGGTGCAAAAATAGGCCACGCCTCATTTAACCATTTGAGGCCTGGCTTGCTGAAATACAATGTGTACAAATTATTTATTAAAAAAGTGCTTGCAAGGTTATTGCAAACATTTGCACATTATTTCGTGGAATATACATATAAAACTACAATATTTGAAACTGATACTATAAAAGAAAAAGAGGGAGAAAAGATGGCATATCTATCATAAACACATTTTATAATCAAATTTAGCGCTGCAGAATCTTTTGGCGCTCTACAAATAACCAAAAAAAAAATGTTTCCCTCTTAACATTAAACTGTCTTTTTACAATTTTGCGTGCAGATGGAACAGATTATTGAATGCATAAGTAAAGCCATACTATGCAGTTTGGCTTACCCCAAATGCTGCTGTGTGTATATTTATTTTAAATAGCAAAGGCCATTCCATTCAATGAGGCCATAACTAGTACTTTCCCCTGCATGTCCATGGCGAGGTAGCTGAAGCATACAGGGAACAAATGCACTAAATCATTCTCGTGACTGCTGTGATGTATTGTGAATGAAGTTTCTCAATGGCTCCTTTTAAGCTTTGGAGTTTCTTGAAACTATATATCAGTTTATGGTAGACCTGCCATACGGCAGTCAGAGGAGGTTACTTTATATATGCAGCAGTTATTTAAAGGGATGTAAGTTATGCATTTAACGTTTTTGCATTATTTCCACCTAAATAAAGTGCTATGGGATGAATGGCAATGTGGTTTTGGTGGGTCTTGCATTTCCAGGTATAAATGGACATGAATTACCCAACCATCCATGGTGTTAGTAATCACTGCTACAATGTGTGATTATTTTACCACTGCAATTCATACACAGCATTGATCAGTGTTGCAGCCGAACCTGTGACAAAGTTAAATGTTTAGTTTGTGGTGATTGGAACATCTGAAGAGGTTCATGCTCTAACTGTATTGCTTCCCCATAAGGTGCAGTCGCAACAGGCGAAGATCCCACAAGTGTGGCAATTGCAAGCATCCAGTCAGCAGCTACGTTCCCTGATCCCAGTGTTAAGTATGTGTTCCGCACTGAGAATGGAGGGGCGCAGGTATGGATGGCTCTTTCAGTTGCTCTTAGCATTTCTCTGATGGGCTGCCAACTGTAATAAAATACATTTTCTAAATTTAACGCAGTTTTAATTCAAAACATTTGCTGTGTTTAACATTCCTTTAAATGGATGATAAAATATTTATTTTAATATCTTATTTTGAAATGATCTTTTTATTTAACTATTTTTTTATTTTTTTTAAAGGGTGGTTTCATTATCTAGATATACTTAGTTGCGTGTTTCCGACTTGTAGTCAGACATGCACTTGCTGAGTTGAAATTTAATTTTGTATGTTTTCTTCTAGATTTAAAAGGCATTTTACTTTAAGTGATTGAAATGGAATATCCTTAAATTCCCTGTTGTAAAACCTTTCCTGGCATAACATGCACTTTCTTTGCAGGTAATGTATCGGGTAATACAGGTAGCAGATGGTCAGCTCGATGGGCAGACAGAAGGGACAAGTGCCATAAGTGGCTTTCCTGCTACCCAGTCTATGACCCAGGTAAGTACCAGCACAATAATCCATGTTGTGTGAGTAATTAGACCTTTTATTCTGCACGATTCAAGCTGCCAAGATGAGGCAGGAACTTAACTAGTGAAGAGCTAATCGAGGTGTGTACTATGAAGGCTGTAATCCAGGGGGCCTTTACTAGTGAAGATGCCGGAGAGACAGATGCATCGACCACAGAGACGCACTACACCTACTTCCCAACTACAACTGTGGGAGATCCCAGCACTTCTGTGGGAGCAGGCGCCACCGCCACCACCGTAGTCACCACACAGAACAGTGAGGCCCTTTTGGGACAAGCGACATCTACAGGTACAGGTAATTTGTTCCCTACATTTATTATCCAGCAGCAGATGCTTTTTTCAGAATGGGTCCGTGGCTTCTTTTTCCTGTCAACAGGTGTGTGTGGTAATGTTATTTTAAAATATCTTTCTAGTAAAGATCTGTTTTATGTTTTCATAATGTAAATTAGCTATTAAGCACTGCACTTTATAATAAAATCTGCACAAATAATGCTAGTAAAATGTATGAACATTATTTATTTACTATACTTAAACATTTTAGGGAGATTTTGAGTTTAGTCTCTTTACGTGGTGCTGGGCTGCTAAGTATTTTTCTTCTTGAAACAGGTCAGTTCTTTGTGATGATGTCACCACAAGAGGTTTTACAAGGAGGACCAGCCCGATCCATTGCCCCTAGAACCCACCCCTATTCACCGTAAGTGCTCTTAGACTTTCATTTAAATTATTGCGTTTACCTATGAGTATTTACTGGTTATTGTTGAGTTCATTAGCCACTTGGTAGCCAAATAAATTAGGCTTCTAGAATTTTACTTCTGGCTTCTAAACTTTTGAATGACTCTACCATTATTTATGGATACAACTCTCTCTGCCTGATTCCTAACAAAGGAGTGAAGCTGGCGGTTTGATACTATTACTGGATCCTGAATGGTAATACAGTGGTAGGGTTTCTAACTATCCAACTGTAAATAATGTACATTTTGTGTTGTTCCAGAGGCTGTATATAAGAATCTTGTCTTTTTTAGCACACTGATTACATAATCAAAATTGAACCTAAAAGTTTGATCTTAAAGGGACAGTATACACTAGTTTTCATATAACTGCATGTAATAGACCCTACTATAAAGAATAAGATGCACAGATACTGATATAAAAATCCAGTATACAACTGTTTAAAAACTTACTTAGAATCTCTCAGTTTAGCTCTGTTGAAAAGGTAGCTGGAAAGCCCACTGTAAGTGGGAAATAAGACACTCCCCCTTCCCCCTTCTTTTCCATATGAAAAGACCCTTTACACAAACAGGAGCAAGCTGGAGTCTGACGGTATTCTCATAAAACTTTGGGGCTTGGTTAGGAGTCTGAAAATCAGAGCATTGTTATTTAAAAATAAGCAAAACTCTACATTTTTAAAAAAACAAAACTTTATGGACTATATAAATAGATCTACAAAACATGTATGCAAAGAAAAAATGAGTGTGTAATGTCCCTTTTAAAGGAAGGAACCCTCTTATTTCAAATACATATTTTTCCTATACATAAAAGCCCCTCTTTGTATTTTTTTTTTTTTTAAAACACATGAGATAATGAAATTGATTTCCACCCTTTTAATTGTATAGTGTGCCTAGTCAGGTACAAATTGCCTGACACTACCGTTATTCTTAGTATTGACACATGTATTACTGAGGGTGACCAGTAGGTGGTGCTGTTCTGTTTATTTCACATTCAGTATTGCCACAAAATCATTTCAGCGCCATTCTTATTTTTCATATTGCATAACTTCATCATAAAACAAGTGCATTTTACCACAGCAGCATTTATTAACCCTTGCATCACCTCACCATTGAAATCTCCTGTCTGCCATCCACATTTCTGCAGTTTCTTACTCAGCTGCTTCCTGCTATGCTGTGCGCCAAACTCTCCGCCTTCTCTCTGCTCATCTAAAACCAGTGGATTTTAGTTAGTTACTAGTACTGCTCCGTTCTGTGGGCTCTGCTCACACTGAGTATAGACTTTCCTCTTCACTCCTCTGTGTACCTTTGCTCACTGGCAAACAAGTAAGTTACCAAAGTACACTTTACACAACCCAGTCACACACAACATTTACATAAGTAACCCTATAACTGCTAAACAGCTCTAATTATTCATCTCATTTTCCATTTTTATACTTTTCAGATGTTATATTATCTAACTGTATGCTTTCTGCACATTCTAATAAGCCTCATTTCACACTCAAATTATCATGCTGTTTTTTTGTTAGCCCTATATCCATGGTATTCTCTTGCCCTGGAGCTTCTCTGAGAATCATATCTCTGCATAAAGACCCCCTGTCCCTATGGCCCCACTAACATCCACAAACCTCAAGAGACTAGTGCTTAGACTCCTGACCCTGTATTTCCTGTTAGTCATATGCACACTAGACCTCAGATCAGACCCTATAGCCCTGCAGACCCACATACAGTCAGATACCCTGGCCCTGCACCTCCTCTGAAAACCACATGAATCTGCACCCCTTAACTTTTTTTTTTATATATATAATCAAAATAAATGAGGAAAAAATGTATTACAATTTAGTCCTCTCAAAAAAATAAAAACACTAGTTAGAAACCTGGCATGTTTATGTATTCTAAATCTGATGGTCAGCACAGCCCACAGTGGATTTAACAATAGAGGAAACAGACAATAATAATGTAAGGTGGATGGAAAGGTTTTAGCATCAGCTGCCCTTTTATTACATGTACTAAGGTATTATGTACAGCCTACAGTTTTAAATTGACAAATCTAGCCACATAGACCTTATAGAATGGATGCCCCATGACAGCACGTTGACATGTAATTACTCAAAATACCTTCATGGAAATAAATAAAAACGACAAATATATTTTTCAATCAATGTTTATGACTGAATTACAAAATAATATTTTCTTTTTAATGGCACGGTGAGTCCACGGATCATCATCAATTACTGTTGAGAATATCACTCTTGGCCAGCCGGAGGAGGCAAAGAGCACCACAGCAAAGCTGATAAGTATCACTTCCCTTCCCACAAACCCCAGTCATTCTCTTTGCCTACGTTAAGAGCAAGGAGGTGGTAAAGTTTAGGTGTCTGAAAGAAGATTCTTCAATCCAATATTTTATTATTTTGAAGCAGAGCAAGATTGTCCTGCTTCCTTCTGGGGTTTAGCCGTAGCCCATGTCAGTCTCTTCAGTATAGCAGTGGTGGCTTTTGAGCAATTGGGAACTTGTGGGGTATAATCCTCACTGTGCCTCCCAAACAGTTGTTGCTGCCCTGTCTTGAAAGCCTGAGTAGGATTACTCAGTCTTTCTTTTTTTCCACAGGTCCATGTGAGGATCGGCATCCTCTCAAACTGGGTGAGCTGTCTTCCTGCCGGACAGCTAGATGTGCAGGTAAGTGCCTTTTTGTCTTCTGGGGCTAGGAGGCCGGCACTGATGGGGGTTAAGGACCCTAAATAATAAGGTAATCTGCATTTAACTATGGGACACATTATCTTTTAAGTGGATTATTTTGGCAGTGGGCAGGCACTTTATTGCATGTGAGGGAGACTTAGAGGTTAACCGTTCTTAAAAGAAGTAATTAACTCTATTGGGGGCTTCAGTATTTTACATCGTTTAGACATTCTCCTACACTAATGCTCTTATTCAGAGTGATTGTGTTTATTTGGAGAGCGCGCTTTTTCCCTGGTAGCGTCATTCCTAAGGCGCTAGTTGATGTTTCCTCTGCTCTTTATAATAAGGGTGAGCGACATCTTTATTTTGTGATCGATTGGGGCTTGTTTTTTTCTAATTCCAGGTCTGACTTGTTTTTCAATCTAAGCAGCAGGATAAGGCGCAAGATAAAAAGATCTGCGCTTCATCTCCATGCTGTTCTCATAGTCCCACCTCCTCCTTCTGAAACGGAGCGCCGCCATTTATTTTCTTGCAGAGTGCAGTTTCTAACTCCACCTAGTTCTCTGCGTAGTATTGCCTGCTGGTATCGGGTGTTAGACTTGAATTAGCGGTGCAACTTTTGGCAATCAGTAGAAACTGTATAGTCACAGTACAGCCTAAAGTCCATCCTGATTACTCTGGGCTAGAAGTAGTGGGTCTGTTTGGACGATGTTATACCAGTATCTTAGACCACTTGCCCTAATTTTAGTATTAGATAGTGTATTGCATACCTTTCTGATTGTTTGAACATTTAGTTCATGTTTTTATGAATAAAATGTGCTGAATTAAAAAATGTCTTTCTCTTAAAGTGACAGTACAATTCTCTCCCTTAAGAATAAAGGGTTATTAAAATATTATTTTTATTTTTTCATATTTGATTTGTTGCTAGGACCAAATAATATGGCTTTTGAGACGAGGTGCATTAGAAAGAAAGAAAGAAGAAAAAAAAAAACTCTTGTTCTCATATAGCAGATATATTTTCAATTGTCTGTATTACATGTTTAGCTTATCTCATGTTCAGAAAGGTTGTTGCCCTCTGATATGTATAAGCTCTCCCAGGATTATGCTGTTCAGGTTATACCACAGCTTTCTCCTTAATCGTCCCAAACTTTTATGGCGTCACATGCTGCAGTGCCATGCGGTTCCTCTCAGTCTCCTGGAAGAGTGTATTTGCATACAGAATTGCAAGCTCAGATATCTTCTGTGGTATTTATACTATAGTTCAGAAAACTTAGATCTCTGTGTAGGTTAGCTAACTCCTTTCTGGTTCCATGAATTGAAGCTGGAGGTTTAATTGTTTCATTTAGAACAATTCCTTGTTTTATTAGATTTGCTGTTCTAACCTGCTGGGTTTTGTGGCTGCAATCTTGGTTAGCCGAGAAGCCTACCTGTAGCTTAATCCACAGGAAAGTTTTTTTTCCTTTTCATCTTCTACTGGATCAGTCGGGTCTTTTGAAGTCCTACCTAAGATTTATCCTAGGGCAGATTTCTCCTGCTAGAGTACCTGCGGTCCAAGTATGATGAGAGGCATTCCTTGAACTTATAGTTCAGTCAGTTATTTACCTCAAGTAACTCAAGGTTTTGACCTTCGGAGTTGTATCCTTTCTCCTTTTGGTTCATAAGGGCCTGTTCTTGACAAGCATAAACCTGAAGGTTTTTATTGTTCCCTTGATCGGGATTTTCTCAAACTTCTGAGAAAGACTTTTAGGTCTTGGGGTATTGCAAGGATGTTTTTTTTCAGGACATTATTTGGTTCAGGTGTCATCCTTACTTTGAGCAATTTCTCTTTTAGAGACCTTGTCAATCTTCTTTCCCATGGATTGGAATGAATCTGGGAAAGCGTTCCCTTGCTACTTCTACTAGGGTGATTTAATGGATACCCACTTCTGTCTGATCTCGGAAGTCAAGTAGGGCCAGGCCTGGTCAGTACCAGGATGGGAGCTCACCTTGTATCATCAGGTGTGGTTGACTTGGGCCTTTTTACATTCTCTATCTAGAGATGATGGCTCTCGGAGGTCAGATAATTTTAGGAATTATTCCTTCTCCATTCTTTGCAGTCTAATGTTCGGCCAACAGCAAGCTCTAGTGGTCCGGTTGATAACTTAGCCATCTCGCAACCAGGAGGTTGGGAGGTGAGATCTAGCTGCAGTTGTTTTTTCTACCCTTTTCAGTGACTCGATGTCTGGATGGAATTGGTCTGCTGGTTTCCAGGGACATCATTTCCCTTGCTGATTTCCATCAAATGGAGAACATTCGGATTTGTCTCTGAGGATAGTTCTAATTCAGAGACATGAGATTCTCTTCCTTAGTGGTCCTTCAGGAGTATCTGTCTCAAGGCGCATGCTTCTAGAGACACCCTGGGTCATGTGACCACGGACGCCTACTTGCTGGGCTGGTAAACAGTCTAGGTTCTGTTAAGGCGAGGGGATTATGGTTTCGGATGTGTCTGCTTTCCTCGTTTACATCATGGAGGAACTCTGAGTTTCCTAGCCGGTAGGAGGTGACTTGGATGTTCAGTGGGCGGAAGCTCACAATTGCTGTCTACCTGTCATCCTCATTTCAGGAGGGGACAACTGGGAAGTGGATTTTCTGAGAGTACAGACTTTTCATCCCGGGGAGTGGGAACTCTATCCGGAGGGGTTTTCCAGTTTAACCCTCAGATGGGGCGTGTTGGAACTGGTGTTGATTGAGTCTTGGCAGAATGCCAAGTTCTAGGTTAATGGATCCACTGACCGCTCTGATAGATGTTCTGGCGGTTCTTTGGAATTTCAGGCTGGTATACCCGTTTCTTCCGCTCCTATCAAACAGGAGAGAGTATCAGGGATTCTAATAGCCCCTGCGTGGCTTTGCAGGATCTGGTATGCAGACCTAGTGGAGATGTTGTCTCTTCCACCGGGGAGACCGTATCTGAGGAAGGACCTACTGGTTCAGGGACCCTTCTTTCGTCCATATCTCGTTTTGCCGAAGCTGACTGGAGATTAAACACTTAGTTCTATCTAAGCGTGCTTTTCTGAGTCTGTTGTTTAGACCATGATTAAGGCTATTATGACTGTTACTTGAAAAATTTACCATAAGATAGATGTAAATACCTTATGGGTGTGAATATATAAAGGATATTCTTGGAGTAGGGTCAGGATCCAAGGATCTTATCTTTGGCTTTGAGAAGAGATTTCTGCTCTATCCTTTCTGCTGCAGAAGCGCCTGGCGGATATGCCGGATGTACAATCCTTTTGTCAGGCCCTGGTCAGAGTCAGGCCTGTATTTAATTCAGTTGCCCCACTTTGGAGCCTAAACCTTGGTCTTTAAGGTTTTCCTGCTGGCTGTGTTTGAGCCTATGCAGTCCATAGACATCAAGTTATTATCTTGGAAGGTTTTGTCTCTTACTGCTATTTTTGTCTGCTCTGAGGGTTTCTGAACTCTTTGCTTTGCAGTGTGATTCTCCTTATCTCATTTTTCATGCAGATAAGGCAGTTATCCGTATCAAGTTTGGTTTTCTTCCTAAGGTGGTTGCAGACAGAAGTATTATCAGGAAATTGTTGTTCCTCCTTCTGTCATAATCCTTTTTTTCTTAAGGAATGTTTGTTACACGTCTTAGACGTTGTGCGGGCACTTAAATTCTATCTGCAGGCTACGAAGATCTTTCGTAAGTGTTCTGCATTGTTTGTTTGCTTTTCTGGAAAACGTAAGGGTCAGAAAGCTTCTGCCACTTCTTTCTCTCTGGTTGAGAAGTATTATTCGTACGGCATTTGTGACTGCTGGACAGCAGCCCCCTGAGAGAATCACAGCTCATTCCACTAGGGCTGTTTTTCTTATTCTTGGACCTTATTAAGATTGAGGCCTCTGTGGATCAGATTTGCAAGGCTGCAACTTAGTCTTCTTGGCACTCTTTTTCTAAATTTTATAAATTGGATATCTTTGTCTCAGCTGAGGCTTCCTTTGGGGGAAAGGTTCTTCAAGCAGTGGTGCCTTCTGTTTAGGTTCCCTGTCTTGTCCCTCCCTTATCATCTGTGTCCTCTAGCTTGGGTATTGATTCCCAACAGTAATTAATGATGATCCGTGGACTCACTGTGTCATTAGAAAGAAAACAAAATGTATGCTTACCTGACAAATTTATTTATTTCTTGACACGGTGAGTCCACGGCCCGCCCTGTTTTTCAGACAGTTTTTTGTTATATAAATCTCAGGCACCTCTGCACCTTGTGTTATTTCCTTTTCCTTGGTCGAATGACTGGGGTTTGTGGGAAGGGAAGTGATACTTATCAGCTTTGCTGTGGTGCTCTTTGCCTCCTCCTGCTTGCCAGGAGTGATGTTCCCAACAGTAATTGATGATGATCCGTGGACTCACCGTGTCAAGAAATAAATATATTTATCAGGCATAAATTTAGTTTTTTGATGACAGAGTCCGTTTAAAGTGAATGTAAAGTTAACCATATAAGCAAAAGTGAAATGATAGAAGTGAAAAAATGAATTTCGAGCTTCATTCATGAAATCGTTAGTATATACTTATCTTCAGATATATTTCACTACAAACACTATACGGATAAGATCTGAAGCTCCGGTCGCCATTTTCAGCAATTGATTGATAGATGAATTATCAGCAATTAACTAATCGTTCTTTCCCCCTCGGGGCGTTCAATTCTTATCCGTATAGCGTTACTAGTAAAATATATCTGAAGATGAGAGCTTCATTCATTAAATCATAAGTATACACTTATCTTCAAATATATTTCACTAGAAACATTTCTAGTGAAATATATCTGAAGATAAGTATATACTAACGATTTCAGGAATGAAACACAGTACAAGTAAACACTGGTCTTGCATAAGATCATTTATTATGTTTTTTTTAAAAAAAACTTTGTATTGAATTGGTTATATTTTAAATATCCATTTGTTTTATAGACCTGCTAAGGAATAACTTACTAGCACTGTGAGGTTTCATAGATAGAAAACCCCTGTAGCTGTTCAAATTGCATGAGTTTATTAGATCATTTTTTTTAATCTTATTGTAATTTGACTATGATCAACTTGAACACTGTATTCTTTGCCTATGTTTTTAGAGCACATGGCACCATCTCATCTTCTTTCCTCCTAAGAAGCATCTAGTGCTAGATTTTTGTCAGACAATGTTTGATTAGACTATTAACGAACATTTACAATCTTGTTTTATTATCGAAACTGTCTTTGAGAATAGACAAATAAATTCCTGAGACAGGTCTGTCTGTTGCTGCTATTTGTGTGTTTACTCAGTATAAGAAAACACAATGATCTGGCTATACTGTATCTGTTGTTTCGGCAGGTGAATACATTCAAAAGGCCATGCTTCAAATATTTTGGAATAGAGTAGAATATAAAACCAAACACCAGCTGACCTGAATTTAAAGTTTTCACATGACAAACTCTGGGGTTGGAATCCCCTTGCATTTGTGAAAATCTGTGCTAAGCAGTTTGCACAACTATTGAGTAAACATACAATTATTTGCACCTAATGGTGCATGCTGGTTATATTGTAATAAGCATTACATTGTACTAGATTAGATGAGATTGAAACCCAGCATTTTACTTGTTATGGCCAACCATAACATTCAGGTTACAATGCTTAATTTTTAACCCATTGTGTACAAGAGATTAAAATGTATTTTATATATAGAAAAAATGGTAATACCAGGATTGAAGTTTTCATATAAGTGTTTAACCCCTTTGCTACCATGCATTTCAGAGAGAAACTTGCCCAAAGTACGGTAGAATTTTAAGCATTTATGCTATCACTCAGTTTACATAGAAAGAGAGCCTTTTTTTTTTAATTTACCTATGCAAACTATATATGGTTGGGGGGGCGGGGCATAAAAAGAACTTTCAGTGGATGACAGTTTATTCTCAGAATTAAGGAATTATTGTAAAAAAACGTTCACTTAATAAAGGTGACAAGTTTGCAAAGTATTCCCAGTGAGTGCTGTGTATATGTTTGTGAAAAAGTTAATTTTTTATTATTTTGGCAGTAAAATTGTTACATGAAATATATCAAAATTGGCCTAGATCACTGGTTTTCAAACTTGTCCTCAGGTCTCCCTAACAGGCCACATTTTAATGATAACTGAATTGGAGCACAGGTGAAATAATCAGCTGATTAGTAAAATGGTTATTTTACCTGCTCTCATCCAAAATTAATACAGAAAACCTGGCCTGTTGGTGAGGCCTGAGGACAGGTTTGAAATCCTGTGGCCTAGATCAATACCTTGAGTTGTCTACTTAACCTCTTTCTGCCGGTACTTATTTGTTGCATCGGAACACAGTTATGATGTAAACAACAAAAAGGAACCCCGTAGGGAACCGAGAGCGGGGTGCGCTGACAGAAATAATATATGGTGTAAGGACTTAGTGTCTATGGACAAACCATATTAATCCATGTGAGAAAATGGTGCTGTGTCTTCTAAAACAGTCAAATGTGCGGGCGGCAAGTCTCCTCTGATCTTTGGGAAAAAGGTATCTGTGAATTAGAAAAAAAGAGGGCGCCACATAGCGTGATATTGTTGACTCAGAACCCAAAATAGGTGATAGATGTTAAGGCTTACCAAAGGTAATGGCACCGTGTAACTGGTGCTGACAGGCAGGCTAACACTTTCAGTGGTTAGCACACTGGGTGATCTCCGGCGATCTGTGCACAGGTGGTATTCAGTGTTTCCTTAATTGGCGTCTGTGCGGCTGCTAGCTGAGACGCTGCGGTATCGCAGACACTTAGAAACCTTTACCAAGAAGGCTCAATAAGGAGAACAAAAGCAGGCAAAGAACAACTTCCGTGTATTAAAATCATTAAATTTTAATCCATACAAACTGCTACGCGTTTCTAGACCATAAACCGGTCTTTTCTTCAGGCATACAAAAATGGATATAAATTCGTTAAAAGTATTAACCTTATAAACAATTAAAAAACGGAAGTTGTCATAGATTTTAAAACAAAGGCCAATGAAATATAGGTGGTTACTTTGAATCTTATTTGTGTTAATAGGGCTTAATCACCTGTATGCTCAATTGGTACCTGCAAATGGTTATTCAATGAAACACTCGAATATTTTTCTCAATCTGCCACAACAAACTTGAATGTTCTATAGTGTGCCTGCTCAAAAAAATATATATATGATATAAAAACTTAAAAAACTTAATCTGCCTATGTGTGAGTCTGAGTATGATCGTTTGAAAAGTATGTGTAACCCCATGTGAAAAAAGAGAAAAATAAAATGGTCAATTAACAAAAGATCTTGTGTTCGCATTGGATGTGAAGTGTGTCAATTTATCATAATTCAAATCTATGGACATATAGGCGTGTGAATGTGTATTCGGCCAATGGTGTATATTGATCCTGAAACCACGATGTAATTTAATAAGTCACAACACGGATGTGTGTATTACACAAAATCGTGACCTATAAGTCAGAATGTATTCTGAGCAATACTTGATTTTGACAGAGTAAACTGTGTAAGTTGGTTGTAATTACAAATTTCTATGTAAAATGTAATCCTTATAATAAACCAAAACCTGTGAATAAAATTCTTATTGTATTCATCACTGATATGAGGGACTCAAAGATTCAAAATGTTATATAATCGTCCACAATTGACAAATGCGACTGGACTCCCAGCTCTGGATATTAATACACAGAGGTCCTTTAACCTATGGATTCTAACGAGAGATCTGTGTGTTCCTAAAAAGGCTTGTATCATGTTACTATGAAGGTATCTGATCTTACACTTCTGTAATTGAAACTTGGACAGATAAATCTAGCGAATAATTGTTCTGATTTATTATTATTTGCTTCGTTAAGCAATCTATATTTAATGGTCATGTTTTTATATATATATATATTTATTTGTATTCCAATTTTAAAAATAGATCTAATGATTACCTCAGGATATTGATATGGTCTGATATATCTAAAATGAACAGTACATAAAGTATAGTCATTCTTACCATCAGCTAGTGTTATATGCTATTTGGTGTTTGGTCTAATGTGCCTAATGTATCATGTATCCCTATATTAATGGAATTTAGTGGACTGGGACATATTGAAACTATTATGGCAGTCCATAGTGTGTGTTTGCTGTTAGAGTGATGAAAAAAGTTAAGTGTATGGGAAATAGCTATTTTGGTGTATGAGAAGGATTAATAAGATGAATAATTGAATCTGCTGAGTTTACTCTATGGCTATATTTACATACATGTTAGAATGCATATATATCCTATCTTGAGTTTTGGGTTAAATTTTAGTTGAAAGCTGCTAAATCTAAATTGGCGTTTAGACCATCAGGAAAAAGAGTTTTTAATTTAAAGATCCAAAAAGTTTCTCGTTGTCTGAGTTTGTTTGTTCTGTTGTAATCTGCAGACCTAGGGATAAAATCTATGGGTGTATATCTGAAAGTATATGGATTGCCTTGGTGTTTATTTAGACAATGGTTTGGTACACTGTGTTTGATTTTAGTTTTTTTGCAATTCTTGCAATTACGCAAGTGTTCACCCCATCTTATTTTTATTTTTCTGCAGGTGCGGCCTACATATTGTAGGCCGCATATACACTCCAATAGGTATACTACAAAAGAAGAATTGCAGTTATAAAATCCCTGAATGGGGTATGTGTCCCCTGTCGTGTGGGATCTGAATGATTTAATACCATGTTTGATGTATTGGCAAGAATTGCAACCACTTTTCCCGCATTTGTATGTTCCTTGTAAACCAAATATCCCATTTTTTGTATGTGTATTGTTTTTGGATCGTTGTAAAGTGTGTTTGACTATTTTGCTTGGTGCTAGTTTACTTCTCAGAGTGGGCGCTCTCCTGTAGACTATCTTAGGTTTGTCTTGTACAATATTCTTTAGAACAGGATCTCTTTGGATGACATGCCAATGTTTGTGTATTATCTGATTTATTTTATGAAAACTACTGTTGTATTGTGTAATAAACATGGTCTTATCTTGCTTTGTTGTGCTATTAATTACTCTGTTGTTTTTATTGTTATTGAATAATATCTCATCTCTATTTAATTTTTTGGTTTTTGTCAATGCATTATCCAAAATGTGAACCGGATAGTTTCTTTCTAAAAATCTGTTGTAAATGACCTGGCTTTGTTCAAGGAAGGTGTTAAAATCAGAACAATTCCTCCTGATGTGTCTAAACTGACTGTACGGTACGTTGTTAATCCAACTTCTGTGATGGTTACTATGGTATTCTAAATAGCTATTGCTATCAACATCCTTAAAAAATGTTTTTGATGTAATGGACCAATTGGGACCCCAACTGAGTATCAAATCTAAATATTCTATTGACTCTGTTTGAATGTTGGCTGTAAACGTAATCCCCATATCATTATTATTAAGATTTGTTATAAATGATTCTGCCGCTTGTATGCTGCCATTCCAAATTAAAATAAGATCATCTATGTAACGGCCATAGAATACCAGGCTCCCCCCAAGGTTCGCTTGATGTATGTAGATCTCTTCAAAAAATCCCATGAAGAGATTCACAAAACTTGGGGCGAACCTGGTACCCATGGCCGTTCCCTTTGTCTGTAAATAATAACGATCTAAATATAAAAAATAGTTGTGTTGTAATATGTATTTGATACATTCTAAGATGTAAGTTCTTTGATCCTCAGGTAAAAAAGGGTCCTGTTCTAAATAATGTGAAACTGCCATCAATCCTAAGTCGTGTGTGATATTTGAATACAGTGAGCTGACATCACATGTGATCCAAAGTTTTATGTCATCGGTAAAAGTGAGATTATGTAATGATTGTAAAAGATGTGTGCTGTCTCTGATATAGGAAGGGAGTGTAGTGACAAATTTCTGTAGAAATTTGTCAATATAAGAAGATAAATTATACGTAAGATTGCCAATCCCTGCTATGATGGGACGTCCGGGGGGGTTAATTTTATCCTTATGGATTTTGGGAAGATGGTAGTAATGTGCTATGCTAGGATTGTCTATTTTCAAAAATTCTCTTTCTTCTTTGTTTAGGATACCTTGTAATGCGCCTTTATCTATTAGTTTCTGATATGTTAGTTTAAATATCGGAGTTGGATCCTTGGGTAAAATTTTGTAACAATTATCATCTCCTAGGATTCTCTCTGCTTCTTGAATGTAATCTTTATAGTCTTGAATAATGATCCCACCCCCCTTGTCTGCGTCACGTATGATGATATTAGGATTATTTTGTAAACTGTGTAAAGCTTTTTTATGTCTATGGAAAGAGTAGTTGGTTTTCTTAGCTGTTGTTTTAAGTAATTTTTCGCAATCCTCTAGAACCATATTTTGATATAATTCAATATATTTATTATTGCTATTATTGGGATTATTAGTTTGTATGGATTAAAATTTAATGATTTTAATACACGGAAGTTGTTCTTTGCCTGCTTTTGTTCTCCTTATTGAGCCTTCTTGGTAAAGGTTTCTAAGTGTCTGCGATACCGCAGCGTCTCAGCTAGCAGCCGCACAGACGCCAATTAAGGAAACACTGAATACCACCTGTGCACAGATCGCCGGAGATCACCCAGTGTGCTAACCACTGAAAGTGTTAGCCTGCCTGTCAGCACCAGTTACACGGTGCCATTACCTTTGGTAAGCCTTAACATCTATCACCTATTTTGGGTTCTGAGTCAACAATATCACGCTATGTGGCGCCCTCTTTTTTTCTAATTCATGATGTAAACAAGTAAGTAAAAATTTGAAATCACGCCATCGTACATGCGACCTTGTGATTTCAATGATGTGATCAGGTCTGGGTGGAGTGCCTATGACGCTAGGCATGCCCTCCAGTCCGGGATCCCAGTTAGGAAGCCGTAGCTGCTTCAGTAAAGCAGAACGGCTAAGACGTTCCGTGCCGTCCTAACGGCTCTAAATCCCAGCGCGGTTAGAACGGCATAGAACATCCTAGCGGTGTTAAGGGGGGTGTGTGTATGTGTGTATATATACATATATGTGTGTGTGTGTGTGTTTTGATAGGTAAACAAAAAACTAAGCTCTATTTCTGTTTAAATGGAATGATAGCAAAAATGCAAAAAAATCTACGGTATTTAGGGCAAGTTTTTCTCTAAATTTCCTACACAATGCCGCTTTTAGAGCTTATCGCTGCCCCCCCCCACCCCCAGCAGTCTTAGGCGACTCATGAGGTGGTGTGACGTTACTTATACACACAAGTAACAGGAACAGTAAATAGGAGAAGGGAACTCGGATGGGGTGGTGCTTAATCGCCTGCCCTTTCCAATGGTGTATGTCTTGAGCATTTACAACCTATTACATTTTTTTTTTTTTTAAATAAAAGCCTATAACCCCTCTTTAAAATGTAGTGTAATGTAGTTTTAATAGCCAGGTGATCACTGTAGTAATAGGGGTCACATGGTGTGAATAACTGGTCATTTATTTGAGAAGAGGCTCATGGCAGCCCATATGTGCACATTAAAGTTATTTAACTATACCCAAAGGCAATCATTTATATGAGGATAACCACTTCTTTTGACTATAGAGTTTAGAAAAAAAAACACAAACCCACTATTGTTTGCAACCTTATTTATTACAATTTTAATAAAAAAGATAGAGCCCACCCAATTGAAAGAGTATTTCAGCAGCTGCTTTTGAATACAGTGAACTTATCAGTCGCAAGCTCAAGTACATCGTCCCTTTTAAAGGGAAAGCGTACTGTAAATAGTTTTTTCCTGAAAATGTTTCCAATGACTTGTTATACCAGCTGCAGAGTATAAAATATATGAAATAGCTGGTTTTGTTCTTTGACACCACAAACCATATTAATTTGCCTCTATGCCAAAGCCCAATACTTAGAAAGAACTAATTGAAAATTAACACTTTTATTACTAATCTCTCCTAACCCCCACTAGGAGTGTTTTTTTTTTCTGCTGGCTATGTTTGCACAGCTTTTCTATAGCAATGAAGTAGCTGGGTGGGGCAAGTGTAATAATAGAACATTTTCTGTTATTTATAAATGCTGTTTGAAGCACAAATTGCATAAATTTATTTAATGATAATTTATTATGATTCGAATGTGGAAGAAGGTGTTGGCTCGCTGCATTCGGCTTTGTTTCAGAGCTGCATTTATTCTTGTGAAAGAAACGCACTAAGATCTGTGCAAATCCAGATCTTACTGTGTTTCTCTTTCACAAGAATAAATGCGGCTCCGAAAAGAGACGAATGCCTTGAGTGGCTGCCTTCCATGTTCGGATCATAACAAATTATCTAATTGCACATGCCTAATGCCAAGAGAACAAAACAAATGAGATAATCAGTATTACAGTGGAAAGTTGTTTCAGGTAGAACATGGAATTCCCACATTAATCATGAACTTTTAATTTTGACTTCACTGTCCTTTAAACTGGAGACCAAGAGTGCACACAGCAGTTATCCTGACAGTGAGTGTCGAACAACAAATACTGCAGTGAGTCTGAAATAACTTACATAGAACAGTGACCTGTCCACGTCATACAAGGAATATGTTTCTGTAAATCTGTTTTTTAAATGTTTGGGTTTTTTTGGGTTTTTTTCACCAGATTTATAAAATTATTAATCTGTTTTCATTCTAATCCTTTCCTGTTTTGTCCTTTAGCAAGTCAGATGGCCCCCGTACTACACGGGATGAGAAGAGGCGAGCACAGCATAATGAAGGTACGTCCAAGCTGTTAGCCAGAAAAGATGCTGCAAGCCATCAGGAAAGACTCTTAATACATGGATTAACAAAACTATTCAAAATCCAGTAACCCTTCCATAAAGTTTTTTTATATATATATATATATATGTGTGTGTATGTGTTATATATACACAGTATCTCACATTTTTGTAAATATTTGATTATATCTTTTCATGTGACAACACTGAAGAAATGACACTTTGCTACAATGTAAAGTAGTGAGTGCACAGCCTGTATAACAGTGTAAATTTGCTGTCCCCTCAAAATAACTCAACACACAGCCATTAATGTTTAAACTGTTGGCAACAAAAGTGAGTGCATCCCTAAAAAGAAATGTCCAAATTGGGCCCAAAGTGTCAATATTTTCTGTGGCCACCATTATTTTGCAGCACTGCCTTAACCCTCTTGGGCATGGAGTTCACCAGAGCTTCACAGGTTGCCACTGGAGTCCTCTTCCACTCCTCCATGATGACATCACGGAGCTGGTGGATGTTAGAGGCCTTGCGCTCCCCCACCTTCCGTTTGAGGATACACCACAGATGCTCAATAGGGTTTAGGTCTGGAGACATGCTTGGCCAGTTGGAGGTGTGTTTGGGGTTGTTATCAAGTTAGAATACTGCCCTGCAGTCCATTTTTCGAAGGGAGGGGATCATGCTCTGCTTCAGTATGTCACAGTTCATGTTGGCATTCATGGTTCCCTCAATGAACTGTAACTCCCCAGTGCCGGCAGCACTCATGCAGGCCCAGAGCATGACACTCTCATCACCATGCTTGACTTAAAGTGAAAGTCAATCCTAGCATTTCTCAAAAGCTAGGATTGACTATTGAAACAAATAAAGGGAACTTTCATTCATGTAAGATACTTCATGTAGAAAGCTCCTTTATTTGTTTCAACCAATTGGCGATTTGAGCTGCTAACAAATGCCACGGCAAAAACATTTTCTTTCATGTAATTGTCAAGAGTCAATTAGCTAGTGACATATGGGATATACAGTCCTACCAGGAGGGGCAAAGTTTCCCAGACCTCAAAATGCCTATAAATACACCCCTCGCCACACCCACAATTCAGTTTTACAAACTTTGCCTCCCTATGGAGATGGTGAAGTAAGTTTGTGCTTGATTTTCTTCTGTGATATGTGCTTCTCAGCATTTTGAAGCCCGATTCCTCTCAGAGTACAGTGAATGTCAGAGGGATGTGAAGAGAGTATTGCCTATTGATTTTATGGTTTTCCTCGCGGAAAATCTTTTCAAAGATTCTCTGTTATCGGTCGTAGAGATTAATCTCTTACCTCCCTTTTCAGATTGACGATATACTCTCATATTCTATTACTTCTACTGTTACTGTTTCAGTACTGGTTTGGCTATCTGCTATATATGGATGGGTGTCTTTCGGTAAGTAGGTTTTCATTACTTAAGACACTCTCAGCTATGGTTTGGCACTTTATGTTTATTATAAAGTTCTAAATATATGTATTGTACTTATATTTGCCATGAGTCAGGTTTATGTATATTTCCTTTTGCAGACTATCAGTTTCAAAATTGGGAAAACATTTTTAGGAAGTTATTTTCTTTCATGTAATTAACAAGAGTCCATGAGCTAGTGACGTATGGGATATACATTCCTACCAGGAGGGGCAAAGTTTCCCAAACCTTAAAATGCCTATAAATACACCCCTCACCACACCCACAAATCAGTTTTACAAACTTTGCCTCCAAGGGAGGTGGTGAAGTAAGTTTGTGCTAGATTCTACGTTGATATGCGCTCCGCAGCAAGTTGGAGCCCGGTTTTCCTCTCAGCGTGCAGTGAATGTCAGAGGGATGTGAAGAGAGTATTGCCTATTGAATGCAGTGATCTCCTTCTACGGGGTCTATTTCATAAGGTTCTCTGTTATCGGTCGTAGAGATTCATCTCTTACCTCCCTTTTCAGATCGACGATATACTCTTATATTTACCATTACCTCTACTGATTCTCGTTTCAGTACTGGTTTGGCTTTCTACAAACATGTAGATGAGTGTCCTGGGGTAAGTAAGTCTTATTTTCTGTGACACTCTAAGCTATGGTTGGGCACTTTATTTATAAAGTTCTAAATATATGTATTCAAACATTTATTTGCCTTGACTCAGAATGTTCAACTTTCCTTATTTTCAGACAGTCAGTTTCATATTTGGGATTATGCATTGAATTATCATATTTTTCTTACCTCAAAAATTTGACTTTTTTCCCTGTGGGCTGTTAGGCTCGCGGGGGCTGAAAATGCTTCATTTTATTGCGTCATTCTTGGCGCGGACTTTTTTGGCGCAAAAATTCTTTTCCGTTTCCGGCGTCATACGTGTCGCCGGAAGTTGCGTCATTTTTTGACGTTATTTTGCGCCAAAAATGTCGGCGTTCCGGATGTGGCGTCATTTTTGGCGCCAAAAGCATTTAGGCGCCAAATAATGTGGGCGTCTTATTTGGCGCTAAAAAATATGGGCGTCGCTTTTGTCTCCACATTATTTCAGTCTCATTTTTCATTTGCTTCTGGTTGCTAGAAGCTTGATATTTGGCATTCTTTCCCATTCCTGAAACTGTCTTATAAGGAATTTGATCTATTTTGCTTTATATGTTGTTTTTTCTCTTACATATTGCAAGATGTCTCACGTTGCATCTGAGCCAGAAGATACTACAGGAAAATCACTGCCTGCTGGATCTACCAAAGCTAAGTGTATCTGCTGTAAACTTTTGGTAGCTATTCCTCCAGCTGTTGTTTGTAATAATTGTCATGACAAACTTGTTAAAGCAGATAATATTTCCTTTAGTAATGTACCATTGCCTGTTGCAGTTCCCTCAACATCTAAGGTGCAGAATGTTCCTGATAACATAAGAGATTTTGTTTCTGAATCCATAAAGAAGGCTTTGTCTGTTATTTCTCCTTCTAGTAAACGTAAAAAGTCTTTTAAATCTTCTCTCTCTACAGATGAATTTTTAAATGAACACCATCATTCTGATTCTTTGGACTCTTCTGGTTCAGAGGATTCTATCTCAGAGATTGATGCTGATAAATCTTCATATTTATTTAAGATGGAATTTATTCGCTCTTTACTTAAAGAAGTACTAATTGCTTTAGAAATAGAGGATTCTAGTCCTCTTGATACTAATTCTATACGTTTGGATAAGGTTTTTAAAGCTCCTGCGGTTATTCCAGAAGTTTTTCCTGTTCCTAATGCTATTTCTGCAGTAATTTCCAAAGAATGGGATAAATTGGGTAATTCATTTACTCCTTCTAAACGTTTTAAGCAATTATATCCTGTTCCGCCTGACAGGTTAGAATTTTGGGACAAAATCCCTAAAGTTGATGGGGCTATTTCTACCCTTGCTAAACGTACTACCATTCCTACGTCAGATGGTACCTCGTTTAAGGATCCTTTAGATAGAAAAATTGAATCTTTTCTAAGAAAAGCTTATCTGTGTTCAGGTAATCTTCTTAGACCTGCTATATCATTGGCTGATGTTGCTGCAGCTTCAACTTTTTGGTTGGAAACTCTAGCGCAACAAGTAACAAATCGTGATTCTCATGATATTATTATTCTTCTCCAGCATGCTAATAATTTTATCTGTGATGCCATTTTTGATATTATTAGAGTTGATGTTAGGTTTATGTCTCTGGCTATCTTAGCCAGAAGAGCTTTATGGCTTAAGACTTGGAATGCTGATATGGCTTCTAAATCAACTCTACTTTCCATTTCTTTCCAGGGAAACAAATTATTTGGTTCTCAGTTGGATTCTATTATTTCAACTGTTACTGGTGGGAAAGGAACTTTTTTACCACAGGATAAAAGATCTAAAGGTAAAAACAGGGCTAACAATCGTTTTCGTTCCTTTCGTTTCAACAAAGAACAAAAGCCTGATCCTTCGTCCTCAGGAGCAGTTTCAGTTTGGAAACCATCTCCAGTCTGGAATAAATCCAAGCCTGCTAGAAAGGCAAAGCCTGCTTCTAAGTTCACATGAAGGTACGGCCCTCATTCCAGTTCAGCTGGTAGGGGGCAGGTTACGTTTTTTCAAAGAAATTTGGATCAATTCTGTTCACAATCTTTGGATTCAGAACATTGTTTCAGAAGGGTACAGAATTGGTTTCAAGATGAGACCTCCTGCAAAGAGATTTTTTCTTTCCCGTGTCCCAGTAAATCCAGTGAAAGCTCAAGCATTTCTGAATTGTGTTTCAGATCTAGAGTTGGCTGGAGTAATTATGCCAGTTCCAGTTCCGGAACAGGGGATGGGGTTTTATTCAAATCTCTTCATTGTACCAAAGAAGGAGAATTCCTTCAGACCAGTTCTGGATCTAAAATTATTGAATCGTTATGTAAGGATACCAACGTTCAAGATGGTAACTGTAAGGACTATATTGCCTTTTGTTCAGCAAGGGAATTATATGTCCACAATAGATTTACAGGATGCATATCTGCATATTCCGATTCATCCAGATCATTTTCAGTTCCTGAGATTCTCTTTTCTAGACAAGCATTACCAATTTGTGGCTCTACCGTTTGGCCTTGCTACAGCTCCAAGAATTTTCACAAAGATTCTCGGTGCCCTTCTGTCTGTAATCAGAGAACAGGGTATTGTGGTATTTCCTTATTTGGACGATATCTTGGTACTTGCTCAGTCTTTACATTTAGCAGAGTCTCATACGAATCGACTTGTGTTGTTTCTTCAAGATCATGGTTGGAGGATCAATTTACCAAAAAGTTCTTTGATTCCTCAAACAAGGGTAACCTTTCTGGGTTTCCAGATAGATTCAGTGTCCATGACTCTGTCTTTAACAGACAAGAGACGTCTAAAATTGATTACAGCTTGTCGAAACCTTCAGTCTCAATTATTCCCTTCGGTAGCCTTATGCATGGAAATTCTAGGTCTTATGACTGCTGCATCGGACGCGATCCCCTTTGCTCGTTTTCACATGCGACCTCTTCAGCTCTGTATGCTGAACCAATGGTGCAGGGATTACACGAAGATATATCAATTAATATCTTTAAAACCGATTGTTCGACACTCTCTAACGTGGTGGACAGATCACCATCGTTTAATTCAGGGGGCTTCTTTTGTTCTTCCGACCTGGACTGTAATTTCAACAGATGCAAGTCTCACAGGTTGGGGAGCTGTGTGGGGATCTCTGACGGCACAGGGAGTTTGGGAATCTCAGGAGGTGAGATTACCGATCAATATTTTGGAACTCCGTGCAATTTTCAGAGCTCTTCAGTTTTGGCCTCTTCTGAAGAGAGAATCGTTCATTTGTTTTCAGACAGACAATGTCACAACTGTGGCATACATCAATCATCAAGGAGGGACTCACAGTCCTCTGGCTATGAAAGAAGTATCTCGAATTTTGGTTTGGGCGGAATCCAGCTCCTGTCTAATCTCTGCGGTTCATATCCCAGGTGTAGACAATTGGGAAGCGGATTATCTCAGTCGCCAAACGTTGCATCCGGGCGAATGGTCTCTTCACCCAGAGGTATTTCTTCAGATTGTTCAAATGTGGGGGCTTCCAGAGATAGATCTGATGGCCTCTCATCTAAACAAGAAACTTCCCAGGTATCTGTCCAGATCCCGGGATCCTCAGGCGGAGGCAGTGGATGCATTATCACTTCCTTGGAAGTATCATCCTGCCTATATCTTTCCGCCTCTAGTTCTTCTTCCAAGAGTAATCTCCAAGATTCTAAGGGAATGCTCGTTTGTTCTGCTAATAGCTCCGGCATGGCCTCACAGGTTTTGGTATGCGGATCTTGTCCGGATGGCATCTTGCCAACCATGGACTCTTCCGTTAAGACCAGACCTTCTGTCACAAGGTCCTTTTTTCCATCCGGATCTAAAATCCTTAAATTTAAAGGTATGGAGATTGAACGCTTGATTCTTAGTCAAAGAGGTTTCTCTGACTCTGTGATTGATACTATGTTACAGGCTCGTAAATCTGTATCTAGAGAGATATATTATAGAGTCTGGAAGACTTATATTTCTTGGTGTCTTACTCATCATTTTTCTTGGTATTCTTTTAGAATTCCGAGAATATTACAATTTCTTCAGGATGGTTTAGATAAGGGTTTGTCCGCAAGTTCCTTGAAAGGACAAATCTCTGCTCTTTCTGTTCTTTTTCACAGAAAAATTGCTATTCTTCCTGATATTCATTGTTTTGTACAAGCTTTGGTTCGTATAAAACCTGTCATTAAGTCAATTTCTCCTCCATGGAGTTTGAATTTGGTTCTGGGAGCTCTTCAAGCTCCTCCGTTTGAACCTATGCATTCATTGGACATTAAATTGCTTTCTTGGAAAGTTTTGTTCCTTTTGGCCATCTCTTCTGCCAGAAGAGTTTCTGAATTATCTGCTCTTTCTTGTGAGTCTCCTTTTCTGATTTTTCATCAGGATAAGGCGGTGTTGCGAACTTCTTTTGAATTTTTACCTAAGGTTGTGAATTCCAACAACATTAGTAGAGAAATCGTGGTTCCTTCATTATGTCCTAATCCTAAGAATTCTAAGGAGAAATCGTTACATTCTTTGGATGTTGTTAGAGCTTTGAAATATTATGTTGAAGCTACTAAATCTTTCCGAAAGACTTCTAGTCTATTTGTCATCTTTTCTGGTTCTAGAAAAGGCCAGAAAGCTTCTGCCATTTCTTTGGCATCCTGGTTGAAATCTTTAATTCATCTTGCCTATGTTAAATCGGGTAAGACTCCGCCTCAGAGGATTACAGCTCATTCTACTAGGTCAGTTTCTACTTCCTGGGCGTTTAGGAATGAAGCTTCAGTTGATCAGATTTGCAAAGCAGCGACTTGGTCCTCTTTGCATACTTTTACTAAATTCTACCATTTTGATGTATTCTCTTCTTCTGAAGCAGTTTTTGGTAGAAAGGTACTTCAGGCAGTGGTTTCGGTTTGAATCTTCTGCTTATGTTTTTCTTTAAACTTTATTTTGGGTGTGGATTATTTTCAGCAGGAATTGGCTGTCTTTATTTTATCCCTCCCTCTCTAGTGACTCTTGTGTGGAAAGATCCACATCTTGGGTATTCATTATCCCATACGTCACTAGCTCATGGACTCTTGTTAATTACATGAAAGAAAACATAATTTATGTAAGAACTTACCTGATAAATTCATTTCTTTCATATTAACAAGAGTCCATGAGGCCCACCCTTTTTTGTGGTGGTTATGATTTTTTTGTATAAAGCACAATTATTCCAATTCCTTATTTTATATGCTTCGCACTTTTTTTCTTATCACCCCACTTCTTGGCTATTCGTTAAACTGATTTGTGGGTGTGGTGAGGGGTGTATTTATAGGCATTTTAAGGTTTGGGAAACTTTGCCCCTCCTGGTAGGAATGTATATCCCATACGTCACTTGCTCATGGACTCTTGTTAATATGAAAGAAATGAATTTATCAGGTAAGTTCTTACATAAATTATGTTTTTTCTTACCTGGGGTTTAGTCTTTTTATTTAAATTGACTATTTTTCATTAAATTTTTGCGGACAAAATTAGGCTTGCGAGGTTGCAAAATGCTGATATTTATTGTGCCAGTGAAGGTTCAGGTTTTTCTGAAGTGTGTTTCAGATCTAGAGCTTTCAGGGGTAATCATACCAGTTCCGTTCAGGAATAGGGTTTGGGGTTTTATTCAAATCTATTCATTGTCCCAAAGAAATAATTCATTCAGGCCAGTTCTGGATCTGAAAATTTTGAATCTCACACAAATCAACTAGTGTTGTTTCTTCAAAGACATGGTTAGAGGATCAATTTACCAAAAATTTTCTTGATTCCTCAGACAAGGGTCACCTTTTTAGGTTTCCAGACAGATTCATTGTCTATGACTCTGTCTCTAACAGACAAGAGACAAATTAAATTGGTTTCAGCTTGTCGGAACCTTCAGTTTCAATTTTTCCCTTCAGTAGCTATGTGCCTGGAAGTTTTAGGTCTCATGACTGCCGCATCGGACGTGATCTCCTTTGCTCGTCTTCATATTAGACCTCTCCAGCTTTGTATGCTGATTCAATGGTGCAGGGATTATATAAAGATATCATAATTAATATCCTTAAATTCCAATGTTCGACTCTTTCTATTTTGATTGACAAATGCCACAGTTGTGATGATATTGTCTGGCTGAAAACAAATGAACGGTTCTCTCTTCAACAGAGGCCAAACCTGAAGAGCCTTGAAAGTAGTAGTTAGATCACAATCGTATAGTTCAAGGGGCCTCCTTTGTTCTTCCAACCTGGACTGTAATCACAACAGATTCAAGTCTTTCAGGTTGAGGAGCTGTCTGGGGATCTCTGACAGCACAAGGGGTTTGGAAATTTCAAGAGGCGAGATTACCAATAAATATTTTAGAACTCTGTGCTACTTTCAGGGCTCTTTAGGTTTGGCCTCTGTTGAAGAGAGAACCGTTAATTTGTTTTCAGACAGACAATATCACAACTGTAGCATATATCAATCATCAGGGTGGGACTCACAGTCCCCTAGCTATAAAAGAAGTATCGTGGATACTTTCTTGGGCGGAATCCAGCTCTTTTCTAATTCCTGTGGTCCAGATCCCAGGTGTAGACAATTGGTAAGTGGATTATCTCAGCCGTTAGACTAAATATCCGGGGGAGTGGTTGCTCCATCCAGATGTGTTTTTTCATCTAAACAAGAGACTTCCCAGGTACCTATGCAGGTCCAGGGATTTTCAGGTGGAGTCGGTGTATGCGTTAGCAGTTCCTTGGTTTTACCAACCTGCTTATATCTTCCCGTCTCTAGTATTTCTTCCAAGAGTAATTTCCAAAATCTTCATGGAGCGATCGTTTGTGTTTCTGGTAGCACCAGCATGGCCTCACAGGTTCTGGTATGCGGATCTTGTCCGGATGTCCAGTTGCCATTTTGGCCACTTCCTTTATGACCAGAACTTCTGTCTCAAGGGCCGTTTCTCTTGTAAGGTGTATCCAGTCCACGGATTCATCCATTACTTGTGGGATATTCTCCTTCCCAACAGGAAGCTGCAAGAGGATCACCCACAGCAGAGCTGTCTATATAGCTCCTCCCCTAACTGCCACCTCCCAGTCATTCTCTTGCAGCTCTCGACAAGGGAAGCAGCTAGAGAGATGTGGTGCATTAATGTAGTTTATCTTCAATCAAAAGTTTATTATTTTCAAATGGTACCGGAGTTGTACTATTTTAGCCTAAGGCAGAAAGTTCAAGAAGAGTCTACCTGTGGTCTTTGATGATCTTAGCAGGTTGTAACTAAGATCCATTGCTGTTCTCACACATAACTGAAGAGATGGGTAACTTCAGCTGGGGGAATAGCGTGCAGGGTCTCCTGCTCTGAGGTATGTGCAGTTTTAAATTTTTCTAGAGAAATGATAAGCTAGAAAATACTGAGAATACCGGATTTATTTAAGGTAAGCCTGATTACAGTGATTTAATAACGACTGGTATCATGCTTGCTGTAAAGGGTAATATTTTTATTATTTACTCACATTACTGAATAGATATAACGTTTTCTTGAGGTGCATAAACGTTTATTTCATATTGGTGATAAAACTTTATTCTGGGGCCCAGTTTTTTCCACATGGCTGACTAGATTTTGCCTAGGGATAGTTTTTTAAGGCCCTCTCACTGTGAGTACAGGTTGGGAGGGGCCAATTTTCCATTAGTTTTTGCAGCTTGAGATATCCAGCTTCCCTGATGGAGTCCTCTGAACATATAGGACCTCTCTAAGGGGTTTTTGTGCCTTCCAAAGTCGTTGTATGGGCAGGTAGGGCCACAGTAGAGCTGTGGCAGTTTGTTGTGACTGTTTAACAACGTTTATATCGTTTTTTTGATCCGGTTTTGAAACTAAGGGGTTAATCATCCATTTGCAAGTGGGTGCAATGCTCTTTCAGCCTATTATACACACTGTAAAAATTTCGTAAGATTTACTGTTTTGCAGTTTCTGTGATTGTTTTTTTCTCTTAAAGGCACAGTACCGTTTTTATTTTTTGCTTGTTCACAGTTATTAAAGTGTTTTCCAAGCTTGCGGGTCTAATTACTAGTCTGTTTAAACATGTCTGACATAGAGGACATAGAGGAAACTCATTGTTCATTATGCCATTGTGGAACCCCCTCTTAGAATGTGTACCAAATGCACTGATTTTACTATATATTACAAAGTCCATATTCTGGCTTTAAAAAATTTATCACCATAAGAAATTGACAAGGAGGAAGTTATGCCGTCTAACTCTCCCCACTTGTCAGATCCTATAAATCCTGCTCAGGGGACGCCAAGTACATCTAGCGCGCCCATTGCGTATACCTTGCAAGACATGGCGGCAGTTATGAATCATACCCTTACAGAGGTATTATCTAAACTGCCAGGATTGCAAGGAAAGCGAGACAGCTCTGGGACTAGAATAAATACAGAGCTCTCTGACGCTTTAGTAGCTATCTCTGATACACCCTCACAATATAATGAAGCTGAAGCAGGGGAGCTTCAATCTGTGGGTGATTTTTCTGATTCAGGGAAGATACTTCAATCTGATTATGATATGTCTACATTTAAATTTAAGCTTGAACACCTCCGCGTTATGCCTCGGGAGGTTTTAGCAACTCTGGACGACTGTGACATTATTGTAGTCCCAGAGAAATTATGTAGATTGGATAAATACTATGCAGTACCTACTTACACAGATGTTTTTCCAATCCCTAAAAGGTTTTCTGAAATTATTACTAAGGAATGGGATAGACCAGGTGTACCATTCTCTCCCCCTCCTGTTTTTAAAAAGATGTTTCCTATAGACACCGCTACACGGGACTTATGGCAGACGGTCCCTAAGGTGGAGGGAGCAGTTTCTACTCTAGCTAAGCGTACCACTATCCCTGTCGAGGACAGTTATGTTTTCTAGATCCAATGGATAAAAAATTAGAGGGTTACCTTAAGAAATTTTTTATTCAACAAGGTTTTATTCTCCAGCCTCTTGCATGCATTGCCCCAGTCACTGCTGCCGCGGCTTTCTGGTTTGAGTCCCTAGAGGAGGCTCTACAGGTTGAAACCCCGTTGGAAGATATTATTGACAAGCTTAGGGCCCTTAAGCTAGCCAATTCATTTGTTTCTGACGCCATTGTTCATTTAACCAAGCTAACGGCTAAAAATTCAGGTTTTGCTATTCAGGAGCGTAGGGCGCTATGGCTTAAATCCTTGTCAGCTGACGTGACTTCAAAGTCTAAACTTCTCAACATTCCCTTCAAAGGACAGATCCTATTCGGGCCTGGACTGAAGGAGATAATTTCTGACATCACTGGAGGAAAAGGTCACGCCCTTCCTCAAGACAGGTCCAACAAATTAAGGACCAAACAGTCTAGTTTTCGGCCCTTTCGAAACTTCAAGAGTGGCGCAGCTTCAACTTCCCCTAACACAAAACAAGAGGGAACTTTTGCCCAGTCTAAGCCGGTCTGGAGACCTAACCAGGCTTGGAACAAGGGGAAACAGGCCAAAAAGCCTGCTGCTGCCTCTAAGACAGCATGAAGGAGCAACCCCTGATCCGGAAACAGATCTAGTAAGGGGCAGCCTCTCTCTCTTCGCCCAGGCTTGGGCAAGAGATGTCCAGGATCCCTGGGCATTGAAAATTGTGTCCAAGGGTTATCTTCTGTAATTCAAAACCTCTCCCCCACAAGGGAGATTTCATCTCTCACTTTTATCTGCAAACCAGATAAAGAGACAAGCATTCTTACATTGTGTTCAAGACCTCCTAGTTATGGGAGTGATCCACCCAGTTCCGCAGGAGGAACAGGGACAGGGCTTTTATTCAAATCTGTTTGTTGTTCCCAAGAAAGAGTGAACATTCAGACCAATCTTAGATCTCAAGATCTTAAACAAATTTCTAAGAGTCCCATCCTTCAAGATGGAGACTATTCGAACCATCCTTCCTATGATCCAGGAGGGTTAATACAGGCACTACCAGTTTGTGGCTCTTCCCTTCGGGTTGGCCACGGCACCAAGAATCTTTACAAAGGTTCTAGGGTCCCTTCTAGCGGTCCTAAGGCCGCGGGCTATAGCAGTAGCCCCTTACTCAGATGACATTCTGATACAGGCGTCGTCTTTTCAAGTTGCCAGGTCTCACACGGACATTGTTCTGGCATTTCTGAGGTCGCATGGGTGGAAAGTGAACGAAGAAAAAAGTTCTCTATCCCCTCTCACAAGAGTTTCCTTCCTAGGAACTCTGATAGATTCTGTAGAAATGAAGATTTACCTGACAGAGGCCAGGTTGTCAAAACTTCTAAATTCCTGCTGTGTTCTTTATTCTACTTCTTGCCCTTCAGTGGCTCAGTTTATGGAAGTAATCGGCTTAATGGTAGCGGCAATGGACATAGTGCCGTTTGCCCGCCTACATCTCAGACCGCTGCAACTCTGCATGCTCAGTCAGTGGAATGGGGATTACACAGATTTGTCCCCTCTACTAAATCTGGATCAAGAGACCAGGGATTCTCTTCTCTGGTGGTTATCTCGGGTCCATCTGTCCAAGGGTATGACCTTCCGCAGGCCAGATTGGACAATAGTAACGACAGATGCCAGCCTTCTGGGCTGGGGTGCAGTCTGGAACTCCCTGAAGGCTCAGGGCTTGTGGACTCAGGAGGAGACACTCCTTCCAATAAACATTCTGGAACTAAGAGCGATATTCAATGCTCTTCAGGCTTGGCCTCAGCTAGCTGCGGTCAGGTTCACCATATTTCAGTCGGACAACATCACGACTGTAACTTACATCAACCATCAAGGGGGAACAAGGAGTTCCCTAGCAATGTTGGAGGTTTCAAAAATAATTCTATGGGCAGAGGTTCACTCTTGCCATCTATCAGCTATCCATATCCCAGGAGTAGAGAACGGGGAGGCGGATTTTCTAAGTCGACAGACTTTTCATCCGGGGGAGTGGGAACTCCATCCGGAGGTGTTTGCACAGTTGATTCAACTTTGGGGCAAACCAGAACTGGATCTCATGGCGTCTCATCAGAACGCCAAGCTTCCTTGTTACGGGTTCAGGTCCAGGGATCCCAAGGCAGCGCTGATAGATGCTCTGGCTTATGTGTTTCCACCGTTTCCTCTGCTTCCTCGTCTGATTGCCAAGATCAAGCAGGAGAGAGCTTCAGTGATTTTGATAGCTCCTGCTTGACCACGCAGGACTTGGTACGCAGATCTGGTGGACATGTCATCCTTTCCACCTTTGACTCTGCCGCTGAGGCAGGACCTTCTACTTCAAGGTCCCTTCAAACATCCAAATCTAATTTCTCTGCGTCCGACTGCTTGGAGATTTAACGCTTGATTTTGTCAAAACGTGGTTTTTCCGAGTCGGTCATTGATACCTTAATTGAGGCTCGAAAGCCTGTCACCAGGAAAATCTATCATAAGATATGGTGTAAATATCTTCATTGGTGTGAATTCAAGGGTTACTCATAGAGTAAAGTCAGGCTTCCCAGGATATTGTCTTTTCTCCAAGAAGGATTGGAGAAGGGATCGTCAGCTAGTTCCTTAAAGGGACAGATTTCTGCTCTGTCTATTCTTTTGCACAAGCGTCTGGCGGATGTTCCAGACGTTCAGGTGTTTTGTTAGGCTTTAGTTAGAATCAAGCCTGTGTTTAAACCTGTTGCTCCGCCATGGAGTTTAAATTTAGTTCTTAAAGTTCTTCAAGGGGTTCCGTTTGAACCTCTGCATTCCATAGATATCAAGCTTCTATCTTGGAAAGTTCTGTTCTTGGTAGCTATCTCTTCGGCTCGAAGAGTTTCAGAGTTATCTGCTTTGCAGTGTGATTCCCCTTATCTGATCTTCCATGCAGATAAGGTAGTTTTGCGTACCAAACCTGGGTTTCTTCCTAAGGTGGTATCCAATAAGAATATCAATCAAGAGATTGTTCCGTCACTGTGTCCTATTCCTTCTTCAAAGAAGGAACGTCTATTACACAATCTTGACGTGGTTCGTGCTTTAAAGTTTTATTTACAAGCTACTAAAGATTTTCGTCAAACATCTGCATTGTTTGTTGTCTACTTTGGACAGAGGAAAGGCCAAAAGGCTTCAGCAACTTCTCTTTCTTTTTGGTTAAGAAGTATAATCCGCTTAGCTTATGAGACTGCTGGCCAGCAGCCTCCTGTAAGAATTGCAGCTCATTCCACTAGAGCTGTGGCTTCCACATGGGCCTTTAAAAATGAGGCTTCTGTTGAACTGATTTGTAAGGCGGCGACTTGGTCTTCGCTTCATACTTTTTCTAAATTCTACAAATTTGATACTTTCGCTTCTTCTGAGGCTATTTTTGGGAGAAAGGTCTTACAGGCAGTGGTGCCTTCCGTTTAAGTGCCTGCCTTGTCCCTCCCTTCATCCGTGTCCTATAGCTTTGGTATTGGTATCCCACAAGTAATGGATGAATCCGTGGACTGGATACACCTTACAAGAGAAAACAAAATTTTATGCTTACCTGATAAATTTATTTCTCTTGTGGTGTATCCAGTCCACGGCCCGCCCTGTCATTTTAAGGCAGGTGTTTTTTAATTTTTAAACTACAGTCACCACTGCACCCTATAGTTTCTCCTTTCTCTTGCTTGTCTTCGGTCGAATGACTGGGAGGTGGCAGTTAGGGGAGGAGCTATATAGACATCTCTGCTGTGGGTGATCCTCTTGCAGCTTCCTGTTGGGAAGGAGAATACCCCACAAGTAATGGATGAATCCGTGGACTGGATACACCACAAGAGAAATACATTTATCAGGTAAGTATAAATTTAGTTTTTTCTATCAGGATCTCAAATTATTAAATTTGAAGGTATGGAAATTGAACGCTTAGTGCTTAGTCATAGAGGTTTCTCTGACTCGGTGATTGATACTATGTTACAGGGTCGTAAATCTGTCTCTAGAAAGATTTATTATCTAGTCTGGAAGACTTATTTTTCATGGTATTATTCTCCATAAATTCTCGTGGCATTCTTTTAGAATTCCTAGGATTTTACAGTTTCTTCAGGATGGTTTAGATAAAGGTTTGTCTGCAAGTTCCTCGAAGGTACAAATCTCTGCTCTTTCTGTATTGTTTCAGAGAAAGATTGCTAAGCTTCCTGATATTCACTGTTTTGTACAGGCTTTGGTCCGTATCAAGCCTGTCATTAAATCAATTTCTCCTCCTCAGAGTCTTAATTTGGTTTTGAAGGCTTTACAGGCTCCTCCTTTTGAGCCTATGCATTCCTTGGATATTAAACTACTTTCTTGTAAAGTGTTGTTCCTTTTGGCTATCTCTTCTGCTAAAAGAGTTTCCAAATTATCTGCTCTTTTTTTGTGAGTCTCCTTTTCTGATTTTTCATCAAGATAAGGCAGTTTTGTGGACTTCATTTAAATTCCTACCTAAGGTTGTGAATTCTAACAACATTAAAGGGACATTATACACTCATTTTTTCTTTGCATATATGTTTTGTAGATGATCTATTTATATAGCCCATGAAGTTTTTTTTTAAAATAAATGTATAGTTTTGCTTATTTTAAATAACATTGCTCTGATTTTCAGACTCCTAACCAAGCCCCAAAGTTTTATGAGAATACTGTCAGCTACCTTCTCCAGCTTGCTTCTGTTTGTGTAAAGGGTCTTTTCATATGTAAAAGAAGGGGGAGGGGGGAGTGTCTTATTTGCCACTTGCAGTGGGCTTTCCAGCTACCTTTTCAACAGAGCCAAAGTGACAGCTTCTAAGTAAGTTTTTAAACATTTTTATACTGGAATTTTATATCAGTATCTGTGCATCTTATTCTTTATAGTAGTGTCTATTACATGCAGTTATATGAAAATGAGTGTATACTGTCCCTTTAATAGGGAAATTGTTGTCCCCTCTTTGTGTCCTAATCCTAAGAATTCTTTTGAGAAATCCTTACATTCTCTGGATGTTGTAAGAGCTTTGAAATATTATGTTGAAGCTACTAAAGATTTCAGGAAGACTTCTAGTCTGTTCTCTTTTCTGGTTCTAGGAAAGGTCAGAAAGCTTCTGCCATTTCCTTGGCATCTTGGTTAAAGCTTTTGATTCATCAGGCTTATTTGGAGTCGGTTCAAGCCCCGCCTCAGAATCACAGTTCACTCTACTAGAACAGTCTCCACTTCGTGGGCTTTTAAGAATGAAGCTTCAGTTGATCAGATTTGCAAAGCAGCAACTTGGTCTTCTTTGCATACATTTACTAAATTCTATCGTTTTGTTGTATTTGCCTCTTCAGAAGCCGTTTTTGGTAGAAAAGTTCTTCAGGCAGCTGTTTCAGTTTGATTACTCTGCTTATGTTTTAATTTTTTCTTTGCATTTATGAGAAAAACGTATTCTTTTGGGTGTGGATTTAATTTTCTTCAGCAGAAATGGCTGTTTTTATTTTTATCCCTTCCTCTCTAGTGACTCTTCTGTGGAGTTCCACATCTTGGGTATTGCTATCCCATACGTCACTAGCTCATGGACTCTTGCCAATTACATGAAAGAAAACATAATTTATGTAAGAACTTACCTGATAAATTCATTTTTCATATTGGCAAGAGTCCATGAGACCCACCGTTTTTATGGTGGTTATGATTTTTTGTATAACGCACAATTCTATTTCCAGTTCCTTTTTGATGCTTTCTACTCCTTTTTCTATCACCCCCCTACTTGGCTATTCGTTAAATTGAATTGTGGGTGTGGTGAGGGGTGTATTTGTAGGCATTTTGAGGTTTGGGAAACTTTGCCCCTCCTGGTAGGATTGTATTTCCCATACGTCACTAGCTCATGGACTCTTGCCAATATGAAAGAAATGAATTTATCCAGTAAGTTCTTACATAAATTATGTTTTTTCCTAAGAGGTGACGTTTTCACCTCTTAGCCAATAGCAGTGCGGTATATCCGGCTCCCATGGGCGCCAGTCCTCTTAGCAAAAACATTTTTTAGCCGTGGGCTTTGTTAGTAGCTCAAATCACCGATCGGTTGAGACAAATAAAGGAGCTTTCTACATGAAGTATCCTTATACTTCATGAATGAAAGTCCCCTTTATTTGTTTCAATAGTCAATCCTAGTGTTTGTGAAACGCTAGGATTAGCTTTCACCTTAAGGCAAGGCACACTTGTCTTTGTACTCCTCACCTGGTTGCCGCCCCACACGCTTGACACCATCTGAACCAAATAAGTTTATCTTGGTCTCATCGGACCACAGGACATGGTTCCAGTAATCCATGTCCTTGGTCTGTTTGCCTTAAGCAAACTGTTTGCAGGCTTTCTTGTGCATCAACTTTAGAAGAGGCTTCCTTCTGGGACAACAGCCATGCAGACCAATTTGGTGCAGTGTGCGGTCTTACACTGACAGGCTGAACTGCCACCCCTTCAACCTCTGCAGCAATGCTGGCATCACTCATACGTCTATTTCCCAAAGACAACCTCTGGATATGACGCTGAGCACATGCACTCAACTTCTTTGTTTGACCATGGTGAAGCCTGTACTGAGTGGAACCTGTCCCGTGAAACTTCTGTATGGTCTTGCCCACTATGCTGCAGCTCAGTTTCAGGGTCTTGGCGATAGCACCAAATTTAACACACCTGCTCCCCGTTCACACCTGAGACCTTGTAACACTATCGAGTCACATGACATCGGGGAAGGAAAATGGCTAATTGGGCCCAATTTGGACATTTCCACTTAGGGGTATACTCACTTTTGTTGCCAACAGTTTAGACATTAATTGCTGTGTGTTGAGTTATTTTGAGGGGAGAGCAAATGTACACTGTTATGCAGGCTGTACACTCACTACTTTACATTGTAGCAAAGTTTCTTTTTTTCTGTGTTGTCACATGAAAAGATATAATAAAATATTTACAAAAATGTGAGGGGTGTACTCACTTTTGTGAGATACTGTGTGTGTGTATATATGTGTGTATATATATATATATGTATGTGTATGTGTATATATATATATATATATATATATATATATAAATCATATACAAATATGTATATTCACAACCATAAATATGCATGTGTAAATTGGTAAATATCTATTTATATAAATTAAACACCGTTTTAAATACTGTTCTTTTGTTTTTTATTATAGTAAAGGTTTTTTAAACTGATATTGCATTTTTTATTTCTTTTTATTTCTTAAATGTGTAATCATTTAGGTGCAACATAGAGAAGAAACATTTTGATTTAGAGGCAGCAAATCTCAGTAGTGATTGAAAAAAGTTTTTGAAAAAAATAAATAAAACTAGGTCCTCGGGATACTGAACCCTTTTTTAAAAAATTACCAAAATAAATTAAACACAAATAATAGTTATCCGGCACATATATTTTAGCAAAAAAGGAAAAAACTAATAACATTTATTTAGACCCCAATGTGTACACTACACTCCATTTTAAATATAACACCACAAATAATTTAGAAAGTTCCAGCAGTAAAAAGGTTACAACCATAGGACGATAAACATGAACAAGAATTATATTTCTTTCCTAAGATATGGTGAGTCCACAGGATCATCAATTACGGTTGGGAATATCACTCCTGGCAAGCAGGAGGAGGCAAAGAGCACCACAGCAAAGCTGTTAAGTGTCACTCCCCTTCCCACAACCCCCAGTCATTCTCTTTGCCTTCAGTGCAAGGAGGAGATTAAGTTTTTTCGAGTCTGAAGAATTTCTCTTCAATAAAGATTTTATTATTTTGAAAGCCAGAGTAGTTTTGCTCTGATCTTTCATATCATGATAGGGTCTAGCTGTACTCCACATTAGTCGCTTCAGTAGGACAGTGGTGGCTTTCAAGCAGTTAGGAACTTGTGAGGTGGGCCTCACTGCGTTTTCCTGACAAATTGCTGCCCTGATATAGAAAGCCATAGTAGGTTTACTCTGTTCTTTCTTATTTCCACAGGTCTCTGTGAGGAGTGGCTTCCTTTCATGCCGGATGAGATTTCCTCCTGCCGGACAGTGAAGGGTGCAGGTAAAAGTGCCATTTTGGTTTCTTCTGGGGAAGAGCTCTTGCACTGAAAAGTCTGCATTTAATACAGGACTTTAGCATTCCTAAAAGGTCAAGATTCATAAAGGCAGGGAGCAGGCACTGTGTGATGTTTAGAGAAATTGTTTTTGCAATCAGTGGTGGCTCAGTAATTTTATTTTTATATGGTGACTGTTAACCCGTTTTTTGAAAGAACCAGCCAGATTTGTGTTTCATGTTTTTTATCCCCTTATATTCTGGGAATCTTTATGCGGTCTGAATAGTATGGCCGCCAGGACCGCGCCTGTCATCATAGGGGAGACTGATCCCTTTCTCAGGCGGCAGTGACCGCTTAAGTGCACAGTTTTACAGCTTCTGTGACGCATCTAGTTTGTTTCCTGTGCGAACCTCGGCTTCAACGGATACAGTCCTAGAGGTCCGGAGCTACTGCGATCAGGCATCAGTGTCGCAATCAGCTCAGCGGTGCAGAGGGGGCAGGTAGGCGCCTCAGCTATATCGCTGAGTTGTAGAGGGCTGCTATAAGAGGTTTTGTTAGGTTCCCTGTTAGGTGTTTAAAGATAACCTTTGGCCAATCCAATTTATGTATTGATTGCACTTTTTCCATATTAAGGGGTTTTGATTACTTTGGGGTCACTGCCTTAAAGAGACAGTAGTCAAATACATTTTTTTTTTCTTGCAATATGGACCAAGAGTCTGTGCCGGCTGTAGAGTGCAAGCTCTGTTTTGATAACCAAGTGGAACCTCCTTTGCCCTTTTGTTCTTCTTGTATTGAGGGAACTCTAATGTACAAAGAGACATTTTTTCTGAGCTACCATTCTCTCTGGATGATGCTAGTCAAGTAATGCCACAGCCTTCTCCTCAAGCGTCCCAAACTTTACCGTTGTCACATGCAGTGCCCTGCGGTTCCTCGCAATCTCCTTGAGGAGTATATTTGCATACAGAAATTGCTGCCCAGGTATCCTCGGCGGTATCTGAGAGGCTAGCTGCCATCCCCATGCTTCAGGGAAGACGCAAGAGGAAAGTTAGGGAATCAGGTAGTAAAGTTTCTGATCCAGTCCAAGCTAACCAAGTTGCTCTTGGGTGAAATCTCAGATTTGGATAGTATAATTCCTTCTTCTGATGCTGAAGTGGTTTCCTTCAGACTCAAGCTTAAACACCTTCGTGTTTTGTTAAAGGTGGTGTTGGCCACTTTGGACAACTCCGATACTCCTGTTATTGTCAACCCTAAGAAATCTAGCAAATTAAATAGATACTTTGATGTACTGATGTACCCTCCCCTGGGGAGGTGTTTCCAGTGCTAGATTGCGCTACGGCGATTATTGCCCGGAAATGGGAGAGACCTGGAGTTCCTATTTCTCGCTCTCTGGGCTTTAGGAAGATGTTTCCGGTGGCTGACTCCATTAAGGAGTCGTGGCAGACTGTCCCTAAGGTGGAAGGGGCAATCTCTACACTTGCCAAGAGGACTACTATTCCTATTTTGGATAGTTTCTCGTTCAAGGACCCTATGGACAAGAAGCTGGAGGCTTTCTTTAAAAAGATGTATATTCACCATGGTCTACAAAGGCAACCGGCAGTGTGTATTGCTACATTGGTTTGACGCTTTGTGAGTCCCTCCAAGCTAAGACTCATTTGGAGGAGAAACAGGATAAAGGCTCTTAAGTTAGCCAATTCCTTTATCACTGATGCCTCATTGCAGGCCTTTAAGTTGGGAGCCAAAATATCTGGGCTTGCGATTTTGGTGCGCAGAGCGTTATGGCTGAAATCTTGGTCAGCTTATGTTTCTTCTAAATCTAAGCTTTTGGCGATTCCTTACAAGGGAAAGACCTTGTTTGGGCCGGGTTTGGCAGAAATTCCGATATCACGGGTGGTAAGTGATCTTTTCTGCCTCAAGATAGGAAGAATAAACCGAAAGGACGTCAGAGTAATTTTCGTTCCTTTCGTAACTTCAGAGGTAAGTCTTCCCCCTCCTCTACCAAGCAGGAACAGTCCAAGCTCTCTTGGAAACCCAGTCAGTCTTGGAACAAGGGGAAGCAATCTAAGAAGCCCGCAGCTAAGTCTAAGTCAGCATGAAGGGTTTGCCCCCAATCCGGGATCGGATCAAGTCGGGGGCAGACTCTCTCTGTTTTCTCAAGCATGGATACGAGGTGTCCCAGACACGTGGCTATAGTATCCCAAGGTTACAAGTTAGAATTCAAAAACCTTTCCTCCCAGGGGCAAATTCCACCTCTCAAGATTATCTGCAAACCAGATAAAAAGAGAGGCGTTCTTAATATGTGTACAGGATCTTTCCCTCCTGGGAGTGATAGTTCCAGTCCCAGTACAGGAACATGGTCTAGGGTTCTATTCCAACCTGTTTGTGGTTCCCAAAAAAGAGGGAACTTTCAGGCCTATTCTGGATCTAAAGTTCCTTAACAAGTTTCTCAGAGTGCCGTTCTTCATAATGGAGACTATCCGTTCCATTCTTTCTTTAGTGCAAGAGGGTCAGTTCATGACGACCATAGACCTGAAGGATGCGTACCTCCACGTTCCCATTCACAGGTATCATCACACATTTCTGAGGTTTGCCTATCTGGACAAACACTTTCAGTTTGTGGCTCTTCCATTTGGCCTCGCCACAGCTCGCAGAATTTTCTCAAAGGTCCTGGAAGCACTGCTGGCAGTAATTCGGTCTCGAGGAATTGCAGTGGCACCTTATCTGGATGACATTCTGGTTCAGGCACCATCTTTTCAACTAGCAAAATCTCACACAGAGATCTTGTTGTCTTTTTTTCGTTCCCACAGATGGAAGGTAAATTTGGAAAAAGTTCCCTTGTTTCGGATACAAGGGTAGTCTTCTTAGGAATCATTATAGATTCCCTATCAATGAAAATATTTCTGATGGAGGTCAGAAGAGCCAAGATTCTTGCCTCTGTCTACAGTCTGCTGTTAGACCATCAGTGGCCCAATGTATGGAGGTAATTGGTTTGATAGTGGCTTCCATGGACATAATTCCCTTTGCTCGTTACCATTTGAGAGCTCTACAGTTATTCCACTAGGGCTGTTTCTTCTTGGGCTTTCAAAGATGAGGCTTCAGTGGAACAAATTTGCAAGGCTGAAACTTGGTCCTCTTTGCATACTTTTTTCAAATGTTATAATTTTGATACTTTTGCCTCGGCTGAGGCTTCTTTTGGGAGAAAGGTTCATCAAGCGGTGGTTCCTTCTGTTTAGGTTCCCTGTCTTGTCCCTCCCTAATCATCTGTGTCCTCTGGCTTGGGTATTGATTCCCAACAGTAATTGATGATCCCGTGGACTCACCATATCTTAGGAAAGAAAGCAAAATTTATGCTTACCTGATAAATTTCTTTTTTTCTGAGAGTTTTTTTTGTCTAAACCTCAGGCACCCTACACCTTGTGTTATTCCTTTTCTCCATTTTCCTTTGCTCGAATGACTGGGGATTGTGGGAAGGGGAGTGACACTTAACAGCTTTGCTGTGGTGCTCTTTGCCTCCTCCTGCTGGCCAGGAGTGATATTCCCTACAGTAATTGATGATCCCGTGGACTCACCATATCCGTAAAGAAAGAAATTTATCAGGTAAGCATACATTTTTTTTTTTGCCTAACTGCAGCACAATTAGGACATTATAATGGCAGCAGCATGTATCAATTTCTCAGTATTTATCAGCCAAATATGCCTATATATATATATATATATATATATATATATATATATATATATATAGAGAGAGAGAGAGAGATGTTCGTTTGCCCACTTGTGAAGTTTTATGTTTTCCATTGCCCTGCAACTAATTCTTGTAGCATTCTTTTTATTCTTTTCATTATGTTCTAGAGAATATTGTGTGGGTGTAAATAAACACACATACATTTTTTTTATAATGCAAGAAAGACTGTATTTTCTAGCAGAGTGGATTTGATTTAAATCACAATTTAAATAACTAGAAGTAAGACTCCTTTTTAAATCATGGTTTGCTATATAAAGGTTTCATTTTTAGAATAATAACTTTCAGATAATATTTTTTATATCGGAAAATTTCTGATTTATATGCCATTCAAAATACATAGATCATTAGATTTTTTGGGAAGTGGACAATCTTCAGTTTTATCGGTTCATAGTTGATTAACTTTTCAGCTTTACTTTATTGGAAGGAGAAAAAATAATGAATACTAACTAAAACAATAACATATTTCATTTTTAATGTTTGTCCCTTCCTCCTCACACTTAGGTCCTTGTGCAGATCTTTTCCACTCCAAACAATCTTCTATTCATTGAGCTTCTTGATACTTAGTAAGAGTTAATTCTGTGTCCATAGATTTGAAGGGGAGAAATGGCATTACAGGGACAGTGAAGTCAAAATTAAACTTTAATGATTCCACTTACTTCCAATTTCCAATTCCTCTTATCTAATTTGCTTTGTTTTCTTGGTATCCATTGTTGAAAAGCATACATAGGTAGGCTCAGGAGCAATGCACTACTGTGATCTAGCTGATTGTAATTGGCTCACCAAGTATGTTCACCTAACTCCCAGTAGAGCAATGTTCTCCTTCAACAAAGGATACCAAGAGAATGAAGCAAAATTGATAAAAGTAAATATTAATTGTATATTCTATCTGAATAATGAAAGAAAATTAAATTTTGTCCCTTTTAATGTCTATTTCTCAACTTTGTATATTTATTTTATAACATTTGTGTTGTGATAAAGGGGCACATTATTTCTGCAGACACATTCACAGTTTTGAGAACTACAAAACAAAGAATATGTGACATCATCTAGGCAGAAAAATGCCAAAAATAATCTTACAGAAACCTCTGTGAGAGCATTACAATTAAAGGGATATGAAACCCATTTTTTTTTCTTTCATGTAAGCTTAGGAGCCGGCATACTTTTGATTCAGCACCTGGGTAGCGCTTGCTGATTGGTGACTAAATGTAGCCATCAATCAAATGGGCCAGCTCCTGAGTATACCTTCCTGCTTTTTCAAATAAAGATTCGAAGAGAAGGTAGAAAAATTGATAATAGGAATAAATTAGAAAGTTGTTTAAAATTGCCTGCTCTATCTGAATCGTGAAAGATAAAAATGTGGGTTTCCTATCCCTTTAATTTACCAAAACATGAATATACAGCCTCATACCTACATAATTAAAAACAAATCCTTATTTCAAGTTTAATAACCTTTGGATAAAAATGTTCCTTAAATAGAAACTATAGATAGATTTAAAAAAAAAAAATCCACCCTGTTTTCTAGTCATTGTCATCCAATGGATTTCTATTTTTTAATTATAATATTTGTAGTGGAAAGACGGCGCCGGGACAAAATTAATAATTGGATTGTGCAGCTTTCTAAAATCATTCCTGACTGCTCAATGGAGAACACCAAATCCGGACAGGTAATTAGATGGCAGGCATTGGTGCCATACATATTTTTGTGGCTGAGTTTGCGTCATCTTTATTTTCATTAGATCATTGACTGGATGGAGATTTGTGAGTAACTTGTTACAAGTTATGTCTCCAATTATGACCTTTATTGCCAATGTATTCCTCTTACTGAGTTAAATATTTGTTATGTATATAATGCATAGTGCATAGTTATAAAAGCCTCTTTTTGACTGCATAGCTTTTTCTATTTCATGGAAGTTCAGGGTCATAGCTCCTACACTTGACCTTGTTTATCGATTTTTATTTGTGTGTCCAAACATGGGCAGATGTAAAAGACCTTGTGCACTAAATAGTCAAGTAAATAGAAATATACTTAAGTATATGCAGTATAGAATCTAGCATTACTGGATGGAGTGGAAAAATATATACTTTGCAAAGTAAACTACAGGGGAAACTGAAAAAAATAAATGTGCACTGCATGTTTTTTTACAGTGTTCATTTAAATGCACCATCTTTTGCTTTGTAGAGCAAGGGAGGCATCTTATCTAAAGCCTGTGACTACATCCAGGAACTGCGACAAAGCAACCACCGCTTATCTGAAGAACTGCAGACCTTGGACCAGCTTCAAATGGACAATGAGCTTCTGAGACAGCAGGTAGGGGATAGTACAATGATGACTGATGGAATTCAACATTTACAGATCTAGTTGGAAATTGTCTCTCACTACAAGACCTGAGTAGTTGGTTGGGTTGCCAGCACTTGGAAGCTGTCATGATCGTAAAAAAGGATTATTTATCTTCTGTTCTTTAGGTGGAGGATCTGAAGAACAAGAACCTTATCCTGCGAGCACAGCTGCGCCATCACGGAGTAGAAATTATCATCAAGAACGATACTCGCTGAGAGGATAAGCAACACCGGGAGACCAACATGAGTGGGTGCTCTTCAGCAGGAGGTTCACACAAATAACTGCTCTTGCACAACAGACCACATTTGTTTTCCTCTTATGAGTTTACCCTTCATCTGTGCTCCTCTACTTTTGTATTATTTTTTCTGAAGGCTGACTTTTTGCATGTCCAGAAAGGATGTGGTCAGCCTCTGTTTATAAAATGTAAATATCCTCCTGAGCAATAAGACAAGAAGTCGGATGTCACCAGGACATCATTCTGCTTTTTCCTCTGGAAGGAGTTGTAGAAATGTATATTTGTTTTGTACTTGTTGAATGCTGCTTCTTTTTGTGTTGGTGTGAATGTGTAGTCCTAATCCTTTATTATATTCTAGTTTTAATTAGGGCTAATTGTAATGTACATTACTTCTATATTTGTTTTTTTTTGTGTTTAACCCCTTGGAAACTTAGTTTGGGGGCAGCAAGTCAAAGCGCCCTTCCCTGCATTTCTCTCTTGAGCTGGCACTTCTCCAGAATTAAATGCATCCATGTTCCAATTGCTGTAATTATGTCTATTGCAGCTTTTCATGCTGCGTAATCCAATCTGCTGTAAGATAACCAACTGCCATTGTGAAATGTCCAAATGTCGGCTGTTTTTATTAAAAGTCTTCCAAAAAGAACCCAAAAGTTATGGGAAATAATTGTCAAAATTAATTTGCAGCACTTTGTCCAATTTTAAATGGAAAATGGTTCAATTGAGTCAATGTTACTTTAACTTTGTTTTGGAAAATTTTAATATTAGTCTGAAAGAGATGGTGTTTCATCAGTTATTTAATATATATTGGTTGTTCTTGGAATGTGTTAAACCACAAAACTGTTCTGTTATGCATATGAAGTACCATTTAAATATATTTCTTTCATGTAATTGGCAAGAGTGACGTATGGGATATACAATCCTACCAGGAGGGGCAAAGTTTCCCAAACCTCAAAATGCCTATAAATACACCCCCCACCACACCCACAATTCAGTTTTACAAACTTTGCCTCCTATGGAGGTGGTGAAGTAAGTTTGTGCTAGATTTTCTACGTTGATATGCGCTTCTCTGCTTTTTTGAAGCCCGGTTCCTCTCAGTGCAGTGAATGACAGAGGGATGTGAAGGGAGTATTACCTATTGAATACAATGGTCATCCTAACGGGGATCTATTTCATAGGTTCTCTGTTATCGGTCGTAGAGATTCATCTCCTACCTCCCTTTTCAGATCGACGATATACTCTTATATACCATTGCCTCTGCTGATTCTCGTTTCAGTACTGGTTTGGCTATCTACTTTATGTAGATGAGTGTCTTTTGGTAAGTATGTTTCCTTAAGACACTCTCAGCTATGGTTTGGCACTTTATATTTAAAGTTCTAAATATATGTTTGTACTTATATTTGTCATGATTCAGGTTTCTCAGTATATTTCCTTTTTGCAGACTGTCAGTTTCATATTTGGGAAATGCATATATATATAAAAAAAAAATTCTTACCTGAATTTTTCAAGATTGCGGGCTGTTAGGCTCGTGGGAGCGCAAAATGCTATAATTTGAGTCTTTCTTGGCGCAAGAATTATGTTTGTTGACCTTATTTCGTCATTTCCGGCGTCTTAGTTGGCGCCAAGTTTTTTTCACGTAGTTGCGTCATCTATGATGCTCGTATTTGTTGCAGACGTTCTTGGCGCCAAAAAATATTTTGTCTGTTGGGCATCATACTTGGCGCTAAACTTTTTGACATTATTTAAGACTTCATTTCTTTTTGCTTCTGGTTTCCAGAGGCTTATTTTGTTTTGCATTTCTTTCCCATTCCTGAAACTCTCATATAAGGAAATTGATAATTTTGCTTTATATGTTATTTTTTTCTCTTACATATTGCAAGATGTCTCAAACTGACCCTGTTTCAGAATCTACTACTGGAATCCTGATGCCGGTTCTACCAAAGCTTAGTGCATTTGTTGTAAACTTGTGGTAACTGTTCCTCCGGCTGTAATTTGTGATAGTTGTCATGACTAACTTTTACATGCATATTTCCATTAGTAGTAGTCCATTACCTGTTGCTGGTCCTTCAACATTCCATTCAGAAGGCTTTGTCTGTCATACCGCCTTCTAATAAACGTAAATGGTCTTTTAAAACTTCTCATAAAGTTGATGAATTTTTAAATGACCGACAACATTCTGATTTATCTATCTCTGATGAGGATCTATCTGGTTCAGAAGATTCTGCCTCAGATATTGACACTGACAAATCTTCATATTTGTTTAAAATGGAGTATATTCGTTCCTTATTAAAGGAGGTGTTGATTGCATTGGATATGGAGGAGACTAGTCCTCTTGATATTAAAACTAATAAACGTTTAAATTCGGTTTTTAAACCTGATGTAGTTATTCCTGAGGGTTTTCCAGTTCCTGATGCTATTTCAGATGTGATTTCTAGGGAATGGAATAGACTGGGTACTTCTTTTACTCCTCCAAGGTTTAAGAAATTGTATCCTTTACCGTCTGATATATTGCAGTTTTGGGAAAAGATCTCCAAAGTTGATGGGGCCATCTCTACGGCAGATAGTACTTCTTTTAAAGATCCTTTAGATAGGAAACTTCAATCTTATCTAAGGAAGGCTTATTTATGTTCAGGTCATCTTCTCAGGCCTGCTATTTCTTTAGTTGATGTTGCAGCTGCTTCAACTTTTTGGTTGGAAACCTTAGTGCAACAAGTACCAGATCATAATGTGTATAGCATTGTTAAGTTAATTCAACATGCTAATTTAATTTGTGATGCCATTTTTGATATCATTAGAATTGATGTTAGATATATGTCTTTAGCTATTTTAGCTAAAAGAGCTTTATGGCTTAAATCTTGGAATTCTGATATGACTTCTAAATCAACGTTGCTATCTCTCTCTTTTCAAGGTAATAAATTATTTGGTTCTCAGTTGGATTCGATTATTTCAACTGTCACTGGGGGGAAGGGAGCTTTTTTTGTCTAAGGGTAAATTTAAGGCTGCTAACCATTTTCGTTCCTTTCAACAAAATAAGGAACAGAAACCTGATCCTTCCCCTAAGGGAATGGTTTCCAATTGGAAGCCTTCTTCAGTCTGGAATAAATCCAAGCCATTTAAAAGATCAAAATCAGCCCCCAAGTCCGCATGAAGGTGCGGCCCTCATTCCAGCCCAGCTGGTAGGGTGCAGACTAAGTTTTTTCAAGGATGTTTGGATTAATTCAGTCCAAAATCATTGGATTCAGAACATTGTCTCTTAGGGGTACAGAATAGGTTTCAAAGTAAGGCCGCCTGTGAGAAGTTTCTTTCTCTCACGCATTCAAGTGAACCCAGAAAAAGCTCAGGCTTTCCTGAAGTGTGTTTCAGACCTGGAGTTGTCTGGGGTAATTGTGCCAGTTCCTTTTCAGGAACGGTGTCTGGGGTTTTATTCAAATCTGTTCATTGTCCCAAAGAAGGAGAATTCTTTCAGACCAGTTCTGGATCTAAAAATTTTGAATAGTTATGTAAGAATACCAACATTCAAGATGGTGACTATAAGGACTATCCTGCCTTTTTTGTTCAGCAAGGGCATTATATGTCCACAATAGACTTACAGGATGCATATCTTCATATTCCGATTCATCCAGATCACTATCAGTTCCTGAGATTCTCTTTTCTAGACGAGCATTACCAATTTGTTGCTCTTCCTTTTGGCCTAGCAACAGCTCCAAGGATCTTTTCAAAGGTTCTCGGTGCTCTACTCTCTGTAATCAGAGATCGGGGTATTGCAGTGTTTCCTTATTTGGACGATATCTTGGTACTTGCTCAGTCTTTACATTCTGCAGAATCTCACACAAATCAACTTGTGTTGTTTCTTCAAAAACATGGTTGGAGGATCAATTTACCAAAAAGTTCTTTGATTCCTCAGACAAGGGTAACCTTTTTAGGATTCCAAATAGATTCAGCATACATGACTTTGTCTCTAACAGACAAAAGTCTGAAATTGGTTTCAGCTTGTCGGAACCTTCAGTTTCAGTCATTCCCTTCAGTAGCTATGTGCATGGAGGTTTTAGGTCTCATGACTGCAGCATCGGACGCGATCCCCTTTGCTCGTTTTCACATGAGACCTCTTCAGCTTTGTATGCTGAACAAATGGTGCAGGGATTATACAAAGATATCACAATTAATATCCTTAAATCCCAATGTTCGACTATCTCGGACTTGGTGGTTAGATCACCATCGTTTAGTTCAAGGGTCCTCCATGAGTCTTTACAAAGGTTCTGGGAGCTCTGCTCGCGGTGGCGAAATCCAGAGGTATTGCAGTAGTGCCTTATCTGGACGACATCCTGGTCCAGGCTCCGTCCTGCCGGCTTGCAGAGGACCATTCGAGAGCTCTTCTACTTCGATCTCATGGATGGAAAATAAACTCGGGAAAGAGTTCTCTGGTTCCCAGTACCAGAGTGGAGTTCCTGGGAACGATAATAGACTCCATATCCTTGAAGATTTCCCTGACAGACCAGAGACGTTGCAAAATTGTCTCCAGCTATCTTGCCCTTCATACCTCCTCAAGGCCTTCTGTGGCCCAGTGTATGGAGGTGATTGGGCTCATGGTATCCAGCATAGATGTCATACCATACGCCAGGTTCCATCTCAGACCTCTTCAGTTGTGCATGCTGAAGCAATGGAACGGCGATCACTCGGATCTATCTCAACAGATTTCTCTGGACGGCAGAGCGAGAAAATCCCTCTCTTGGTGGCTCAGTCCGGATAGGCTGTCCCATGGGACATCCCTTCTTGAGACCATCCTAGGAGATTGTGACTATGGACGCAAGCCTCTCAGGATGGGGAGCTGTTTGGGGTGCCAGGAAGGCACAGGACAGGTGGAATCAGGAGTCGCCGCGTCTTCTGATCAACATCCTGGAACTTCGAGCGATCTTCAATGCTCTGAGCACTTGGCCCCTCCTGGGTTTGTCCCAGTTCATCAGATTCCAGTCGGACAACATTACCTCGGTGGCTTATATCAGCCATCAGGGGGGGACTAGAAGCTCCCTAGCCATTAAGGAAAGTTTCTCAGATTCTGGAATGGGCGGAGACCCACAACTGTCGGCTATCCACATTCCGGGTGTGGACAACTGGGAAGGGGATTTTCTCAGCAGACAATCGTTTTATCCGGGGGAATAGTCTCTAAACCCCAAGGTGTTTGCAGAGCTTTGCATCAGATGGGGGACACCGGAGATAGATCTCATGGCGTCCAGAGTCAACTTAAAGCTACCCAGATACGGGTCGCGGTCCAGGGATCCCCAGGCAGAACTGATAGATGCCTTAGCAGTGCCTTGGGGGTTCAACCTAGTTTACATATTTCCACTGTTACCACTTCTTCTTCGAGTTGAGGCCCGCATCAAACCGACGGAGCAAGCTTAGACTATTCTGATTGCTCCGTCGGGGCCACGAATGATGTTTGCGGATCTGGTGGGGATGTCATTGTCTCCTCCATAGAGGTTACCCTGTCGCAGGGATCTGTTGATACAGGGTCCCTTTGTGCATCAAAATCTAGATTCTCGGCGCGTCTGACTGCGTGAAGATTGAACGCTTAGTCCTAGCCAAGAGGATTTTTTCGGAAAGTGTGATTGATTTTCTCATTCAAGCCAGGAAGCCGGTCACCTGACGCATCTATCATAAGGTGTGGAGGACCTACTTATTCTGGTGTGGGGCCGTAGGTATCCAGGATCCTTTCCTTCCTCCAGGATGGTTTGGAGAAGGGACTTGCCGCCAATTCCTTAAAGGGACAGATTTCGACTCTTTCTGTGTTACACAAGAAGCTTGCTGAGCTTCCTGATATTCAGTCCTTTGTTCAAGCTCTGTCCAGAATCAGGCCTGTGTTTAGACATTCCGCTCCTCCTTGGAGTAGCCCATGCACTCGGTTGATAAGGCTGTTCTTCGCACTTGGTTGGGGTTTCTCCCTAAGGTTTTTTTCTGATTGCAACATCAATCAGGAGATTGTGGTTCCTTCCTTGTGTCCTAATCCTCATTCTTCGAAGGAACGGTTACTTCATAATTTGGATGTGGTTCGAGCTTTGAAATTCTATCTTCAGGCTACGAAGGATTTTAGAGAGACTTCAGCATTGTTTGTTGTCTATTCAGGGAAGCGCAAAGGGCAGAAGGCTTCTTCGACTTCCCTATCTTTTTGGCTGAGGAGCATGATTCGCTTGGCTTATGAGACAGCGGGACATAAGCCTCCTCAGAGGATTACGGCTCACTCAACTAGAGCTGTGGCTTCTTCTTGGGCCTTCAAGAATGAGGCCTCTATGGAGCAGATTTGTAAGGCGGCTACCTGGTCCTCCTTACATTTTCAAAGTTTTACAAATTTGATGTTTTTGCTTCAGCGGAAGCAGCTTTTGGGAGAAAGGTTTTGCAGGTTGTGGTGCCCTCAGATTAAGGTCTGCCTCTCTTTTGCCCTCCCGTTTTTTTTCATTCAGTGTTTTTTAGAGCTTGGGTATTTGTTTCCCCACAAGTAATGAATGAAACCATTGACTCTCCTTATATTAAGATGGAAAACAAATTATGCTTTCCTGATGATTTCATTTCCATCTGTATGAGGAGAGTCCACTGCCCCTACCGGTTTTCCGTTGGGCGCACCTACGTTTCTTTTGTTTCTTCTGGCACCATTTATACCCTGATATTTCTCCTACTGTTCCTTGTTCCCTCGGCAGAATGACTGGAGGATGAGGGGAGTGGGGGAGGTATTTAAGCCTTTGGCTGGGGTGTCTTTGCCTCCTCCTGGTGGCCAGGTTCTTTATTCCCACAAGTAATGAATAAAGCCGTGGACTCTCCTCATACAGATGGAAATGAAATTATCAGGTGAGCATAATTTGTTTTTGCTTTTATCATCAAATTTGCTTTATTTTTGTGGTATTGTTTGTTGAAAGCTAAACCTTGGAAGGCTCATATGCTAATGTCTAAGCCCTTGAAGGCTGCCTTTAATCTGAATGCCTTTGTCAGTTTTCACAGCTAGAGGGCATTAGTTCATGTGTGCCATACAGATAACATTGTGCTCACACCCATGGAGTTACTTATGAGAGGGCACTGATTTGCTAAAAAGCAAGTTTTTCAAAAGAACTGAAATAAGTGGGCAGTCTGCAGAGGCTTAGATACAAAGTAATAACAGAGGTAAAAAGTGTATTAATATAACAGTGTTAGTTATGCAAAACTGGGGAATTGATAATAAAAGGATTATCTATCTTTTTAAACTATAACTATTCTGGAGTAGGCTGTCCCTTTAAAGCAGTAGGCAATATAAAAATAAGAAGGGCCAGAACAATACCAAAAGCAATGGGTATAAATAAACTGAAATACTAAAAGTATGGTGAGAATATTTCTTAGTAAAACAGAATTTGGTACCTGAAGCATCAGATGAATATTTAATGCTTCATGAATTGTATGAGAGATCTCGTGCTGATTATCCTCTTCTGTGGATAAGCTAAAGTTGTCTAGCAAAGGTTGTATTTAGTAAAAAGAAATAACGTTCAAGGTCTTGTTCCAGAGAGACTTCTCTTATAGAATTGTAAGAAGGGTGAATTATTGCAGAGCAAATGGTAATGTATGAGCAACACTCAATATCTGAAAGAACACCCATTTCTTTCTAATGACACCGAGTCCACGGATCATCATAATTACTATTGGGAATATCACTCCTGACCAGCAGGAGGAGGCAAAGAGCACCACAGCAAAGCTGTTAAATACCACTCCCCTTACCCACAACCCCCAGTCATTCTCATTGCTTGTATCAGTTACAAGGAAGGGGTAAAGCTAGATTCTTCAATCAAGAGTTTTATATATTAAGCAGAACAGGTTTGTTCTGATTTTTCTGGGGTTTAGCTGTAGTCCACTTCCGTCTCTACAGTAGAGAAGTGGTGGCTTTTAAGCTTCTGGGAACTGGGGGGGGGGGGTATAATCCCTTCTGTGCCTCCCAGGTTGTGAGCCGCCCTTTTGGTAAAAAGACTATGTAGGTTTACTTAGTCTTTTTCTTTCTGTATCCACAGGTCCATGTTAGGAGGGAAACCTTTCAAACCTAGTGAGCTGCCTTGCTGCCGGGCAGATTATTATGGAGAGAAGTGCTGTTTTTTATTTTTCTGAAGGTGTTCAGAAAAAAATGGCACTTATGGGGTTAACTTTTGAGATTGTGAATCTGTTTGTTTGTGCAGGTTTTTACATGGTGGCAGTTTTATGGGGCACTGTGAGAGGGACTGAATGTTTATGGCTCTGTTTGGGAGTGTTTTTTACACTCCTTATATGACATTACATTTTTTTCATTTTTATTGAGAGGCTGTGTTGTGTTGTCAGTCGTAGACTGCTGGATGCTTATTTTGGCCGACATTACTACTGTTTGTAGTAATGTCGGCCGGGAGGTGTTTGCATACGCCCACGATGGGCGGCGCTTCTGCTGCGCTAGTTTTGCACACTCCTTTAGGAGGAAGTGTGTGATTTGTTTGCTTTTCCTGTTGACTCCTGTGCTGGTGCATGTGCGGTCAGTCTGGAGAGCAGGTGGTAGCAGTGGGAGAGTCCGGATCATCTCTGCTACTTTAGTTATTACTCTAGTCCGTGGGAGGTCAGGTAAGCACCTCAGCAAGGCTTATTTAGGTGCTGCAGGGGTCAAGTTTTATATTGTATTGTATATTTTCTGTGTGATATGTTTAACGTTCATTCTTAAAGGGACTGTAACGTTTAAAAATTATTTTTTTGCTGCTGCAGTTTTCTGAATTTTTGAATTTCCTGCTTTATTGTTTCTTTTTTGTGTTAAGATGGATCAAAGGGACCTGCAAGGTATTACTTGCACTTGATGCTAATGTGGAGCCACCTATCCCTTTTTGTTTCTCATGTATAGAGAGAACATTACAGTATAGGGATAGACTTTTTTATTCAGAGCCTTAATTTTCTAAGGAGACTGTTTTTCAGGAGTCTCCTGTTCAAGCTATTCCGCAGCTTTCTCCCCAATCATCCCAATCTCAATCCTCTTCTTATGCAGTGCCCTGTGTCTCGTCTCAGGTTGGATTTTCGTTGCAGGATATGGCTACTCACATATCCTCTGCTGTATCTGAGGCTTTGTCTGCTTTTCCTGTTTTGCAAAAGGAAGTTTAAGGCTTCTGACTTTGTTGGAGTTATGTCACATGTTTCGTCCCATAAGTCTGAGGAAGAAGATTCTCCAGTAGCTTCTGAAGGGGAAATCTGATAGTGTAATTCCTTCTGCTGATTCTGAGGTGGTTTCTTTCAGATTTAAGCTGGAGCACCTCCAGTTGTTACTTTGGGAGGTTTTAGCTACCTTGGATGAGTCTGATTCAACAGTCATAGTTACTCCCTAGACAGTTCCTGAGGTAGAGGGAGCTATTTCCACTCTGGCTAAGAGGACCACTATTCCTATTGATGATAGTTGTTCTTTTAAAGATCCCATGGATAAGAAATTAGAAACTTTGCTGAAAATAATTTTTGTTCATCAGGGGTTCCAATGGCAGCGTGCTGGGTGTATTGCTACTATTACCAGTGAGGCTGCATATTGGTTTGATTCGTTGTCTGATTCTATTCAACAGGAGACTTCTCTGGAGGAGATTCAGGATAGAATTAAGGCTTTAAAGTTGGCCAATTATTTTATTGTGGATGCTTCTTTACAGGTCATCAAGTTGGGAGCAAAGATTTCTGGCTTTGTGGTTCTGGCACACAGGGCTTTATGGTTAAAGTCCTGATCTGCGGATGTATCATCCAAATCTAAGCTTTTATCCATTCCTTACAAGGGGAAGACTTTGTTTGGACTTGATTTGGCTGAAATTATTTCTGATATTACTGGTGGGAAGGGGCATTCTCTTCCTCAGGAGAAGAGAAAAAAAGAAGGGTCGTCAGAGTAATTTTCGTTCTGTTCGTAACTTCTCTGGTAAGTCTTCCTCTTCCTCCTCCTAACAGGATCAGCCCAAGCCTTCTTGGAGACACAATCAGTCCTGGAGCAAGGGGAAGTAATCCAAGAAGCCTGCCGCTGATTCAAAGTCAGCATGAAGGGTCTGCCCCCGATCCGGGACTGGATCGTGTGGGGGGCAGGCTGTCTTTTTTTCGCTCAATCCTGGGTTCGTGATGTTCCAGATCCCTGGGTGATAGATATTGTGTACTAGGGATACAGGCTGGAGTTCAAAATTTTTCCTCCCAGGGGCAGGTTTCATCTATCAAGGTTATCTGTAGACCAGATAAAAAGAGAGGCATTCTTAAGTTGTGTTCAGGATCTTTCCGACATGGGTGTGATCGTTCCTGTTCCAGTTCAGGAGCAGGGTCTAGGTTTTTATTCCAATCTGTTTATCGTTCCCAAAAAGGAGGGAACTTTCAGACCCATCCTGGATCTCAAGTGTGTAAACAAGTTTCTCAGAGTTCCGCCTTTCAAAATGGAAACTATTCGGTCAATTCTTCCTCTGGTTCAAGAGGGTCAATTCATGACTACAGTAGATCTAAAGGATGCATATCTGCATATTCCCATTTACAAGGATCATCACAAGTTTCAGAGATTTGCTTTCCTAGACAAGCATTTTCAGTTTGTGGATCTTCCTTTTTGTATTGCAACAGCTCCCAGGGTGTTTTCAAAGGTTCTGGGTGCGTTGCTGACAGTTCTCAGATTGCAGGGGGTTGCGGTAGCTCCTTATCTGGACGACATTCTAGTTCAGGCGCCATCTTTTCAACTAGCAAACTCCCACACGGAGTTGTTGTTGTCTTTTCTGCACTCCCACGGTTGGAAGGTGAATTTTGGAAAAAGTTCCATGATTACGGCTACAAGAGTGGTATTCTTGGGGACCATTATAGATTCTCTGGAAATGAAGATCTTTTTGACAGAAGTAAGGAAGTCAAAAATGTTCAATTCATGTCTGGCTCTTCAGTCATCTCCTCGGTCGTCGGTGGCCCAGTGTATGGAGGTTATTGGTCTGATGGTTTCGGTCATGGACATCATTCCGTTTGCCCGGTTTCATCTCAGACCTCTGCAGTTATGCATGCTGACACAGTGGAACAGGGATTATACGGATCTGTCTCCAAAGATTGTTTTAGATCAGGCAGCAAGAGATTCTATTCCGTGGTGGTTTTCTCAGGATCTTCTTTCCCAGGGAACCTGTTTTCGCAGGCCTTCCTGGGTGATTGTGACCACGGATGCCAGTCTGCTAGGTTGGGGTGCTGCCTGGGGTTCACTGAAGGCTCAGGGTCTGTGGACTTGGGAGGAATCGGTCCTTCCTATAAATGTCTTAGAGCTGAGGGCAATCTTCAATGCTCTTCTGGCCTGGCCTCAATTGGCTTCAACCCAGTTTATCAGATTTCAGTCGGACAATATAACGTCCGTGGCTTACATTAATCATCAGGGAGGAACTCTGAGTTCCTTGGCGATGAAGGAGGTAGCCAGGATTATTCAGTGGACGCAGGCTCACAGTTGTTGGCTGTCTGCGATCCACATTCCAGGGGTGGACAATTGGGAAGCAGATTTTCTGAGCAGACAGTCTTTTCATACGGGGGAGTGGGAACTTCATCCGGAGGTGTTTTCCAGTTTGATTCTCAAGTGGGGTCAACCAGAGTTGGATCTTATGGCATCTCGTCACAATGCCAAGCTTTCGAAGTACGGTTCGAGGTCAAGGGATTCTCAAGCGGTTTTAATAGATGCTCTAGCAGTTCCTTGGAAGTTCAGTCTGGCATACGGGTTTCCTTTGTTTGCCCTTCTTCCTCGAGTTATTGCTCAGATCCGACAGGAGAGGGCGTCGGTAATTCTCATTGCACCGGCGTAGCCTCACAGGATCTGGTATGCAGATCTGGTGGAGATGTCATTCTTTCCACCTTGGAGTCTTCCGTTGAGGAAGGACCTTCTACTTTGGGGTCCCTTCCTTCATCCAAATCTCATTTCTCTGAAGCTGACTGCTTGGAGATTGAACGCTTGATTCTATCTAAGTGTGGTTTTTCTGAGTCAGTTATTGAGACTATGATTCAGGCGCGTAAGCCTGTGACTAGAAAGATTTACAACAAGATATGGCGTAAATATCTGTATTGGTGTGAATCTAAGGGCTACTCCTTGGAGTAGAGTCAGGATTCCTAGGATTTTGTCTTTTCTCCAGGAGGGTCTGGAGAAGGGTTTATCTGCTAGTACCCTGAAGGGTCAAATTTCTGCTTAGTCTATTTTGTTACATAAACGTCTGGCGGATGTAACAGACGTTCAGTCTTTTTGTCAGGCTTTGGTTAGAATCCGACCTATGGTTAAGTTTTTGACTCCTCCTTGGAGTCTTAATTTGGTTCTGAAAGTTCTTCAACAGGCTCCGTTTGAGCCTATGCATTCTTTGGATACTAAGTTGTTAACCTGGAAGGTTCTGTTTTTGGTTGCTATCTCTTTGGCAAGAAGAGTTTCGGAGCTCTCGGCTTTGCAATGTAAAGCTCCTTTTCTTATTTTCCATTCTGATATGGTAGTATTACATACTGCTTTCGGTTTTCTTGCTAAGGTTGTTTCAGATAAGATTAATCAAGAAATTGTTGTTCCTTCTTTGTGTCCTAATCCTTCTTCTCATAAGGAACGCTTGTTGCACAACCTTGATGTAGTTCGTGCTTTGAAATATTATTTACAGGTGACTAAGGTTTTTCACCAGTCTTCTTTTATTTGTTATCTTTTCTGGGAAGCGTAAGGGTCAGAAAGCTACGGATACTTTGCTTTCTTGTTGGTTGAGGAGTATTATTCGCTTGGCATATAAGACTGCTGGTCAGCAGTCTCCTGAGAAAATCACGGCTCACTCCATGAGGGCTGTTTTTTTTTTTCTACCTGGGCTTTCAAAAATTGTGTTTCTGTAGATTTGCAAGGCTGCCAGTTTACACTCTTTTTCTATATTTCACAAATTTGATACTTTTGCTTCAGTTGAGGCTGTTTTGGGGGGAATGGTTCTTCAAGCAGTGGTGCCTTCTTTTAGGCTGTCTTGTCCCTCCCTTTTCATCCGTGTCCTCTACCTCTAGCTTGGGTATTAATTCCCAATAGTTATTATGATGATTGGTGGACTCACCATGTCATTAGAAAGAAAATTAAGGGGGGGCGGAGCCAGCGCTCAACAATGGTAGCTGCACTTTAAGTGAGCTCCCGCTCCTGTGCCGTGTAATATTGCTATAATCACTTTCCTCCAGCCCTTATAATAATCGCAAGCCGCCCTGCATACTTGCTCAACACATCTGGCCCCAGTGAGCAGAGTTTTCGGCTAAGAAATAACGATGTAGTAGAGGTCAGTGTGCAGGCCGCGCCCAGACGCACCTAGATTTGTTGTCGGGAGAAATACGTTCCCGGTGGAGCAGAGACACTTAGCCTGCAATTGTTAGATCCCTCACTGCTAAGCCGAACCTGCAGCTGCTCGCACTCACACTTACACTTCTGTTCCGGTGAAGACATCAGACCCGCTTTGGAGGTACGCACCTACTGCAGACAGGCTGCACACTTAATCTTTCAATAGGCCGGTATTGAGTTACGGCATACCATAGGGCTGGAGGGGAGATAAATATACAGGAGGAATAACGATCCGCAGAGATCAGTATAATATAAGATACAAATCCCAAAACAATAGTCCTTAATTCAGGAGATATAAAAAAAAAAAAAATTGTCATTAACAAATAGGAAGAGCAAGGGGGGAAAGAGAAAGGCAGAAATGTCGCCTAAAAAGGGGAATAAAAAAAGACCCTTAAGGGAAAACTATCCCATCAAAACCACCCTTGGTTAACAATTTTTTTTAAAACTTTAGAAAATACTGCACCTCCCAGCAAAAAACAGTCAACAGTAAGCCTGGAGGACACAACACATTCCTCTGATTCGGAGGGAGATAGTGCTACAGATGCTGTCACCATTCCAAAAGCCCTGTTTGATTCTCTACCTTCTAAAAAGGACTTTTCATCTCTGGTCTCGCAAGTAAAGCAGTGTATAAGAGATGAATTGATGGAAGTGAAAAAAGATATTAATGACTTGGGTCACAGAATAGAAAAAATAGAATCTGATCAGGATTCCCACGCTACAAACATCTCTGAAGTGCACTCACAAATATCAAAACAAGATGAATACATTCAAGACCTTGAGAATTGGATAGATGACATTCAAAATCGGAGCAGGAGGCAAAATATGCGAATTAGGGGGATCCCTGAGACTATTGGGGCTACTGATCTTGATAGACACCTCCAGGGCCTATTTAACTTCCTCAGGGAAGACGACACTACAGATACAGTTGAATTGGACAGAGCTCATAGGGCGCTGCGCCCTAAACCTCTTGATTCTCAACCTCCAAGAGATGTTATAACAAAGGTTACCAACTACGCAGTCAAAGAAGAAATTATGAGACGGGCCAGGTTAAAACAACCGATCAGATATGACAACTCTGACTTACAAATATTCCCAGACCTCTCGGTGAGGACTCTACAAAAAAGAAAAGAAGAGTTTTCCCCCCTTACCACCTTGCTCAGAAAGCAGAACATATTATATAGGTGGGGATTTCACATGCTAGTTAACTGGAAAGGGATCTGACTAATCTGCAAATCTGTGGAGGATACCCCAAAAATCTGTGAGAAATTAGATCTTCCAATTCCACAACCAAACGACTCCCAACAACCTTTGGTACGAAATTCATCGCAGCGGCCCTTGGAGCCTCTACCACAGAGACCACAGTGGCTTCAATCTCAACCTAAAAAACCTCGCAAACAAGCCGTGAAACATATTCCAGATCCGGAAGTGGGAACCTGAATGGACATGTCATATCCTTTTTTCAAAATATAAGTGTTACACAAGGGTTAAAATTTGTGTGCATCTTGGTTTTTTTTAATCTTTTCGGGATCAGTTAAAAGACTATTCAAGACTTGGACCTGGCAACAGCGTCCAGGACGAGTTAGTGCCCTCCAGCAGTACAGGGGCATTAAATCTGCTGCATCTTTTTAGAAAGATAAGGGGACTGTATCTGCTTGTTATCAGTATGTTCTTATTGCTTCTGTTGTATTACCTATCTGTACATGGTGAGGAGGATGATTATCCTCAATTACCTAATTCCTTTTCTGATTTTTAATTCATACCAATTTGTTCTTTGGTAATTTGATGTTGTTAAGTTTTAATTTTATGTTGTTTTGTATAGGTTGTAACTTCATGTTTCCTCTAGACTGGCGGGCTATACACTCTCAATCTGGTTTACCATTAAATGCATGATACACAACAAAAAGTACTGACCATAATCTCTCAAAATGTGAAGGGCTTTAATTTTCCATCTAAAAGAAGGGTGGCCATGAGAGACCTAAAGGAGAGAAGGGGGGACATAGTAATGCTACAAAAAACCTATTTTAATCTAGGAAAATTACCTAAATATTTCTTTTCACACTATACTCAACACTTCCATAGTCCCAATACACTTAAAAAACTAATGGAGTTAGTATTGTTTATTAGTATTTCCCTTCCTTTTTCTTTGCTGCAATCTGACAGGGATAGAGAGGGTAGATATCTTTGTCTTGTTGGCCTCCTTTTCGGTAAGCCAGTTACTCTGGTGAATTTATATGTGCCTAATAAAAATCAGGACTCTTTTATGCAAAAAATTACCACTAAAATAACTCCTCTAATAAAAGGCCCTCTTATAATGGCAGGGGACCTTAACGTTACACTTAACCCATGTGTGGACTGTTCCACCTCTATTTCTAGAGTACCCCAAAACACTCTAACTTCCATTTGGCACAATCTGAAATCACTAACATTACACGATACATGGAGGTACCTTCACCCACAGAAAAAGGATTATACATTCTTTTCGCATCCCCCAGAAAACCTACTCTAGGCTCGATTATATTCTAGTTGATCACCTTGCTCTCTCTTTGGTAAGGAATGCAAACATCAAGCATACCTCCTGGTCAGACCACTCCATGTCCACCTGCAACTTACATTGGCCTTCCATGCCCCTAAAAGCTTTTAACTGGAGATTAGATGAATCCATCTTACTTGATCCTGACTTTAAAGTTCGCCTATCTGAGCAGCTAGATACTTTTTTCTCTTGTAAGATGTATCGAGTCCACGGATTCATCCTTGTGGGATATTCTCCTTCCCTACAGGAAGTGGCAGAGAGAGCACACACAGCAGAGCTGTCTATATAGCTCCCCCCTTAGCTCCACCCCCCAGTCATTCTCTGCCTGCTTAGCTGCTAGGAAGGGCAAAGAGCTATGTGGTGACTATAATGTTAGTTTTTTATTTCTCAAGCAAAAGTTTATTATTTTAAATGGTACTGGTGTGTACTATTTACTCTCTGGCAGAAAAGGGATGAAGATTTCTGCATGGAGGATGATGATCTTAGCACTTTGTAACTAAGATCCACTGCTGATCTCACAAGGCCATAAGAGTACTGGAAAACTTCAGTTGGGAGAACAGTTTGCAGGCTAAGCTGTATATGAGGTATGTTCAGTCTATATTTTTCTAGACAGACTGTGTTAATTCTAGAAAAGGCTGGCAATATCCCCATGAGGGAAGGGTAAGCAGTATTCAGACATTTTAATAGGAATTTCAGCTTGCTTGAAGGGCTCATTAGTTACTGGTGGCACTGTTAAGAAAAAACGTTTTGTTTATTGATGCAATTATAACGTTTTCTGAAGGGACTAAAGGGCTGGTGACACTGTTAGGAAAAAACATTTTGTTTATTGATGCATTTATAACGTTTTTTGAAGGGACTAAAGGGGTCATTGTGGCTTGGTTTTGAGTTTTGTAAAACTGTACACAAACAAAAAGTCCAAGCACCAAAAAAAAAAACAGTCTTTCTTAAATCTTATTATTGTAAAACCTGGGGTCGAGGATTTCCCAATTCACTTGCACTTTTAATATAGTGCTGCCTCCAATAGTGTATGTGTTACAAATTGGTTGGAATGTCTCTAATAAGAGTATCAATTTGTTGCAGTGAACAGCAATCAGCAATCTTGTTTGTATGTAGTTCAAGTATCTTACCCGCTCTTGGCGTAACTCGTGTTGTCGGGTCTCTCAGCGTCTCCTTTGCTTGTCGGTCCACAGGAGCCTCCTTTCCAAACTTTGGTTTCCTGTACCTTAATTGAATTCAGGCTCCCTCCTCGATCAATGCAGTAACGGCTGTGACCTCTCTCTCTCCAAACTTTGTTTCTCCATCCGGGTTTTCTCTTGCTGGCGCCTCTGTGATTTGTGGGAAATCCTTTCTCTTACCCAGGGTCTGTCTGTTTTCTGTGTCCTGTGCTCACTCCAAAATCCCAAAATCGTAACAATGTATAAAATGATCAAAAAAGATCCAAATGAGGAGCACCAGGCGATGTTGGATTTAAATAAAACTTTACTTTCTCTTGTTAAGTGTATTCAGTCCACGGGTCATCCATTACTTATGGGATATATTCCCTTCCCAACAGGAAGTTGCAAGAGGATCACCCAAGCAGAGCTGCTATATAGCTCCTCCCCTCACATGTCATATCCAGTCATTCTCTTGCAACTCTCAACATAATAGGAAGGTCGTGAGAGGAGTGTGGAGTTTTTATACTTAATTATTTCTTCAATCAAAAGTTTGTTATTTTAAATGGCACCGGAGTGTGCTGTTTTTCTCTCAGGCAGTATTTAGAAGAAGAATCTGCCTGCGTTTTCTATGATCTTAGCAGAAGTAACTAAGATCCACTGGCTGTTCTCGCACATTCTGAGGAATGGGGTAACTTCAGAAAGGGAATAGCATGCGGGGTCCCCTGCAAATGAGGTATGTGCAGTAAAATATTTTTCCTAGGAATGGAATTGACTAAGAAAATACTGCTGATACCGATGTAATGTAAGTACAGCCTTAAATGCAGTAGTAGCGACTGGTATCAGGCTGATGAATGTATGTGCAGTAAAGTAATTTTCTAAGGAATGGAATTTGACTAAGAAAATACTGTTAATACTGAAGTAATGTATGAGCCTTAACTGCAGTAGAAGCGACTGGTAGCAGGCTTATTGATAACACTACATAACCTTTAAAATGTATGTTTAAAACGTTTACTGGCATGTTAATAGTTTTTGTGAGGTACTTTGGTGATAAAACTTATTGGGGCATGATTTTTTCCACATGGCTGACGTATATTTCTGCATAGAAATGGTTAATTGAGGTTTCCCACTGTTGTAATATGAGTGGGAGGGGCCTATTTTAGCGTTTTTTTTTGCGCAGTAAAAATTCAGTCACAGTCTTCCTGCTTATTCCTCCTTGATCCAGGACGTCTCTAGAGAGCTCAGGGGTCTTCAAATTTCATTTTGAGGGAGGTAATCAGTCACAGCAGACCTGTGACAGTGTGTTAGACTGTGATAAAAACATTAATTGTTAAATTGATTATCCGTTTTGGGTATTAAGGGGTTAATCATCCATTTGCTAGTGGGTGCAATACTTTGCTAACTTAATACATTTACTGTGAAAATTTGGTTGCTATAACTGATTTGGTTCATTGTTATTTCAACTGTGACAGTTTTTTTGTGCTTCTTAAAGGCGCAGTAGCGTCTTTTATATTGCTTGTAAATTTATTGAAAGTATTTTCCAAGCTTGCTAGTCTCATTGCTAGTCTGTTTAAACATGTCTGACACAGATGAATCTGTTTGTTCACTATGTTTGAAGGCCAATGTGGAGCCCCATAGGAATATGTGTACTAAATGTATTGATGTCACTTTAAATAAAAGTCAGTCTTTTTCTGTAAAGAAATTATCACCAGACAACGACGGGGAAGTTATGCCGACTAACTCTCCTCACGTGTCAGTACCTTCGCCTCCCACTCAGGAGGCGCGTGATATTGTGGCGCCAAGTACATCAGAGAGGCCCATACAAATCACTTTGCAAGACATGGCTACTGTTATGACAGAAGTATTATCTAAATTGCCAGAATTAAGAGGCAAGCGCGATAGCTCTGGGTTAAGGACAGAGCGCGCTGATGATGTGAGAGCCATGTCCGATACTGCGTCACAATATGCAGAACATGAGGACGGAGAGCTTCATTCGGTGGGTGACGGATCTGATCCAGGGAGACCGGATTCAGAGATTTCTAATTTTAAATTTAAGCTTGAGAACCTCTGTGTATTGCTAGGGGAGGTATTAGTGGCTCTGAATGATTGTAACACGGTTTCAATTCCAGAGAAATTATGTAGGCTGGATAGATACTATGCGGTGCCGGTGTGTACTGACGTTTTTCCTATACCTAAAAGGCTTACAGAGATTATTAGCAAGGAGTGGGATAGACCCGGTGTGCCCTTTTCCCCTCCTCCGATATTTAGGAAAATGTTTCCAATAGACGCCACCACACGAGACTTATGGCAGGTGGAGGGAGCAGTTTCTACTTTAGCTAAGCGTACCACTATCCCGGTGGAGGTTAGTTGTGCTTTTTCGGATCCAATGGATAAAAAAATTAGAAGGTTACCTTAAGAAAATGTTTGTTCAACAAGGTTTTATCTTACAGCCCCTTGCATGCATTGCGCCTGTCACTGCTGCTGCGGCATTCTGGTTCGAGTCTCTGGAAGAGGCCATTCGCACAGCTCCATTGGATGAGATTATGGACAAGCTTAAAGCACTTAAGCTAGCTAACGCATTTGTTTCTGATGCCGTTGTACATTTAGCCAAACTAACGGCTAAGAACTCCGGATTCGCCATCCAGGCGCGCAGAGCGCTATGGCTTAAATCCTGGTCAGCTGACGTGACTTCTAAATCTAAATTGCTTAATATTCCTTTCAAAGGGCAGACCTTATTCGGGCCCGGCTTGAAAGAAATTATTACTGACATTACTGGAGGTAAGGGTCATACTCTTCCTCAGGACAGGACCAAATCAAAGGCCAAACAGTCTAATTTTCGTGCCTTTCGTAACTTCAAGGCAGGAGCAGCATCAACTTCCTCCGCTCCAAAACAGGAAGGAACTGTTGCTCGTTACAGACAGGGTTGGAAAGCTAACCAGTCCTGGAACAAGGGCAAGCAGGCCAGAAAACCTACTTCTGCCCCTAAGACAGCATGAAGAGAGGGCCCCCTATCCGGAAACGGATCTAGTGGGGGGCAGACTTTCTCTCTTCGCCCAGGCTTGGGCAAGAGATGTCCAGGATCCCTGGGCGTTGGAGATCATATCTCAGGGATATCTTCTGGACTTCAAAGCTTCTCCTCCACAAGGGAGATTTCATCTTTCAAGGTTATCAGCAAACCAAATAAAGAAAGAGGCATTTCTACGCTGTGTACAAGACCTCCTAGTAATGGGGGTGATCCATCCAGTTCCGCGGACGGAACAAGGGCAAGGATTTTACTCAAATCTGTTTGTGGTTCCCAAGAAAGAGGGAACCTTCAGACCAATCTTGGACCTAAAGATCTTAAACAAATTCCTAAGAGTTCCATCATTCAAAATGGAAACTATTCTAACCATCCTACCCATGATCCAAGAGGGTCAGTATATGACCACAGTGGACTTAAAGGATGCCTACCTTCACATACCGATTCACAAAGATCATTATCGGTACCTAAGATTTGCTTTTCTAGACAGGCATTACCAGTTTGTAGCTCTTCCCTTCGGGTTAGCTACGGCCCCGAGAATTTTTACAAAGGTTCTGGGCTCACTTCTGGCGGTGCTAAGACCGCGAGGCATAGCGGTGGCTCCGTACCTAGACGACATTCTGATACAAGCATCAAGTTTTCAAATTGCCAAGTCTCATACAGAGATAGTTCTGGCATTTCTGAGGTCGCATGGGTGGAAGGTGAACGTGGAAAAGAGTTCTCTATTACCACTCACAAGGGTTCCCTTCCTAGGGACTCTTATAGATTCTGTAGAGATGAAAATTTACCAGACGGAGTCCAGGTTATTAAAACTTCTAAATGCTTGCCGTGTCCTTCATTCCATTCCACGCCCGTCAGTAGCTCAGTGCATGGAAGTAATCGGCTTAATGGTAGCGGCAATGGACATAGTGCCATTTGCGCGCCTGCAACTCAGACCGCTGCAATTATGCATGCTAAGTCAGTGGAATGGGGATTACTCAGATTTGTCCCCTCTACTAAATCTGGATCAAGAGACCAGAGATTCTCTTCTCTGGTGGCTTTCTCGGGTCCATCTGTCCAAAGGGATGACCTTTCGCAGGCCAGATTGGACGATTGTAACAACAGATGCCAGCCTGCTAGGTTGGGGCGCAGTCTGGAACTCCCTGAAGGCTCAGGGATCGTGGACTCAGGAGGAAAAACTCCTCCCAATAAATATTCTGGAATTTAAGAGCAATATTCAATGCTCTTCTAGCTTGGCCTCAGTTAGCAACACTGAGGTTCATCAGATTTCAGTCGGACAACATCACGACTGTGGTTTACATCAACCATCAAGGGGGAACCAGGAGTTCCCTAGCGATGTTAGAAGTCTCAAAGAAAATTCGCTGGGCAGAGTCTCACTCTTGCCACCTGTCGGCGATCTACATCCCAGGCGTGGAGAACTGGGAGGCGGACTTTCTAAGTCGCCAGACTTTTCATCCGGGGGAGTGGGAACTTCATCCGGAGGTCTTTGCTCAACTGATTCGTCGTTGGGGCAAACCGGAACTGGATCTCATGGCGTCTCACCAGAACGCCAAACTTCCTTGTTACGGATCCAGGTCCAGGGACCCAGGAGCGGCGCTGATAGATGCTCTAGCAGCCCCTTGGGTTTTCAACATGGCTTATGTGTTTCCACCATTTCCGCTGCTTCCTCGACTGATTGCCAAGATCAAACAGGAGAGAGCATCGGTGATTCTGATAGCGCCTGCATGGCCACGCAGGACCTGGTATGCAGACCTAGTGGACATGTCGTCCTGTCCACCATGGTCTCTGCCTCTGAGGCAGGACCTTCTAATTCAGGGTCCTTTCAACCATCCAAATCTAATTTCTCTGAGACTGACTGCATGGAGATTGAACGCTTGATTCTCTTCTCGGAGTCGGTTATTGATACCTTAATACAGGCTCGGAAACCTGTTACCAGAAAAATTTACCATAAGATATGGCGTAAATACTTGTATTGGTGTGAATCCAAGAGTTACTCATGGAGTAAGGTTAGGATTCCTAGGATATTGTCTTTTCTACAAGAGGGTTTAGAAAAGGGCTTATCTGCTAGTTCGTTAAAGGGACAGATTTCTGCTCTGTCTATTCTTTTACACAAACGTCTGGCAGAAGTTCCAGACGTTCAGGCCTTTTGTCAGGCTTTGGCTAGGATTAAGCCTGTGTTTAAGACTGTTGCTCCGCCGTGGAGCTTAAACTTAGTTCTTAAAGTTCTTCAAGGTGTTCCGTTTGAACCCCTTCATTCCATTGATATTAAGCTGTTATCTTGGAAAGTTCTGTTTTTGATGGCTATTTCCTCGGCTCGAAGAGTCTCCGAGTTATCTGCCTTACATTGTGATTCTCCTTATCTGATTTTCCATTCAGACAAGGTAGTTCTGCGTACTAAACCTGGGTTCTTATCTAAGGTAGTTTCTAACAGGAACATCAATCAAGAGATTGTTGTTCCATCATTATGTCCTAACCCTTCTTCAAAGAAGGAAAGACTTTTGCATAATCTGGACGTAGTCCGTGCCCTGAAGTTCTATTTACAGGCAACTAAAGTTTTTCGTCAAACTTCTTCCCTGTTTGTCGTTTACTCTGGACAGAGGAGAGGTCAAAAAGCTTCGGCTACCTCTCTCTCCTTTTGGCTTCGTAGCATAATACATTTAGCCTATGAGACTGCTGGACAGCAGCCCCCTGAAAGAATTACAGCTCATTCCACTAGAGCTGTGGCTTCCACCTGGGCCTTTAAGAATGAGGCCTCTGTTGAACAGATTTGCAAGGCTGCGACTTGGTCTTCGCTTCATACCTTTTCAAAATTTTACAAATTTGACACTTTTGCTTCTTCGGAGGCTGTTTTTGGGAGACAGGTTCTACAGGCTGTGGTTCCTTCCGTTTAAAGTTCCTGCCTGGTCCCTCCCATCATCCGTGTACTTTTAGCTTTGGTATTGGTATGACCCGTGGACTGAATACACTTAACAAGAGAAAACATAATTTATGCTTACCTGATAAATTTATTTCTCTTGTAGTGTATTCAGTCCACGGCCCGCCCTGTCTTTTTGAGGCAGATCTAAATTTTAATTAAAACTCCAGTCACCACTGCACCCTATAGTTTCTCCTTTCTTGTCTTGTTTCGGTCGAATGACTGGATATGACATGTGAGGGGAGGAGCTATATAGCAGCTCTGCTTGGGTGATCCTCTTGCAACTTCCTGTTGGGAAGGGAATATATCCCATAAGTAATGGATGACCCGTGGACTGAATACACTACAAGAGAAATAAATTTATCAGGTAAGCATAAATTATGTTTTTATTCCAGCTCTGCAGCTTCCATTAAAACATATCACATTTACAACATATAAAAGGATAGCGTAGCATTCTCTCGCTTACGCGTTTCGGCATTAGCCGTAGTCATAGCATGCTATGACTACGGCTAAAGCCGAAACGCGTAAGCGAGACAATGCTACGCTATCCTTTTATATGTTGTAAATGTGATATGTTTTAATGGAAGCTGCAGAGCTGGAATAAAAGTTAAGTTTTATTTAAATACAACATCGCCTGGTGCTCCTCATTTGGATCTTTTTTGATCATTTTATACATTGTTTTGAGTTTTGTAACTCACATGGTTAATTAAGAGACACTGGTGTTTCTCTGATAGGCCTCAAAACATTGAGTGAGGTGGGAGGGGCCTATTTCCGCGTCTCAGTTGCGCAGTTTCCTTTCCTCTGAGACATATCACGGCTTCTCCTGAGTTTCCTGCTGTGTTTGAGGGCTGTTAAATAAGTTTTTTTCCCCCACAAATTGTTCTGAAGGGCAGGTAGGAGCCACAGCAGAGCTGTGGCAAGGTGCTGAAAGTCTTTTTTACTGGGTTTAACGTTTTTCAATCCGTTTTTGCCATTAAGGGGTTAATTGTTTATTTGCATAGCTGTGCAAAGTTACTAAGTCTTTATAATGCTACTGTAAAAATTTTGTTAAGTTTACTGCTTTTTTACACTGTTTTGCAGAACTGGTGCAGCTTTTTTTCTCTTAAAGGCACAGTACCGTTTTATTTCTAAGTGTTTTTTACTTTGATTACAGTGTTTTCCAAGCTTGCTTGTTACATTACTAGCCTGTTTAACATGTCTGACACCAAGGAAAATCCTTGTTTAATATGTTTGGAAGCCATTGTGGAACCCCCTCTTAGATTGTGTCCCAATTGTACTGATATGTCTATAAACTATAAAGAACATATATATGCACTTAAAAATAGAGCAATAGATGATTCTCAGTCAGAAGTAAATGAGGGTTCGCCATCTAGCTCTCCCCAAGTGTCACAACCAGTAACGCCTGCACAAGTGACGCCAAGTACCTCTAGTGCGTCAAATTCTTTTACTTTACAAGACATGGCCACAGTTATGAATACAACCCTCACAGAGGTTTTATCTAAACTGCCTGGTTTACAAGGAAAGCGGAACAGCTCTGGGTTTAGAAAAAATGCTGAGCCATCTGACGCTTTAGTAGCCGTATCTGATATGTCCTCACAATGCTCTGAAGTAGGGGTGAGGGATTTGTTATCTGAGGGAGAAATTTCTGATTCAGGATTCTGATATGACGGCCTTTAAATTTAAGCTTAAACACCTCCGCTTATTGCTCAGGGAGGTATTAGCGACTCTAGATGATTGTGACCCTATAGTGGTTCCAGAGAAATTGTGTAAAATGGATAAATACTTAGAGGTTCCTGTTTACACTGATGTTTTTCCAGTCCCTAAGAGGATTGTGAATATTATTACTAAGGAGTGGGATAGACCAGGTATTCCGTTCTCTCCCCCTCCTGTTTTTAAGAAAATGTTTCCCATATCTGACACCATGCGGGACTCGTGGCAGACAGTTCCTGAGGTGGATGGAGCTATTTCTACTCTGTCTAAGCGTACAACTATACCTATCGAAGACAGTTGTGCTTTCAAAGATCCTATGGATAAAAAATTAGAGGGTCTCCTGAAGAAATTTTTGTTCATCAGGGTTTTTCTTTCCAACCTATTGCGTGCATTGTTCCTGTAACTATTGCAGCTGCTTTCTGGTTTGAGGCTCTAGAAGAGGCTCTTCAGATGGAGACTCCATTAGAGGAGATTATGGACAGAATCAAGGCCCTTAAGTTGGCTAATTCTTTTATTACAGATGCCGCTTTTCAAATGGCTAAATTAGCGACAAAGAATTCAGGTTTTGCCATTTTAGCACGCAGGGCGTTATGGCTTAAGTCCTGGTCTGCTGATGTGTCATCTAAATCTAAACTTTTGAACATCCCTTTCAAAGGAAAGACCCTATTCGGGCCTGAACTGAAAGAGATTATTTCAGACATCACTGGAGGGAAAGGTCATGCCCTTCCTCAGGATAGATCAAATAAGATGAAGATGAAACAAAATAATTTTCGTTCCTTTCGGAACTTCAAGAGTGGTTCCGTTTCAGCTTCCTCTGCTACAAAGCAAGAGGGGAATTTTGCCCAAATCCAAGTCAGTCTGGAGACCTAACCAGGCTTGGAACAAGGGTAAACAGGCCAAAAAGCCTGCAGCTGCCTCTAAGACAGCATGAAGGGGTAGCCCCCGATCCGGGACCGGATCTAGTAGGGGGCAGACTCTCTTTGCTCAGGCTTGGGCAAGAGATGTTCACAATCCCTGGGCTTTAGAAATTGTGTCCCAGGGATATCTTCTGGAATTCAAAGACTCCCTTCCAAGGGGGAGATTTCATATTTCTCGATTGTCTGTAAACCAGACAAAGAGAGAGGCGTTCTTACGCTGTGTAGAAGATCTTCTTACCATGGGGGTGATCCGCCCAGTCCCAAAAGAGGAACAGGGGCTAGGGTTCTACTCAAACCTGTTTGTGGTTCCCAAAAAAGAGGGAACTTTCAGACCAATCTTGGATCTAAAAATTCTAAACAAGTTCCTCAAAGTTCCATCATTCAAGATGGAAACCATTCGGACTATTCTGCCTCTGATCCAGGAAGGTCAATATATGACTACCGTGGACTTAAAGGATGCGTATCTACACATCTCTATTCACAGAAATCATCATCAATTTCTCAGATTTGCCTTTCTAGACAGGCATTACCAGTTTGTGGCTCTTCCCTTCGGGTTAGCCACAGCTCCAAGAATTTTCAAAAAGGTGCTAGGGTCCCTTCTGGCGGTTCTACGACCTTGGGGCATAGCAGTGGCGCCTTATCTAGACGACATCTTAATCCAGGCGTCGACTTTTCAGCTAGCCAAGTCTCACACGGACATTGTGTTGGCTTTTCTGAGATCTCACGGGTGGAAGGTGAACATAAAAAAGTAGTTCTCTCTTCCCTCTTACAAGAGTTTCCTTTCTAGGGACTCTGATAGATTCGGTAGAAATGAAAATATTTCTGACGGAGGTCAGAAAATCAAAGCTCTTAACCACTTGCCGAACTCTTCATTCCATTCCTTGGCCATCTGTGGCTCAGTGTATGAAGGTAATCGGACTCATGGTAGCGGCAATGGACATAGTTCCTTTTGCCCGCCTACACCTCAGACCACTGCAACTATGCATGCTCAAACAGTGGAATGGGGATTATGCAGATTTATCTCCTCAACTGCATCTGGGCCAGGAGACCAGAGATTCTCTTCTCTGGTGGTTCTCTCAGGACCACCTGTCTCAGGGAATGTACTTCCACAGGCCAGAGTGGCTCATTGTAACGACAGATGCCAGCCTGCTAAGCTGGGGTGCAGTCTGGATCTCCCTGAAAGCACAGGGTTTATGGTCTCTGGAGGAATCTCTTCTTCCGATAAACATCCTAGAACTGAGAGCGATTATTCAAGGCGCTTCAGGCGTAGCCTCAGCTTGCTGCAGCCAAATTCATCAGGTTTCAGTCGGACAACATCACGACTGTAGCTTATATCAATCATCAAGGAGGAACAAGGAGTTCTCTAGCGATGATGGAGGTAACCAAAATAATCCGATGGGCAGAGGATCACTCTTGCCATCTCTCAGCAATCCACATTCCAGGAGTAGAGAACTGGGAGGCGGATTTTCTAAGTCGTCAGACTTTTCATCCGGGGGAGTGGGAACTCCATCCGGAGGTATTTGCTCAGCTGATTCAGCTATGGGGCACACCAGAATTGGATCTGATGGCGTCGCGTCAGAATGCCAAACTTCCTCGTTACGGGTCCAGGTCCCGGGATCCCAAAGCGGTACTGATAGATGCTCTAGCAGTACTTTGGTCCTTCAATCTGGCCTACGTATTTCCACCGCTTTCTCTCCTCCGACTTCTGGTTGCCAGAATCAAGCAGGAGAGAGCTTCAGTGATTCTGATAGCACCTGCGTGGCTACGCAGGACTTGGTATGCAGACCTAGTGGGCATGTCCTCTGTTCCACCGTGGACCCTGCCAATGAGGCGGGACCTTCTAATCCAAGGTCCGTTCTCGCATCCAAATCTAGCTTCTCTGCGTCTGACTGCTTGGAGATTGAACGCCTAATTCTATCAAAGCGTGGATTCTCTGAGTCGGTCATTGATACCCTGATTCAGGCTAGAAAACCTGTCACCAGGAAGATCTATCATAAGATTTGGCGCAAATATCTTTATTGGTGTGAATCCAAAGGTTACTCGTGGAGTAAGATTAGGATTCCTAGAATATTGTCTTTTCTCCAAGAAGGTTTGGAGAAGGGATTATCAGCTAGTTCTCTAAAAGGACAAATATCTGCTTTGTCTATTCTACTACACAAACGTCTGGTAGATTTTCCAGACGTTCAAACTTTTAGTCAGGCTTTGGTCAGAATTAATCCTGTATATAAGTCTGTTGCTCCGCCTTGGCGCCTAAACTTAGTCCTTAGAGTTCTTCAAGGGGTTCCGTTTGAACCTATGCATTCCATAGATATTAAGCTTCTATCTTGGAAAGTTTTGTTCTTAGTTACTATCTCTTCGGCTCGAAGAGTTTCTGAGCTATCTGCTTTACAGTGTGATTCCCCTTATCTTATTTTCCATGCAGATAAGGTGGTTTTCTCCTGTTAAGTGTAGTCAGTCCACGGGTCATCCATTACTTATGGGATATTAACTCCTCCCTAACAGGAAGTGCAAGAGGATCACCCAAGCAGAGCTGCTATATAGCTCCTCCCCTCTACGTCATACCCAGTCATTCTCTTGCACCTAACTAATAGATAGGACGTGTGAGAGGACTGTGGTTATTAAAATTAGTTTTTTATTCCTTCAATCAAAAGTTTGTTATTTTAAACAGCACCGGAGTGTGTTGTTTTTTCTCAGGCAGCATTAGAAGAAGAATCTACCTGAGTTGTGTATGATCTTAGCGGACGTAACTAAGATCCATTTGCTGTTCTCGGCCATTCTGAGGAGCGAGGTAACTTCAGAACAGGGGACAGCGGGCAGGGTTCACCTGCAAGGAGGTATGTTGCAGTATATTATTTTCTAAGGAATGGAATTGACTGAGAAAATACTGCTAATACCGATGTAATGTAAGTACAGCCTTAAATGCAGTAGTAGTAACTGGTATCAGGCTGATATGTGTGTATGTTTGCACTGAAGTATTTCTGGGGAATGGCACTTCACTAAGAAAATACTGTATATATATAACTTATAGCCTCTCTGCAGTGAAAGCGACTAGCAACAGGCTTTTTATTAACATCTCATATATTTATATTTAAAACATTTACTGGCATGTTAATCGTTTTTTCTCTGAGGTACTTGGTGAAACAGAGCTCAGGGGTCTCCAAAACTAGTTTTGAGGGAGGTAATCACTCACAGCAGACCTGTGAGACTGTGCTTTGACTGTGATAAAAACGTATATATTTTTATTGTTATCCGTTTTTTGGTATTAAGGGGTTAATCATCCATTTACTGGTGGGTGCAATCCTTTGCTAAATTAATAAATTTAATGTGAAAATTTGGTTTCTATAACTAATCCGGTTCATGTTATTTCAACTGTGACAGTTTTTTGTGTGCTTCTTAAAGGCACAGTAACGTTTTTTATATTGCTTGTAAATTTATTTGAAAAGTATTTTCCAAGCTTGCTAGTTTAATTGCTAGTTTGTTTAAACATGTCTGACATAGAGGAATCTCTTTGTGCAATATGTTCAAAGGCCAATGTGGAGCCCAATAGAAATTTGTGTACTAATTGCATTGATGCTACTTTAAGTAAAAGCCAATCTGTACATGTAAAGAAAATTTCACCAGACAACGAGGGGGAAGTTATGCCGACTAACTCTCCTCACGTGTCAGTACCTGCATCTCCCGCTCAGGAGGTGCGTGATATTGTGACGCCAAGTACATCAGGGCGGCCATTACAAATCACTTTGCAAGACATGGCTAATGTTATGACTGAAGTTTTATCTAAATTGCCAGAACTTAGGGGTAAACGCGACCACTCTGGAATGAGAACAGAGTGCGCTGAAAATACTAGGGCCATGTCTGATACTGCGTCACAATTTGCAGAACATGAAGACGGAGAGCTTCATTCTGTGGGTGACGGATCTGATCCAAATAAACTGGATTCAGACATTTCAAATTTTAAATTTAAGCTTGAGAACCTCCGTGTGTTACTAGGGGAGGTATTAGCAGCTCTGAATGATTGTAACACGGTTGCAATCCCAGAGAAAATATGTAGGCTGGATAAATATTTTGCGGTACCGACGTGTACTGACGTTTTTCCTATACCTAAAAGGCTTACAGAAATTGTTAACAAGGAGTGGGATAGACCCGGTGTGCCTTTTTCACCCCCTCCTATATTTAGAAAGATGTTTCCAATAGACACCACCACACGGGACTTATGGCAGACGGTCCCTAAGGTGGAGGGAGCAGTTTCTACTTTAGCTAAGCGTACCACTATCCCGGTGGAGGATAGCTGTGCTTTTTCAGATCCAATGGATAAAAAGTTAGAGGGTTACCTTAAGAAAATGTTTGTTCAACAAGGTTTTATATTGCAACCCCTTGCATGCATTGCGCCTGTCACGGCTGCAGCGGCATTCTGGTTTGAGTCTCTGGAAGAGACCATTAGCTCAGCTACATTGGATGAGATTTCAGACAAGCTTAGAGTCCTTAAGCTAGCTAATTCATTTATTTCTGATGCCGTAGTACATTTAACTAAGCTTACGGCTAAGAACTCCGGATTCGCCATTCAGGCGCGCAGAGCGCTGTGGCTTAAATCCTGGTCAGCTGATGTGACTTCTAAATCTAAATTGCTTAACATACCTTTCAAGAGGCAGACCTTATTCGGGCCCGGTTTGAAAGAAATTATCGCTGACATTACTGGAGGTAAGGGCCATGCCCTGCCTCAAGACAGAGCCAAACCAAGGGCTAGACAGTCTAATTTTCGTGCCTTTCGCAACTTCAAGGCAGGAGCAGCATCAACTTCCTCCGCTCCAAAACAGGAAGGAACTGTTGCTCGCTACAGACAGGGCTGGAAACCTAACCAGACCTGGAACAAGGGCAAGCAGGCCAGAAAACCTGCTGCTGCCCCTAAGACAGCATGAAGTGAGGGCCCCCGATCCGGAAACGGATCTAGTGGGGGGCAGACTTTCTCTCTTCGCCCAGGCTTGGGCAAGAGATGTCCAGGATCCCTGGGCGTTAGAGATCATATCTCAGGGATATCTTCTGGACTTCAAAGCTTCTCCTCCAAAAGGGAGATTTCATCTTTCAAGGTTGTCAACAAACCAGATAAAGAAAGAGGCGTTTCTACGCTGTGTACAAGATCTTTTACTAATGGGAGTGATCCACCCGGTTCCGCGATTGGAACACGGACAAGGGTTTTACTCAAATCTGTTTGTGGTTCCCAAGAAAGAAGGAACCTTCAGACCAATCTTGGATTTAAAGATCCTAAACAAATTCCTAAGAGTTCCATCGTTCAAAATGGAAACTATTCGGACAATCTTACCCATGATCCAAAAGGGTCAGTACATGACCACAGTGGATTTAAAGGATGCGTACCTTCACATACCGATTCACAAGGATCATTACCGGTACCTAAGGTTTGCCTTCCTAGACAGGCATTACCAGTTTGTAGCTCTTCCCTTCGGGTTAGCTACTGCTCCAAGAATCTTCACAAAGGTTCTGGGTTCTCTTCTGGCGGTACTAAGACCGCGAGGAATATCGGTAGCTCCGTACCTAGACGACATTCTGATACAAGCGTCAAGTTTCCAAGCTGCCAAGTCTCATACAGAGTTAGTACTGGCATTTCTAAGGTCACATGGGTGGAAGGTGAACGAAGAAAAGAGTTCTCTATTGCCACTCACAAGAGTTCCCTTCTTAGGGACTCTTATAGATTCGGTAGAAATGAAAATTTACCTGACAGAGGACAGGTTAACAAAACTCCTAAATGCTTGCCGTGTCCTTCATTCCATTCCACACCCGTCAGTGGCTCAATGCATGGAGGTAATCGGTTTAATGGTAGCGGCAATGGACATAGTTCCCTTTGCACGCCTGCATCTCAGACCACTGCAATTGTGCATGCTAAGTCAGTGGAATGGGGATTACTCAGATTTGTCCCCTATGCTGAATCTGGATCAAGAGACCAGAAATTCTCTTCTATGGTGGCTCTCTTGGCCACATCTGTCCAAGGGGATGCCCTTCAGCAGACCAGATTGGACGATTGTAACAACAGACGCCAGCCTGCTAGGTTGGGGCGCTGTCTGGAATTCCCTGAAGACTCAGGGATCATGGACTCAGGAGGAAAGTCTCCTTCCCATAAACATTCTGGAATTAAGAGCAGTTTTCAATGCCCTTCTAGCTTGGCCTCAGCTAGCATCTCTGAGGTTCATCAGGTTTCAGTCGGACAACATCACGACTGTGGCTTACATCAATCATCAAGGAGGGACAAGGAGTTCCCTAGCGATGATGGAAGTCTCAAAGATAATTCTCTGGGCAGAGTCTCACTCTTGCCACCTATCAGCGATCCACATCCCAGGCGTGGAGAACTGGGAGGCGGATTTCCTAAGTCGCCAGACTTTTCATCCGGGGGAGTGGGAACTTCATCCGGAGGTCTTTGCCCAAATACTTCGGCGTTGGGGCAGACCAGATATGGATCTCATGGCGTCTCGCCAGAACGCCAAGCTTCCTTGTTACGGGTCCAGGTCCAGGGACCCGGGAGCGGTTCTGATAGATGCTCTGACAGCACCTTGGACCTTCAAAATGGCTTATGTGTTTCCACCCTTCCCGATGCTTCCTCGATTGATTGCCAGGATCAAACAGGAGAGAGCATCGGTGATTCTAATAGCGCCTGCGTGGCCACGCAGGACCTGGTATGCAGATCTAGTGGACATGTCATCCTGTCCACCTTGGTCTCTGCCTCTGAGACAGGACCTTCTGATTCAGGGTCCTTTCAAACATCCAAATCTAATTTCTCTGAGGCTGACTGCATGGAGATTGAACGCTTGATTCTATCAAAGCGTGGATTTTCGGAGTCAGTGATTGATACCTTAATACAGGCTAGGAAACCTGTTACCAGGAAAATTTACCATAAAATATGGCGTAAATACTTACATTGGTGCGAATCCAAGAGTTACTCATGGAGTAAGGTTAGGATTCCTAGGATATTGTCTTTTCTACAAGAAGGTTTAGAAAAGGGTTTATCTGCAAGTTCTTTAAAGGGACAGATCTCAGCTCTGTCAATCCTTTTACAGAAACGTCTGTCAGAAGTTCCAGACGTTCAGGCTTTTTGTCAGGCTTTGGCCAGGATCAAGCCTGTGTTTAAGACTGTTGCTCCACCGTGGAGCTTAAACTTAGTTCTTAACGTTTTACAGGGTGTTCCGTTTGAACCCCTTCATTCCATTGATATCAAGCTGTTATCTTGGAAAGTTCTGTTTTTAATGGCTATTTCCTCGGCTCGAAGAGTCTCTGAGTTATCGGCCTTACATTCTGATTCTCCTTATCTGATTTTTCATTCAGACAAGGTAGTTCTGCGTACTAAACCTGGGTTCTTACCTAAGGTAGTCACTAACAGGAATATCAATCAAGAGATTGTTGTTCCTTCATTGTGTCCTAACCCTTCTTCAAAGAAGGATCGACTTCTACACAATCTAGACGTTGTCCGTGCCCTGAAATTTTATTTACAGGCAACTAAAGATTTTCGCCAAACTTCTTCCCTGTTTGTCGTTTATTCTGGACAGAGGAGAGGTCAAAAAGCTTCTGCTACCTCTCTCTCTTTCTGGCTTCGTAGCATAATACGCTTAGCCTATGAGACTGCTGGACAGCAGCCTCCTGAAAGAATTACAGCTCATTCTACGAGAGCTGTGGCTTCCACGTGGGCCTTTAAGAATGAGGCCTCTGTTGAACAGATTTGCAAGGCTGCAACTTGGTCTTCTCTTCATACCTTTTCCAAATTTTCCAAATTTGACACTTTTGCTTCTTCTGAGGCTGTTTTTGGGAGAAAGGTTCTTCAGGCAGTGGTTCCTTCCGTGTAAAGATCCTGCCTGTCCCTCCCGTCATCCGTGTACTTTTAGCTTTGGTATTGGTATCCCATAAGTAATGGATGACCCGTGGACTGACTACACTTAACAGGAGAAAACATAATTTATGCTTACCTGATAAATTCCTTTCTCCTGTAGTGTAGTCAGTCCACGGCCCGCCCTGTTTTTTATGGCAGGTCTAAATTTTAAATTATACTCCAGTCACCACTGCACCCTATAGTTTCTCCTTTCTCGTTTGGTTTTCGGTCGAATGACTGGGTATGACGTAGAGGGGAGGAGCTATATAGCAGCTCTGCTTGGGTGATCCTCTTGCACTTCCTGTTAGGGAGGAGTTAATATCCCATAAGTAATGGATGACCCGTGGACTGCCTACACTACAGGAGAAAGGAATTTATCAGGTAAGCATAAATTATGTTTTTGCGTACCAAACCTGGTTTTCTTCCTAAGGTTGTTTCTAATAAGAATATCAATCAAGAGATTGTTGTTCCTTCTCTGTGTCCTAATCCTTCATCAAAGAAGGAACGTCTGTTGCACAATCTTGATGTGGTTCGTGCTTTAAAGTTCTACTTACAAGCAACCAAAGATTTCCGTCAAACATCTTCATTGTTTGTTGTTTATTCTGGTAAGCGGAGAGGCCAAAAGGCTACGGCTACCTCTCTTTCCTGTTGGCTGAAAAGCATCATCCGTTTGGCTTATGAGACTGCTGGACAGCAGCCTCCTGAAAGAATTACTGTTCATTCTACAAGAGCTGTGGCTTCCACATGGGCTTTTAAAAATGAAGCTTCTGTTGACCTGATTTGTAAGGCGGTGACTTGGTCTTCGCTTCATACTTTTTACAAATTTTACAAATTTGATACTTTTGCTTCTTCGGGGGCTATTTTTGGGAGAAAGGTTCTACAAGCAGTGGTGCCTTCCGTTTAAGGTCCCTGTCTTGTCCCTCCCTTCATCCGTGTACTAAAGCTTTGGTATTGGTATCCCACAAGTAAGGATGAATCCGTTGACTCGATACATCTTACAAGAGAAAACATAACATGCTTACCTGATAAATTTATTTCTCTTGTGATGTATCGAGTCCACGGCCTGCCCTGTTTATTTTTATTTATTTTTTTAATGTAATTTTTATTGAGGTTTAGTTAAAGGCATACATAGATCATAATAGCAGATTCTTATGTCACATGAGAAAAGGTTTCAATGTTACAGGAGTAATAAAATATACATGAAAGAGACGTATAGCCAACAATTTACATGACTTGCAAACATTATACAGATAGGATGCTGATCTTTCAGGAACCTTCTATATGACACAATGGATTACTCTTGGGCCAACAAGAGTAACAGGAAATAATGAAGCGAAAGAAGGAAATTGTACCCAAGGAGACCACTTTTGGACCTCATTCATAAACCTCGATATTTTTAAATTTAACAGCGATTTTGTTCCTGAGGTCCCGAAGATTCATACAACATAGGACAGGAGGGATGTTAACTGGGAATAATAATGAATCCACAGGACTACTCATAAATTATGTAGATTACTAAAGTAGATAAGGGAAATGATATGAACTGAAATTAGCGAGTTCGATGGTCACTTTTGAACCTGTACGTTTAGAGTAGTTTGTAATTGGTATTGTAAACAATAATAAAGTAAATATATAGGTTTGCAGTGTAGATAATGTAGTAAAGTATGCAGGTATAAATAGGTAGGGTATGGCATAGACAAGATAAGCCATATAGATAACCCTCCAACATTGGGAGGTATATTATGGGGGTGGGGGGGGCGAAGGTGGTAAGTTAAATAAGGTTTATGCGATTTATGTGAATTACCATGGGTAAACCCATCCACAGCTGTTACGTGGCAATGCTGCAAATCACATCATAGCCCCAGCAGGCTCAAATAATAAACTATAGCGCAGATTCTTAACTTCTATTTATATGGCTTCAGAGGTTATGCTGTAAGAAGGAAAGGAAACCGATATACATAGATATGGGTGGGGGGGAGGTGGTAATTTGAATATATTAAGTGAGCTATATTACTAATATTCAATGTCTTGGCCTCAAAATAATCATTGTATTCATAGGTTGCCCCAACCACTCCGATCCAGAACCAGGGTAATGAGCATGCAAGCACCCGACATAGCTTATCACATAGAAAAAACATTTATCTTAGTAAGTCCAGGAACTGTAATGGTTATCTAAACAGTCTACAAAGTAAGGAATTAAGTATAAACCAAGAACTTGGGTGGGGGAACACAACAGGAGCACGTGTCATTTATGTGTTGGAAGCCAGAGTAACTAGGGAAAATGGGAGTACATTCAACCAACGCAGCTTTTAAGAAAGCTTGAGCTGATAGCATATGGACCTAAATGCAAGGTGCAGATTAGCTTGATATCAGTTACATGCATTCCAAAAAAATTCACTAGGCTAGCAGCATACGCTGCGATTAGTGTAAGCAAACTAATTTTATATGTACATATTCATAGATTGGAGAAAATTTATTTTCTTGTTCTGTATGCGCCTAGAGTCTGGAACAGAGCTCCCCATTAGCAAGGCACATTAAGTAGATACAATCAAGGGATAATATAATCCAGCCACCCCGGCCGCAGGCAGCTGGTCTCAATAAGAAAGCCGTGCTAGAGTATACAGTCTAGGCATAGTAAACTGTAAAACCATAATGTCTGCTAGTCTAATGCTTCAAGCCTACAACAAAGGCATATAAGGGCATGAGGGGCTTTTGAAATGTGAGAATGACTAAGTATACCCTCTGGCACAGATCTCTAATAAACATACTATGCAGAAGAGGAATGCTAGTTGCACATATCTACATGCGCCATGAATTCCCTAACAGACCGTAACCTCAGTCATTCACGGGAAACAATTACAAATATCTCTAGTAAATTTAGGATTACAAAATATAAGTATAGCTTGCCTTTGGTATGGTTCAGTAGTAAATATAATGGAAACATTAGATTTAAAATATAAAACTGTTAGCAAGTGAGCAGACAAAACATTAAAACAGATAACAAGATGGCAAAAATGGGCTTTCTAGAGCATTGCAAATGGCTGTGTTATAAATTATAATATGAACCTGTTATAAACAATGCTCCATGAGTAAATAAACCAAACAGTGCCTATTTTAAATAAGCCGTCCCAAAGCTCACTAGCATAGGTGTCTTGTAGAATGTCTCCTGTTGCAACAGGCAAAAGAAAAATAGTAGTATATAGCCTGATCGATATAACAAAATACGGTAGCTTGAGTTGACTTATGAAACTGACTGTCAATGCTAATAGAATTTAGACAGGCTTAGTGTGTAACTGCAATAATCTACAATATTGTTATTGCTTGAGCAGTGAGGGTAGAATCGTAAAAAATGTGAGCGTAAAAGAGTTTGTCCCTAAACAGAGTCAATGTGCTTTGCGCTGTAAAGGATAGTGTCCCTTTATTCCCAGTTACCGCAGTTATTCCTTTTGTTGGGGGCACTGCAGCAATGGCGACGTCTTACATTTATCCCACTCCACATGGCCAGGGTAGTTGAGTTCCTCTGCTAGACCTATAGAAGGCTCCAGAGCTTGTCTCCAGTAAAATGCATACCGGCTCATGTATCATGTTGTATGCCGCACTACCAGGGTCCCAGCTAGCACGATCTTGCATTGAAGATTGTAAGACAGACTCTGAGGCATGGTGTGGAACACGCGGGTTCGTTGTTATGATGAGATGTGTGCTATGCAACATAAGGGTTCTGCCGGTGCGGCCGTGCAGCAGGGCTGATCTAAGCACTCTAGGTGCGGTCATACTGACTTGAGGCATGGCTCCTAGAGTTTCGGGAACAGCCTCTAGTCCTCCAGCTGTCGTGTAATCAGAATGAACCTCTGCAACATCAGGGGTGAGTGATTGGGCAGCGTGGGATGTGATCGTTATCGCTGTCTGCTTAGGCTCCGTTGGAAAATGGTGCCCGATCAGAGCTCCACACTTCTTAATGAAGATATGTATTTGTTCCGTAATGCAATCCGCTTCCTCCATTCGTAGATAGGATAGTGGCTCCTCAGCCTGAGGGTTACAAAGTAGTAGTCTGTAGACAAATTTTACTCACGACTGGAGGAGCTGAGTAGGCCACAAGATGGCTGCTGCAGATAGCGTGTTCGGAGTTAAACGCAACAGGGTTGTAAGGATCTATTGTTGTGATCATGCTCCCTTTCAAAGAAGTCATTAAGAGCAGCCGAGGCTTCAGATCATCATTGGTAGTCAGATAGTTGAATATTTGAGCACAGACAGTCGCTAATTTTATTTTTTATATATCTTAGGGATAGAGCTGTTGAAAAGTGCGACCGTCTGGCTTCACAGTTGGCTCCGCCCCCTGCCCTGTTTATTTAAGACAGGCATATATATTTTTATTTTTAAACTTTCAGTCACCACTGCATCCTATGGTTTCTCCTTTTTCTTCCTAGCCTTCGGTCGAATGACTGGGGGGTGGAGCTAAGGGGGAGCTATATAGACAGCTCTGCTGTGGGTGCTCTCTCTGCCACTTCCTGTAGGGAAGGAGAATATCCCACAAGTAAGGATGAATCCGTGGATTCGATTCATCACAAGAGAAATAAATTTATCAGGTAAGCATAAATTATGTTTTTTTTTTTACCATAAATGATAATCAACAGGTGGATTTGTGAACTATTTGGGAGGCCCAAAAGAGTTATATGAGGGGTGAATTTATTAAGATAAAGGCACAAAAACACAAACGTGACAGACTTGAATACACTTCTATAGCCCAAAAAGTAATAAAGTTAGACTATCTTCACAAAACACAACCAACTAACGAGACTATTTTGTCACAACTTAGAGACTATAGAAAGAAAATTAAATTTATGCTTACCTGATAAATTCTATCTTGACACGGTGAGTCCACGGCCCGCCCTGTATTTTCAGACAGTTTATTTTTTCTTAAACCTCAGGCACCTATGCACCTTATATTACTTCCTTTCTCCTTTCCCTTTGTTTGAATGACTGGGGGTTGTGGGTAAGGGGAGTGGTATTTAACAACTTTGCTGTGGTGCTCTTTGCCTGCTGGTCAGGAGTGATATTCCCAATAGTAATTATGATGACCCGTGGACTCACCGTGTCAAGAAACAAACAAATATATCATGTAAGCATAAATTTGATTTTTGTTTAAAACTCAAATTTTTACTCATGTAGTTTGAGCATACAATTTTAAACAAATTTACCATTTCTATTATTATATTTGCTTTAATTTCTTTGTATCCTTTGTTAAAGGAGAGCAATGCACTTCTAGGGGCTAGATGAACACATTAGGAAAGCCAATGACAAGAGGCATGTATGTGTGGCCACCACTCAGCAGTTAGCTCCCATAGTGTATTTCTGCTTCTGAACCTACCTAGCTATGCTTTTCAACAAAGGACTTCAAGAGAACAAAGATCACAGAAGTAAATTTGAAAACTTGATAGTAAATTTACATAGATCAGATTATTGTATATACATTATATTAGTAAATATATATTGATGCCAAAATAATTAACCAATTTGCATTTCTATTAGAATTTTCTTTCTCAAAATGATGATGGACCACAGTCCTCCATAACATATGGGATATATTTCCCGCCACTAGGAGGAGGTCAGGAACCCATATAAGAGCTTAAAATACCCCCCATCTCTCGCTAGCTTTGTTCTTTGCCTCTTAGGAGATTGTAGAGAATGGAGGTTGTTCCAGCTACTTGCTTATGAGTTAAAAATTGGGAGCTCAGACCTATATAAGACCCAGAGTCTCTAGGGAGTATCATTTACCAAGAAAATAGAAGAGAAACTTCACAGCAGCTGAATGATACAGGGACACAGGAATGCCTTGTTATGTGCACAGCTTTTCCCTAACAGGACTTCAGCCATAACTACCCTCAGGCATTGCGGGTACTTGTCCCTAGCCTCTTATGAGGGACTCCCGATATTTCCAACTGCAATCCTCTGTGGTACTTGATACCTGCACTGGATGTGCTCTCTACTAGATACTGCTGCATCTACATTGACATGCCTGGTAAGCCAGTAGAGGATTGCTGCATAAGGTAAGTGACTTTACACAGCACACATATAGCCTAGAGGCTATCTGTAGGTACTTTGACACAGGTACAGTATTCTGCACCTCATGACACAATTTGTTCTCCCTATCAGGTCCCTAAAGGTTCTATCATCATTGAGAACACTATCAGGGGGCTGCTGACCCTTTACAGCCCTCTGGCAGCTCTAAGTGAAATTTTTGAGGCACTTTTAAAATGTAGGCGTATGGCCCTTTAAGAAGACAGGCATTTCCTTAGTTTAATATGGGGTTTGATAGAGAAAGTGCCGGTTAGGCTGGGGACCAGTGTTTGATAGTTTTCATGGAGGTTTTATGCTTGGTTAAAGAACCAAAAGTGTTTTAACTTTTTAACATGGCCATCGGCTTTGCTCCTGATGTTGGCTTCACTCCCTCAGTGTTCCCAGGCTTCTCTCTCTCAATATGGAGCCTCTGTAACTAGATTATCTGCTATTACCATTAGGACCAGTCCCAGGAAGGGGGTGAGTACCCATACAAGAGCTGCCAGGGGGTGCTCAAGGGCTCTATGTATGTACAGTAGATATAAAAAGTCTACACACCCCTGTTAAAATATCAGGTTTCTGTGATGTAAAAAAAATATACAAAGATAAATCATTTCAGAACTTTTTCCACCTTTAATGTGACTTATAAACTAAACAACTCAATTGAAAAACAAACTGAAATCTTTAAGGTGGAGGGAAGTAAACAAAAAAAACTAAAATAATACGGTTGCATAAGTGGGGATGTAGCTGTGTTCAGAATTAAGCAATCACATTCAAAACCATGTTAAATAATAGTCATCACACACCTGCCATAATTTAAAGTGCCTCTGATTAACCCCGAATAAAGTTCAGCTGTTCTAGTAGGTCTTTCCTATCATTTTCCTAGTCGCGTCCTACACAAAAGCCATGGTCCGCAGAGAGCTTCCAAAGCATCAGAGGAATCTCTTGTTAAAAGGCATCAGTCAGGAGAAGGGTACAAAAGAATTTCCAAGGCATTCGATATACCATGGAACACAGTGAAGACAGTCATCATCAAGTGGAGGACATATGGCACAACAATGACATTACCAAGAACTGGATGTCCCTCCAAAATTGATGAAAAGACAAGAAGAAAACCGGTCTGGCAAGGCTACCAAGAGGCCTACAGCAACATTAAAGGAGCTGCAGGAATATCTGGCAAGTACTGGCTGTGTGGTACATGTGACAACAATCTCCCGTATTCTTCATATGTTTGGGGTAGACAGTGGGACGGAAGCCTTTTCTTACGAAGAAAAACATCCAAGCCCAGCTACATTTTGCAAAAACACATCTGAAGTGTCCCAAAAGCATGTGAGAAAAGGTGTTATGGTCTGATGAAACCAAGGTTGAACTTTTTGGCAATAATTCCAAGATATGTTTGGCGCAAAAACAACACTGCATATCACCAAAAGAACACCATATTCACAGTGAAACATGGTGATGGCAGCATCATGCTTTGGGGCTGTTTTTCTTCAGCTGGAACTGGGGCCTTGTTCAAGGTAGAGGGAATTTTGAACAGTTCCAAATACCAGTCAATATTGTCTGCTAGAAACATGAAGAGGAACTTCATCTTTCAGCATGACAATGACCCAAAGCATACATCCAAATCAACAAAGGAATGGCTTCACCAGAAGAAGATTAAAGTTTTGGAATGGCCCAGCCCGAGCCCAGACCTGAATCCAATCGAAAATCTGTGGGGTGATCTGAAGAGGGCTGTGCACAGGAGATGCCCTCACAATCTGACAGATTTGCAGTGTTTTTGCAAAGAAGTGTGGGCAAATCTTGCCAAGTCAAGATGTGCCATGCTGATAGACTCATACCCCAAAAGACTGAGTGCTGTAATAAAATCAAAAGTTGCTTCAACAAAGTATTAGCACTTATGCAACCAATTTATTTATTTTTTTTATTTATACTTCCCTTCGCCTAAAAGATTTCAGTTTGTTTTTCAATTGAGTTGCATAGTTTATAGGTCACATTAAAGGTGGAAAAAGTTCTGAAATGATTTATCTTTGTCTCATTTTTTTACATCACAGAAACCTGCCATTTTACCAGGGGTGTGTAGACTTTTATATCCACTGTACGTGTGTGTGTGTATACTTGTATACAGTGTTTTTGCATACTTTAGTATATGTAAAATCTGGAACAAAATGCCTCTGGCCCTTCTAATATCTCTGAGGAGTCAGTTTTCTGATATCCTGCCATCTATATATATATGTTTATTTTACAAATATGTTCCAGTATGCCAGATAACTCAAATCTGTGAGAATTGTATACCTCATATTTTGCATACATATCAACCACAACAGTCCTCTTACCTGATGGAATTTGACCTGTACTTATCACTCAGGGGGAAACTACAGTTTTTTTTTATCTGGAAGCTAAAAATAATATATACAAAATAGTGACTGTTTGTTTAGCAGCTGTCCCCAAAATAAGTAAGCGTAAGCCTAAATCTGGGTATTTAACACCATCTCCTGAGGTAAATGTGCAAACTATTTCTTATTTGATAATGTATAAGTTCAGATTTGATAACACCCTATATGTTGGTGTCTTTTTTCAAGGACCGTTAGGCAGCAACACAGCACATTCTTGAGTGATCTACAGTGTACTCAATTGACTATAATATGTGCAATTTTATATTTTACTGAATGACATGGTGCTATTACCATTTATTACACCTATCTACGCTAAATCAGTGAAACATTGTACACCTATTATTGCCAGGGGATATAAACAGATATTTTTTCCGATGGCATGGAGAGTTTACATTGCCATTCCAATTACTTGTGGGATATTTAACTCCTGGCCAGCAGGAGGAGGCAAAGAGCACCCCAGCAAAGCTGTTAGAAGGGACAGTCAGCACCAGAATATTTTTGTTGTTTAAAAAGAAAGATAATCCCGTTATTTCCCATTCCCCAGTTTTCCATAACCAACACAGTTATATTAATATTATTTCTCCTGTTAAGTGTGGTCAGTCCACGGGTCATCATTACTTCTGGGATATTAACTCCTCCCCAACAGGAAGTGCAAGAGGATCACCCAAGCAGAGCTGCTATATAGCTCCTCCCCTCTACGTCACACCCAGTCATTCTCTTGCACCCAACTAATAGATAGGATGTGTGAGAGGACTGTGGTGATTATACTTAGTTTTTATATCTTCAATCAAAAGTTTGTTATTTTAAAACAGCACCGGAGTGTGTTGTTCCTTCTCAGGTAGAATTTGAAGAAGAATCTACCTGAGTTTTTGGATGATTTTAGCCGGCGTAGCTAAAATTCATTTTGCTGTTCTCGGCCATTCTGAGGAGTGAGGTAAACTTCAGATCAGGGGACAGCGGGCAGGTTCACCTGCAAAGAGGTATGTTGCAGTATATTATTTTCTGAGGAATGGAATTGACTAAGAAAATACTGCCAATACCAATATAATGTAAGTTCAGCCTTAAATGCAGTAGTAGCAACTGGTATCAGGCTGTTTATGTATATATGTGTACACTTCTGTATTCTGGGGAATGGCACTTCTCTGGGTAATACTATATGCATATAATCTTTAGCCTTACTTGCAGTGGGAACGTCTAGCAACAGGCTGTTTATTGGCATTTCATGATATTTGATTTTAAACGTTTTTGCTGGCATGCTAAATTGTTTAAATATCTGAGGTACTGGGTGAAAAATTGTTTTTGGGCACTGTTTTTTCCACTTGGCTATCGTTTATTTTAATCTGTGACAGTTTACTGAACTTCCCTCACTGCTGTGAGTGAGGGGGAGGGGCCTATTTTGGCGCTTTTGCTATGCATCAAAAATTCAGTCAAAAGTCTGTTTCTCTTCCTGCATGATCCGGATCGTCTCTACAGAGCTCAAGGGTCTTCAAAAATTATTTTGAGGGAGGTAATCACTCACAGCAGACCTGTGAGATTGTGCTTTGACTGTGATAAAAAAACGTTTATATTTTGTACATTTTTTTCTGCCATATAGGGTTAGTTATCCATTGCTAATGGGGGCAATCCTTTGCTAAATTTATGCCTTTACTGGGAAAAATCTGATTGTTATAATTTTTCAAGTTCCTTATTATTAAACTGTCATAATTTTTTTCTGTGCTTCTTAAAGGCACAGTGCGTTTTTCTCATTACTTGTAATTTGAGTGAAAAGTATTTCCAAGCTTGCTAGTTTAATTGCTAGTTTGTTAAACATGTCTGACTCAGAGGAATATCTCTGTGCTATATGTGCAAAAGCCAAGGTGGAGCCCAATAGAAATTTATGTACTAATTGCATTGATGCTACTTTGAATAAGAGTCATTCTGTACAAATTGAACATCATTCACCAAACAACGAGGGGGAAGTTATGCCGACTAACTTGCCTCACGTGTCAGTACCTGCATCTCCCGCTCGGGAGGTGCGTGATATTGTAACGCCGAGTACTTCAGGGCGGCCATTACAAATCACACTACAGGACATGGCTAATGTTATGACTGAAGTTTTGTCTAAATTACCAGAACTTAGAGGTAAGCGAGATCACTCTGGGGTGAGAACAGAGTGCGCTGATAATATTAGGGCCATGTCAGATACTGCGTCACAATTTGCAGAACATGAGGACGGAGAGCTTCATTCTGCGGGTGACGGATCTGATCCAAATAAACTGGATTCAGACATTTAAAATTTTAAGTTTAAGCTGGAAAACCTCCGTGTATTACTAGGGGAGGTCTTAGCGGCTCTGAATGATTGTAACACAGTTGCAATACCAGAGAAAATGTGTAGGTTGGATAAATATTTTGCGGTACCGTCGAGTACTGATGTTTTTCCAATACCTAAGAGACTTACTGAAATTGTTACTAAGGAGTGGGACAGACCCGGTGTGCCTTTCTCACCCCCTCCTATATTCAGAAAGATGTTTCCAATAGACGCCACCACACGGGACTTATGGCAAACGGTCCCTAAGGTGGAGGGAGCAGTTTCTACTTTAGCTAAGCGTACCACTATCCCGGTGGAGGATAGCTGCGCCTTTTCAGATCCAATGGATAAAAAATTAGAGGGTTACCTTAAGAAAATGTTTGTTCAACAAGGTTTTATATTGCAACCCCTTGCATGCATTGCGCCTGTCACGGCTGCAGCAGCTTTTTGGTTTGAGTCTCTGGAAGAGACCCTTGAATCAGCTCCATTAGATGAGATTACACACAAGTTTAAAACCCTTAAGCTAGCTAATTCATTTATTTCTGATGCCGTAGTACACTTAACTAAACTTACGGCTAAGAATTCCGGATTCGCCATTCAGGCACGCAGAGCGCTGTGGCTAAAATCCTGGTCAGCTGATGTTACTTCTAAATCTAAACTACTTAACATACCTTTCAAAGGGCAGACCTTATTCGGGCCTGGTTTGAAGGAAATTATCGCTGACATTACAGGAGGTAAAGGCCATGCCCTGCCTCAAGACAGAGCCAAACCTAGGGCTAGACAGTCTAATTTTCGTGCCTTTCGTAACTTCAAGGCAGGAGCAGCATCAACTTCCTCTGCACCAAAGCAGGAAGGAGCTGTTGCTCGATACAGACAAGGCTGGAAACCTAACCAGTCCTGGAACAAGGGCAAACAGGCCAGAAAGCCTGCTGCTGCCCCTAAGACAGCATGAAGTGAGGGCCCCCGATCCGGGAATGGATCTAGTGGGGGGCAGACTCTCTCTCTTCGCCCAGGCTTGGGCAAGAGATGTCCAGGATCCCTGGGCGTTAGAGATCATATCTCAGGGATATCTTCTGGACTTCAAAGCCTCTCCCCCAAAAGGGAGATTTCATCTTTCAAGGTTGTCAACAAACCAGATAAAGAAAGAGGCGTTTCTACGCTGTGTACAAGATCTTTTACTAATGGGAGTGATCCATCCGGTTCCGCGGTCGGAACACGGACAAGGTTTTTACTCAAATCTGTTTGTGGTTCCCAAGAAAGAAGGAACCTTCAGACCAATCTTGGATTTAAAGATCCTAAACAAATTCCTAAGAGTTCCATCGTTCAAAATGGAAACTATTCGGACAATCTTACCCATGATCCAAAAGGGTCAGTACATGACCACAGTGGATTTAAAGGATGCCTACCTTCATATACCGATTCACAAGGATCATTACCGGTATCTAAGGTTTGCCTTCCTAGACAGGCATTACCAGTTTGTAGCTCTTCCATTCGGGTTGGCTACGGCTCCAAGAATCTTCACAAAGGTTCTGGGCTCTCTTCTGGCGGTGCTAAGGCCGCGAGGAATTTCGGTGGCTCCGTACCTAGACGACATTCTGATACAAGCGTCAAGCTTTCAAACTGCCAAGTCTCATACAGAGTTAGTACTGGCATTTCTAAGGTCGCATGGGTGGAAGGTGAACGTAGAGAAGAGTTCTCTCTTACCACTCACAAGGGTTCCCTTCTTGGGGACTCTTATAGATTCTGTAGAAATGAAGATTTATCTGACAGAAGACAGGTTAACAAAGCTTCAAAATGCTTGCCGTGTCCTTCATTCCATTCAACACCTGTCAGTGGCTCAATGCATGGAGGTAATCGGCTTAATGGTAGCGGCAATGGACATAGTACCCTTTGCACGCCTACATCTCAGACCGCTGCAATTGTGCATGCTAAGTCAGTGGAATGGGGATTACTCAGATTTGTCCCCTACTCTGAATCTGGATCAAGAGAAATTCTCTTCTATGGTGTCTTTCTCGGCCACATCTGTCCAGGGGGATGCCATTCAGCAGACCAGATTGGACAATTGTAACAACAGACGCCAGCCTACTAGGTTGGGGCGCTGTCTGGAATTCCCTGAAGGCTCAGGGATCATGGACTCAGGAGGAGAGTCTCCTTCCAATAAACATTCTGGAATTGAGAGCAGTTCTCAATGCCCTTCTGGCTTGGCCTCAGTTAACTACTCGGGGGTTCATCAGGTTTCAGTCGGACAACATCACGACTGTAGCTTACATCAACCATCAAGGAGGGACAAGAAGCTCCCTAGCGATGATGGAAGTATCAAAGATAATTCGCTGGGCAGAGTCTCACTCTTGCCACCTGTCAGCGATCCACATTCCTGGAGTGGAAAACTGGGAGGCGGATTTCCTAAGTCGTCAGACTTTTCATCCGGGGGAGTGGGAACTTCATCCGGAGATCTTTGCCCAAATACTTCGACTTTGGGGCAAACCAGAGATAGATCTCATGGCGTCTCGCCAGAACGCCAAGCTTCCTTGTTACGGGTCCAGGTCCAGGGACCCAGGAGCAGTCCTGGTAGATGCTTTGACAGCACTCTGGACCTTCGGGATGGCCTATGCGTTTCCACCCTTCCCGATGCTTCCTCGATTGATTGCCAGGATCAAACGGGAGAGAGCATCGTTGATTCTGATAGCGCCTGCGTGGCCACGCAGGACCTGGTATGCAGATCTAGTGGACATGTCATCCTGTCCACCTTGGTCTCTGCCTCTGAGACAGGACCTTCTAATTCAGGGTCCTTTCAAACATCAAAATCTAATTTCTCTGAAGCTGACTGCTTGGAAATTGAACGCTTGATTTTATCAAAGCGTGGTTTTTCGGAGTCAGTTATTGATACCTTAATACAGGCTAGGAAGCCTGTTACCAGAAAGATTTACCATAAAATATGGCGTAAATACTTACATTGGTGCGAATCCAAGAGTTACTCATGGAGTAAAGTTAGGATTCCTAGGATATTGTCCTTTCTACAAGAAGGTTTAGAAAAGGGTTTATCTGCTAGTTCCTTAAAGGGACAGATCTCAGCTCTGTCCATTCTTTTACACAAGCGTCTGTCAGAAGTTCCAGACGTTCAGGCTTTTTGCCAGGCTTTGGCCAGGATTAAGCCTGTGTTTAAAACTGTTGCTCCACCATGGAGCTTAAATTTAGTTCTTAACGTTTTACAGGGTGTTCCGTTTGAACCCCTTCATTCCATTGATATCAAGCTGTTATCTTGGAAAGTTCTGTTTTTAATGGCTATTTCCTCGGCTCGTAGAGTCTCTGAGTTATCAGCCTTACATTGTGATTCTCCGTATCTGATTTTTCATTCAGATAAGGTAGTTCTGCGTACTAAACCTGGGTTCTTACCTAAGGTTGTCACTAATAAGAATATCAATCAAGAGATTGTTGTGCCATCATTGTGTCCGAATCCTTCTTCAAAGAAGGAACGACTTCTGCACAATCTAGATGTAGTCCGTGCCCTGAAATTTTATTTACAGGCAACTAAAGATTTTCGCCAAACTTCTTCCCTGTTTGTCGTTTATTCTGGACAGAGGAGAGGTCAAAAAGCTTCTGCTACCTCTCTCTCTTTTTGGCTTCGTAGCATAATACGTTTAGCCTATGAGACTGCTGGACAGCAGCCTCCTGAAAGAATTACAGCTCATTCCACTAGAGCTGTGGCTTCCACTTGGGCCTTTAAGAATGAGGCCTCTGTTGAACAGATTTGCAAGGTTGCAACTTGGTCTTCTCTTCATACTTTTTCCAAATTTTACAAATTTGACACTTTTGCTTCTTCGGAGGCTGTTTTTGGGAGAAAGGTTCTTCAGGCAGTGGTTCCTTCTGTATAAAGATCCTGCCTGTCCCTCCCGTCATCCGTGTACTTTAGCTTTGGTATTGGTATCCCAGAAGTAATGATGACCCGTGGACTGACCACACTTAACAGGAGAAAACATAATTTATGCTTACCTGATAAATTCCTTTCTCCTGTTGTGTGGTCAGTCCACGGCCCGCCCTGTTTTTTATGGCAGGTCTAAATTTTTAAATTATACTCCAGTCACCACTGCACCCTATAGTTTCTCCTTTCTCGTTTGGTTCTTGGTCGAATGACTGGGTGTGACGTAGAGGGGAGGAGCTATATAGCAGCTCTGCTTGGGTGATCCTCTTGCACTTCCTGTTGGGGAGGAGTTAATATCCCAGAAGTAATGATGACCCGTGGACTGACCACACTACAGGAGAAAGGAATTTATCAGGTAAGCATAAATTATGTTTTTTACCTCTGTGATTATCTTGTATCTGAGCTTCTGCTGACTGCCCCCTTATTTCAGTTGTTTTGACAGACTTGCATTTTAGCCAATCAGTGCTCACTCTTAGGTCACTTCACGTGCATGAGCTCAATGTTATCTATATGACACATATGAACTAATGCCCTCTAGTGGTCAAAATGCATTAAGATTAGAGGCAGTCTTCAAGGTCTAAGAAATTAGCATATGAACCTCCTAGGTTTAGCTTTCAACTAAGAATACCAAGAGAACAAAGCAAAATTGGTGATAAAAGAAAATTGGGAAGTTGTTTAAAATTACATGCCCTATTTAAATCATGAAAGTTTTTTTGGACTTTACTGTCCCTTTAAGTGTAACTTCCCTTACCCATAATCCCCAGTCATTCTCTTTGCCTCTGTCAATGGCAACATAAGTAATAGTTACAATACAATGTCAAAATATAATATACAATATACATGCCATACAATTTTTGAGCCTTACAATGCACGCAAGGGGCCACTTTTGGACCCCGTATAAAACATAAAATAAACAGAAGGCTCATTGAAAGATAGGAGACCACTCATGGATCTCACTTGACAATCCTCATTTTTATAATAGAATATTTGAACAAAGAAAGTAAATACAGTAATTCACAAGAAATAATGATATCCATATATCAATTTATAGGTAGGGCTCTGCCTGCAATACAAAAATAAAATAACTTTATAATGCTTAATATATGAAGGAGCTGCGCTCAAGATAGTGAGTATATCTATATAGGGTGTAAATGATTATAGATAGGGGAGAGTTGTAGGCGATGCATAAAGGACCAAACCAGGTATGGGTTGAGAATTTATGGGGAAAAGGAGACCCAACTTTTATCAACAGGGAAAAAAATATTTGGTCCCTTGCAAAAATCCTGTAAATATTCCACAGCAGATTATCAGCTATAGATAAAACAGTAACCACAATCCTGAACCATTGAAAAGGAGAAATGGGTAGCCTATGTGGGTATAGGTTTAGTTTTGCTGGGGCGTAGGGCAGTATCTGAGGCTCTAATAAAGAGCTCTGTATGTATACAAAGTAGATGCCACGCTACCTCGGCCGCTGGCAGCGAGGCATCTGTTCACAGTGCCCACCCAAAGCCCTAGAGGTGTAAATAAAGCTGAAAGGCTAACATATGTTCTTGGGGTTTAGATGTAAAGGCCGCTGTATAAGTTTGTTATTGCGAGTGTTAAAGGAGTATATAAGTTGAGCTGGATATAAGTAAATTATTAAAGATTCATGACAGAGGAGGTGTCCTCATGGATTATACATTAAAAAGTGAACCATGGGTTTCTTAAATGGTTATTCATATATTGTATACAGGAACTTGTCTAGATTGAGACTGTAGCAATGACATCTCTATGTTATACAGCAGTAGTTCTAGGATGCAGTTAATCACAGGCACTAGAACAGTAATAATCACGTAAAACATAATTCAATGATTCTAAGGGTCACATGTTTTTAGCAAAACCTAGCTATAATCTTTAGCTTAGCAGCCTGAAGGGGACAACATTAATAGTTATGACCAAATGGAGTAGCCTATAACCCTATTATTTCACTTAACTTGTCTCACACAGAAAGCATACCCATAACTATATTTAAAGGAAGAAAAAATTAAAATAAAATGCTTAAAATTTACAGCTTTAAAAGTTAATTGGGAATTATATAACCCACTGTTGCACGTTGAAGTAATTTGGGGACATTCTAAGCAAAGTTCCAGTGAAAACCAAGGGGACTCTGTGAATTATATTGTCCAGTTACCCCACTCCCGTAGGCAACAATGAATAGCAGTTTACCAGGGCATTGAATGCGTATCTTGGCTCCAAATTTAAATTGTGATAGAGATAGAGAAACTTCTGAAGGTAAGATCATTGTGAAAGTTACTATGTGTGGCTGTGGTTCTCCATGGCTTTGAAAAGGATTTTCAGCAAGAGATCTCCAAGATGAAGATTTCTGAATTGCCTGGCGTAATGTAGAGTTGTGTCGAGTCACAGCTGTGTTATTTTCGGTGATCCACATGCAAGTAGCGTCGTTTTCAATATCGCCTGTATTTGCATCCACCACCTCTCGATCATCCATTGCAGGCAGCATGGTAATGAGATCCGTTTCTCCCTCAAAGAAGCTCTGGGTGATTGATAGACTCTGGAGCCCCATAGCGCCGTCGCCCTTGTGATCTCTAACATCAGGCTCAAGTTGAATAGCTATTTTAAAAGGGTAGATATCCTTGGAGTGGAATGCCATATAAAGCATTTTTTCAAGTGCAGCATGGTGATATGCTAGTAAATGTCTCAGCGCCTGCAAGATATCGATAGTACAGTCCATGCTAGTCTCCAATATGTAACTGCAGATGGGCCCGCTTGATGTAATAAAGAAGGATTCAGCACTGAGTGCTGCCTAACAACAAGACCAGGAGATGTCTTGCCGGGGTGGGGGGTTTAAGAAAGGCCTAAATCTCACGTATTGCTCCGGGCACTGATACCTGCAGCTATCTCTATAAAATTAGGCTCATCAAATGTAGGTTCTGTAGTAGATCATAGATTCAGTTATATAACCTAAGGATGAGTTGGCTAAGACATAATATAATGAAGAAAAGTTAGAAATGCTGGAGCAGTATGCAGTTGTGCGACTAGGCATGGCCGCTGCCCGGAAGTTCCCTGGTGTCTGAAGATATTTAATCCTTTTATGGGTACTTTTCCCTGTAAGCAAGGATTGGGGTCCATGTCAGTCTCTTTAGTAAGATTAGCGGTGGCTTTTAGCAGTTAGAAGGTGGCGAGGTGGTCTTTGCTTTACTTTTAACACTTGCTACCCCTTTGCAAAAAGCTAGGGTTGGTTACTCTGTTCTTTCTTTTACAACAGGTCCCTGACAGGTAGTGGAGTACCGGTCACACCTTAGTAGCTGTTATCTGCACTGCAGCTGGATCAACAGGTAAGGTAACTGCTTTTGCCTTCTTGGTACAGAAGGACAGCACTTTTGGGGTTTCCGGTTAGGGGGAGGAGTGAAACAACAGCACACTCCAAGTCGGCGTGCTAATCCGACTAAGGAAAAACTTTACCCCACTCATAGCCTCATAGCCCCGGCTTCAACGGGGTTCAGCTGGCTGAAGCGTGGCCCTGGGCCAGCGTGAGAAGGAAACCTACATTGCGGAGGAAGCCGCAGCGGCTAGACCGCTTACAACTTTTAACTTTTGTGACCAGTTATTGGAATACTGAGTGATTACCTAAGACCCTAATTCCCTGGATTGCAAGTGCCGGTGAGATTACCTGTTGATGACAACAAAGACCGCACAGAAGGAGGCTCGGCTACGCTGCACTGGGGGGCGCGGTTGACGTGCGGAGGGATCCGAGCGTCACGCTCTTCCCCAGCAGCGATTGAGAGCAGTGTGTTGTCGTCAGACCAGAGACCGGTGACCGGCTGAGCAGAAGCCGCACGGGGGATGCTCGGAGTATCTGGAAAAGTGCCTAAGTGAATCAGCAGACTGGCGGCTGGTGACAGCAGGGGGAGATCGCAAGTATGCATTCCGACTGGTGAATTAGTTGTATTACCGAGGTCCCGCATCAAACCCCAGTAAAGTGGTAGTGGTTCCAAGCAACGGAGCGGCTGGGTATACTATTTATTGGGGTTTAAATAGTTCCCAGGTAGTGGGCCCCTCGCAGGTACTTGTGATCATTTGTTGGTACGGAGCGATCAGTGACTGGGCCCTAGGGAGCTGAAATAAGCATATAAAGAATTTTTCGATGCTGAACTGGCTAAGGAACTTTGTTACCCTAAATTACAAGTTTTTGGCTAAATCGGAAAAAAGGCATCAGAGGATTGTTTTTTCCTCCTCAGCTAAAGTGGACTTTGTTAATTAATTGTCCTGAATAGGAGGAACTCTTTTGTGATTTGTGTTTTTTTCACATATATTCTTCTTTATTTTTCTCTTCTCTTGATATTACTATGGTAAAAATTCTGACTGCAGGATAGTAGCAGTATTGAAAAAGTGCTAAGGGCTATTCTTTGCAATAATGTGGAAAAGGAAACTCCATATTGTGGTTTATTGTTGATTGCTTATGTTACCTGCATATATCATGTTTTAATTTTGTTCCACTAAGCAAGGTAGTTAAAAGATAGTTCTGTGTGTCTTTTTCTGCTAAAGAATAGAGTATATTTAATATTTTTTCTGTTCGTTAGTAGGAAGTAATTTCTAGTGTCAAAAAGCAATAAATTTCAGGCATCAGTAGAAGCCAGCAGAGGTCAGACTCACCCCTCTATCACTTTTAAGTTCAAAATTTGGCAGGTTAGCTGCTATAAGCACATGTAAAAGAATTAAGTACACATACCTATAAATACAATTATGATATAATTGGGAGCAGATCATAATTTTTGATCTGTATAAGGTCCCATCTTCTTCTCAAAGGTTAAAGGGAATCACTTTAGTTTAAATTTGTTATCTCAAGCATTATTTCACAAGATAGCCAGACCCGGAGTATAAAGAAGGTGCTGGCTGGTTAATTGTTTTTACTAAAAATGTAGGGTGTGATTAGGGATACTACACTTCTGCTCTCCTAGCTAATCCCAATGTAGAGTGTACTAACCTCATAAGGTACACCCTTGATTCAAAAAGGAAATGTGGGGGAGGGATAGCGCTAACGAATAGCTGAGAGCCAAATATCTACAAAACTCTGAGATAGTACATTACTTGAATAAATAGATATAAAAAATCAAATTGAAAATAGCGTGTCTAAGTAGCCAAAAAGGAAGATTGGATATATATGTACAAATAAATCAATATTTATTATAACAATATAAAATCTAACAGATAATTCCTATAAAAGATGCCGGCATCAGGTAAAAAATGAATATATCTAAAATACTACATTGAGATCGACTATCTAAGATTCTAAATGCACAATGTTATTAGCAGCATATATGACTAAACAGAATTATTAGCAGCATGTATGACTAACCAGAATTAAGGCAGCCTATATGACAAAAAACAATTCAATTCGCTACAAAGTCTATTGAAAAGTTAAGGATATCAGTAATCCCACAATGGAGCTGATCCGTGGGTGATACTGTTTACCAGTGTGATCTCCTTACGGGGTAATGTTTACCAGTGTGTCAATTCAAAGTCCGGGTAAAAACGGAGTAATGTAAGAGGTAACCTTATCTTCTTTCTGTGTGGCTTTCCTCCGTGTTTAGCCTGTTCTTAGCCAATGTGTGTCCGTCCTCCGCAGCAGGTATCCAGCGTGTGGAAATGGCCCCAGAGGGATCAAGTTCCGGGTTGAAGTTCAGTCCAGATTTCCAAATAGTGAAGCGCCGTTGTGCAATATTTCAGCCTATGAATGATAGACTTATAAAGGCACTCTGGGTTCGTTTTCTGTGGGTTCTGGGGCAGGAATTACACATACAGAGACGGCTCACCTATGATCAGTGACCGCTCAATGTACCTGTCCTATCCACCAACGATACCTCAGCTAGTAACGAGATAATATAGTGTCAAAGTTTAGTATCAAAGTATAGTAAGCAAATTCTACGCGTTTCAGCCTCCAGGGGCCTTTATCAAGATCTTGATAAAGGCCCCTGGAGGCTGAAACGCGTAGAATTTGCTTACTATACTTTGATACTAAACTTTGACACTATATTATCTCGTTACTAGCTGAGGTATCGTTGGTGGATAGGACAGGTACATTGAGCGGTCACTGATCATAGGTGAGCCGTCTCTGTATGTGTAATTCCTGCCCCAGGACCCACAGAAAACGAACCCAGAGTGCCTTTATAAGTCTATCATTCATAGGCTGAAATATTGCACAACGGCGCTTCACTATTTGGAAATCTGGACTGAACTTCAACCCGGAACTTGATCCCTCTGGGGCCATTTCCACACGCTGGATACCTGCTGCGGAGGACGGACACACATTGGCTAAGAACAGGCTAAACACGGAGGAAAGCCACACAGAAAGAAGATAAGGTTACCTCTTACATTACTCCGTTTTTACCCGGACTTTGAATTGACACACTGGTAAACATTACCCCGTAAGGAGATCACACTGGTAAACAGTATCACCCACGGATCAGCTCCATTGTGGGATTACTGATATCCTTAACTTTTCAATAGACTTTGTAGCGAATTGAATTGTTTTTTGTCATATAGGCTGCCTTAATTCTGGTTAGTCATACATGCTGCTAATAATTCTGTTTAGTCATATATGCTGCTAATAACATTGTGCATTTAGAATCTTAGATAGTCGATCTCAATGTAGTATTTTAGATATATTCATTTTTTACCTGATGCCGGCATCTTTTATAGGAATTATCTGTTAGATTTTATATTGTTATAATAAATATTGATTTATTTGTACATATATATCCAATCTTCCTTTTTGGCTACTTAGACACGCTATTTTCAATTTGATTTTTTATATCTATTTATTCAAGTAATGTACTATCTCATTAGAGTTTTGTAGATATTTGGCTCTCAGCTATTCGTTAGCGCTATCCCTCCCCCACATTTCCTTTTTGGTTAATTGTTTTTGTTTTTTCTTTTTTATTTATTTGTTGGAAAATTGGGATTTGCTTATTTTTTTTGTTTTTCTGTTTGTTGCTTTTGGGGTTTTTTATTTTTATCACATTGTATGGATAAGTTTGTTTCACAGGTTAGAGTCAGTTCTCCAAATATGCCTGTAAAACTCAAGGAGAAAAAAGCCAAAATGGCTGACACTAGTATAGAGGTAGTCGCAGATGCTAGTCCTGCAGGATCTGATATGCAAGCCCTGATGGGTCAGCTAAGTGCCCTTTTTTCTCCCCAGTTTGAGATGATTAAGAAGGAGTTAGGAGTTATAGTAACAGAAATAGGGGTACTCTCTTCTGAAGTTAAGCAATTTTCAGTCAGGATGTTAGAAGCAGAAAATAGAATCTCGCTATTAGAAGATCAGGTAAATTCTCAAGAGAGTATATCCCACAATCAGGAGGCCAGAATTAGTAGTATGCAATTGCGTCTGGAGGATCTTGAAGATCGCTCCAGACGCAATAACATCAGGGTTATTGGCCTCCCGGAGTCCGCTGAGTTTGATGATATTGGTAAATTTATGTCTATTACTCTACCACAAGCCCTGAGTATGCCACCCCAGTCCTTACCATTAGTAATTGAAAGGGCACACAGAGTTGGGTATAAGAGAACGGGAGAGTCTGGATCTGTTCGACCTAGAATGGCCATTTGTAAATTTTTGAAATTTCAGGATAAAGTGGAAATTTTAAAAAGGTATAAAAACTCTAGCCCCCTATTATTTGGTAATAACAAAATCCTCTTATTTCAGGATTATTCGGTGGAAACATCCTCTAAGAGGAAAGGGATGGCGCCATATTGCACACAGTTAATAAATAGGGGGTTAAATGCACGTCTGCTCTATCCGGCCAGAATTGTAGTTGAAGTTGGGGGAACAAGGCATACTCTTAGCCAAATAGACGAAGTCAAAAGTTTTATTAAAACATATAATGGTAATTTAGAGCAGTTATCCAACCCAGCCAGGAGCACGTAACTGAATGGTGGTGGTCAGTAGGGTTATGTAATGTTAAGGAATGATGGTAAAGCCCCAATTACCTGATCATTTATATGATTTTGTTTTAAATTTTTCTTTTTCTGCTATGTGTAAGTTTTTATTGAATGTTAAATTTTGCTTCCAATTGATATGTTGTTGTTTGTTATTTTTCCTTTTTTTTTTTTGTGTTGTTTGTTTTGTTTTATTCTGTCTTGGTTGCTAGTTATTTTGTTTTTTCACTGTCCGGTCTTGTTTCTTACAAATCAAAGAAGGTTAAGGGATGATAGCTGAAGGTTTTAAAATAGTATCATGGAACGTGGGAGGGATTTCCTCCCCTGCAAAGCGTAAGGCGATCATTAAGATCTTGGCCAAGCAAAAACCCGATTTAGTTTGCCTGCAGGAAACGCACCTGAATAAGCAGGAAGCTGATAAGCTTAAGGTTAAATGGGTAGGGGAGGTAATTTCAACATCTGGGTCCACCAAGAAAGCAGGGGTAGTAATTTTAATCCACAAAAATTTGGAGTATAAAATTATTAAGACAGAAATAGATATAGCAGCCAGATTTATTTTTCTTCAGATTAGTATTGAAGGGACGGTATTTTCACTTTGTAATGTTTACGGTCCCAATAAATTCTCCTCTGAATTTTGGGGGAAAATCAAAGCAAAAATATTCCCATTTAAAGCTGAGAACTTAGTGCTATGTGGTGACTTTAACATGACCATACATCCAATATTAGACCGTTTTTCTAAAAAAAATACAGCAGTCTATAAGAAAGAAGCTAAATATTTTAAACAGTTTTGTCAAAAATTAAATCTGGTTGATATATGGAGGATGCAAAATCCTGATAGGTAGGAATTCACGTGCGAATCTAAGGCTCACAGAACCTTCTCAAGAATCGACCTGTTTTTGGTCTCTGAGGTGGTTTCTATCTGGAAATTAGAAGCAGAAATTGGTCAAATTTTGATTTCAGATCATGCCTCTATTTCACTATCCTTTCCTCCTTGTGGGAAGAGCAAAGCAGGCAACTCAGTTTTCTTTTTTCCCAGACATTTATATTCAGATGTCAGATTTTGCTCTTGGATGAGGCAAAAGTGGTTAGAATTTAGAAGGTTTAATGACAGCTATAGAAACAAGATAGAAATTTTCTGGGAGGTGTTAAAAGCCGTGTTGCGGGGAGAGATTACAGCCTATGTTAAAAAGCGGGATAAAATGATGAAGGCAAGGGAAACCCAATTATCCAATAAGGTAAAGAATGCATACAGAAATTTTCAGTCAGACCCCTCTATGTCTAATTGGGATGTATATTCAGAACGGAGAAGGGAGAGAGATATCTTTCTAAAACAAAGATCACAGGAGGAAGAAATAAAAATAAATAGACATTATAGGGGAATTAATGGGAGCTCGGCTAAATATTTAGCTAAACTGACCAAAAGTAGAAAGAAAAAAAATCTTATTACAGCTATAAAGTATAAGGGTATAAGATATATGGATACTAAAGAAATAGGTGAGGCCTTTTTTAATTATTATCAACAACTATATGCATCGGTTGATATAAATTACTCTAATCAAGAGCAATTTTGGTCTAGGATTGAGACTCCTAAGGTACAATTAGAAGAATTGGTTTCACTGAATGACCCTATTACAACTCTAGAAATCAGCAAGGCAATTGATCAGTTAAAATTGAACAAAGCAGCAGGCCCAGATGGGTTTCCTGCTGAATTCTATAAAGCTTTAAAGGATGATCTGCTTGAAATACTACAGGATTTATTTAACAAATATTATACTATGGGAGACTCTATCTCAGCGTATTTTTCTGCGGCAAATATCTCCCTTATTCATAAAAAAGGTAAAGATCCAGAGGATCCTGCCTCCTACAGACCGATTTCGGTATTAAATACCGATTATAAGATATTAACGGCCATTATTTCTGCTAGATTGTCACAGTGTTTACAGGATCTGATACATCCGGATCAATCGGGTTTCATGACTTCCAGGAATCCAATAAAGAATTTTCGGAAAGTTGTGGTTTTCCTAGATTATGCATGGAATATTCTTCAAAGTGATAGGAGACAGGATTCTCTGGATAGAGTGGTGTTGACATTAGATGCAACTAAAGCATTTGACTCTATTGTCTGGGTCCACCTATTTCGCTCCCTTGAGAGATTTGGGTTTAGGGGAAATTTTGTCCAGTTTGTTAAAAAAAATTATACTAAACCTGTTTCATATTTATTGGTTAATAGAGTGTGTTCTCAACCTATAATTTTGCAGCGAGGAACTAGACAGGGATGTCCGTTATCTCCATTATTATTTAATGTCGCCCTGGAACCGTTCGCAATTGGGCTTAGGGAGAGTTTATCTGGTATCTCCTTGGGCACTCAGAGGTTAAAAGTATTATTGTATGCTGATGACATACTTATCTTTATGGAGAATCTTCATCAATCTATCCCAATTTTGTTGTCACTCCTTGAGGAATTTGGTTCATTCTCAGGGTACAGAGTCAATGCGGATAAAAGTGAATTAATGTTGGTAGGTAAATCGGATATCCCTGCGGTTAAAATCCCTTTCAGGAGGGTTGATGCTATTAAATATCTTGGATTAGTATTACATATGAATCCTAAGCGGTGGTACTCAGATAATTACATTCCTCTATTGCAAAAAATTAAATGTGATTTACAATTATGGGCTTCTTTCCCACTGGCGATTACAGCAAGGGTGAATTTAATTAAAACGATAATTTTCCCTCGCCTTCTTTACCCACTTCAAAATTTGCCAGTATTCATGCCTAATAAAGATATTAAGGAATTATATGGGTATATCTCTAAATTTCTTTGGAAAGACAAAAAACCCCGCATAGCACTTAAGAAATTAATGCAGAAGTCTTCCTTAGGTGGTATGGCATTACCGGATATAAAGACATATAATATAGTTACATTGATAAAATTCGCCTTTGATTGGATTTCAGAGGCAAATACGGTTGCTGCTCTTGCGGAGGAGTCGGCAATAATATATCCTTTTGTTTTAAAGGCAATCCTCCATTGTAAGCCGAGTCAATTACCATGAAATGTTTTTTTGCTTATCTCATTTAAGAACATAGTAATAGCTTGGCATAAGTTTTGTACCCTGTTGGGCATAGATCCAACATATTCAGATTTATTACCTATTAAGGGTAATCCTCAATTCATTCCTGGTATTTCTCAGAGAGTATTTGACCTTTGGGCGGAAAAAGGGATAAAGTTGGTTAAACAACTTTTTGATAGTAATTATCGAGTGTTAGATATGGAATCCTTCTTTAATCTATTCGAGTTGCCAAGGGCTAACCTGTTCGCATACTTTCAGATTCGGCATTTTATTTCTGCTCAGGAGTGGGTGTTTCCTATGTCAGCGGCATGGTCTGAAGTCAGAGTCATCATTCAGAAATTTTCGAGGCGGGATACTTCGGTGTCATTGATTTATGACATTATGCTGTCTAAACAAAGTCAAGTATATGTAGATAAGATCTGTAGTTTTTGGTCCATTTTGGTGGCTGATATAGATAATGAGACCATAGAGCAGAGTTTTTTTAGGTTGAAGAAATGTAAAGTTCCTGTTAGCTGGAAAGAATCGTACATGAAGTTAATTAATAATTTTTATTTTTACCCATTGAAGATAGCTAAATTTTATCCAGCTAGGTCAAGCAGATGCCCTAAATGTTCTCAGATGGGTGCAGATTTATTGCAAATGTTTTGGTTTTGTCCCAAAGTTAACCAATTCTGGCTGAAGATTGCCTATTGGTTTAATACACATCTTAAGATCTCGGTTAAACTGAAACCACGAGATATTGTGTTTCTAATTTCTATGTCAAATGGGAGTGATAATTACTGGGTTAGTACTGTTAATACTATTATTCTGACTGTCAGGTACCTTATATTAAAATATTGGATATCAAATAGAGTTCCGGGTTTTAATGAGGCTATGAAAGTTATCCAAGAACAGATCATTTTTGAAGCTTATCATTTGCAGGATGCCACAGAGAGGAGAGTTAAAAGTTTTTTGGTAGCTTGGTGCCCATTTATAAAATCCTATCCCCTTTCGATACAGAAACAGATTTGCTCTCCGTTCTTATCATCCGTGAGCTTTATAGAATTAGTATTATTAGGTGCATTCCCTTCCTCATGGATTGATACTAGATAGGTTAATTCAGTATTAACTGGGTATTGTTGTGTGTGGTTTTTTTTTGTTTTTGTTTTTTTGTTTTTTGGTTTTTTTCTTTCTTTTTTTTTCTCCTCTTTTTTTTTTCTGGTATCACGTAGTATTACGTGATTTGTAAAATATCTCAAAAAAGCTCACCATGGAGATGGAGCCAGCCAATGTATAGGCAATAGTTTTATGTCAATCAAGAAGGAAATTTTGTTGTCAAGAGGATTTGTTTCTCTTTTGTTTTTTCTCTGGTTGATCTATGACTATGTTGTATTGTATTATTCGGTGTGAATTAAATAAATGTTTAAAAAAAAAAAAAAGAAGGACAGCACTTTTGAGGTTAACCCTCAAGAGGATATCTTTAGGACTCAGTTTATTCTTATATGGTTAAGGGTACATTCAGAGGCAACTTTGTTGGCAACCGGGTCAATACATTTGGCAAACTACAGGCACTTTATTAATGAGACAGTTTGAGACTTTAATGAAGCTTGCTTGCATTTACCCTTAATTTACTTGGCAGACTAATTACGGTAGCTATGGACTCAGAACAGGATCAGTCCATCTCTATGGATAAATGTTTTTTTATGTTTAGAGGCTCAAATTGATTAGCCTATGCAATTTTGTTCCTTATGCTTGTCTAAGACTTTGAAATTCAAAGACAAGTTACTCCCTTCTGAGCCAAGTGTCTCTCAGGATACTGCTGTGCGTGACATGCCTCAGCTTTCTCCTCAAACGTCCCAAGCTTTAATTGTTTCTCATTCTGTGCCTTCTGTTTCTTCTCAACCTGGGGATTTTGCAGCACAGATAACTTCTCCAGTATCTGTGGCTTTGTCTGCTTTCCCTAATTCGGGTAAGCGTAAGAGGAAATCTAATCATTTGCCTGCTATTAAGGTTTCTGACCCCTCTAAATCTGTGCTGGTCAACCTTTCTCAAATGTCTGATGAGGAAAATACTTCAGTAGCTTCTGAAGGTGAGATCTCAGACTCTGACACTATGGGGGAAAAATCTTCTGAATCTAAAGAAGTTAATTTCCTATTTAAGCTTGAACATCTCTGGTTGCTTCTGAAGGAGGTTCTAGCTACCTTGGATGACTCTGAAACTTCGGTTGCTGTCAACCCTATGAAGTCCTCTAAACTTAATAGAGTTTATGATTCTCCAACATCTGAGGATGTTTTTCCTGTTCCAGACAAGATGTCTGAAATTATAGCTCAGGAATGGGATAAGCCAGGGGTTCATTTTTCCCCTTCCCCTGTTTTTAAAAAGATGTTACCTGTTGTTGACTCCATTGGGGACTCATGGCGCACTGTGCCTAAAGTAGAGGGAGCTATCTTTACGCTAGCTAAAAGAACTACCATTCCTATAGAGGATAGTTGTTCTTTTAATGATCCAATGGATAAGAAGCTAGAGGCTTACTTAAAAAGATTTACATCTATCAGGGATTACAGTGGCAACCTGCGGCAAGTATTGCTACGGTTGTGGGAGCAGCATCTTATTGGTGCGATGCCCTGTCTGATCTGACATCAGAAGAGACTACGGTAGAGGAGATCCAACATAGGATCAAAGCTCTTAAACTGGCCAATACCTTTATCTGTGATGCCAACATGCAGATAATTAGACTGGGAGCTAAGATATCTAACTTTACTGTTCTAGCTCGCAGAGCTCTGTGGTTAAAATCTTGGTCGGCAGATGTATCTTCAAAGGCCAAGCTTTTGGCTGTACCTTATAAGGGTAAAACTCTCTTTGGTCCTGGTCTGGGGGAAATCATTTTAGATATTATGGGTGGAAAGGGATCTTTCCTACCTCAGGACAAGAAGAATAGACCTAAGGGTCAACAGACTTCTAATTTTCATTCTTTTCGCAACTTTAAGGGACAGAAGTCCTCCTCCTCTTCTTCCAAAACAAACCACTTGGAAATCCAGCCAGCCTTGGAATAAGGGAAAGCAAAACAAGAAGCCTTCCACTGATTCTAAATCAGCATGAAAGGTCCGCCCCCAGATCCGATTTTGGATCATGTGGGGGGCAGGCTTTTTTTTTATCAGGCTTGGATACGCAATGTCCCAGATCCGTGGGCTGTGGACATAGTGTCCTAGGGTTACAAAATAGGATTCAAGTCTTGCCCTCCAAGGGGCAGATTTCTCCTGTCAAGACTGTCCTCAAACCAGGTAAATAGGAATGACTTATTAAATTGCGTAGAGGACCTATCCTCCCTGGGAGTTATTGTATCAGTCCCTCTAGAGGAACAAGGTCTAGGATTTTATTCATATCTATTTGTGGTTCCCAAAAAGGAGGGAACTTTCTGTCCCATCCTAGATCTAAAGTGTCTCAATAAATTCCTCAGGATTCTGTCCTTTAAGATGGAAACAATTCGTTCCATTGGTTCAGGAAGGTCAGTTCATGACGACCATAGACCAGAAGGATGCGTATTTACACATTCCCATTCACAGGGATCATCACCCGTTTCTAAGGTTTGCCTTTCTGTACAAGCATTTCCAGTTTATTGGTCTTCCGTTTGGTCTTGCCACAGTTCCCAGAATTTTCACAAAGGTTCTCAGAGCTCTATTGGCAGTGATCAGATCCCAGGGAATTGCTGTGGCGCCTTATCTATACAACATCTTGGTTTAGGCGTCATCTTTTCAACTAGCAAAATCTCATACAGAGATGTTGTTGTCTTTTCTAGGTTCCCACGGGTGGAAAGTGAGTCTGGAAAAGAGTTCTCTAGTTCCTACTACAAGGGTGTGCTTCCTAGGGACTATCATAGATTCCTTGTCCATGAAGATTTTCCTGACGGACGTCAGAAAAACCAAACTTCTTACTGCTTGCCTTTCTCTCCAGTCTGCTTTTCATCCAACAGTGACTCAATGCATGGAGGTGATTGGTCTGATGGTGGCTTCCATGGACATCATTCATTTTGCTCGGTTCCATCTGCGATTACTACAGCTTTGCATGTTCAGTCAATGGAACGGAGATCATTCAGATTCATCACAGAGGATAAATCTAGATTCCCTAACAAGAGACTCTCTTGTGGTGAATTTCACAGGAACATCTGTCTCAAGGCACTTGCTTCCTAAGACCTTCCTGGGTAATTGTGACTACGGAGCTGTTTGGTGTTCTCTGGCAATGAAGGGGGTGACTGGCATTCTGTTGTGGGCGGAAGCTCAAGATTGTCTTCTATCTGCCATCCACATTCCAGGAGTGGACAATTGGGAGGCGGATTTTCTGAGCAGACAGACTTTTCATCCCAGAGAGTGGGTTCTCCATCCGGAAGTGTTCTCCAGGATAACCTTCAGGTGGGGGGTTACGTAGTTGGATCTGATGGCGTCTCGTCAGAACGCCAAGCTTCCAAAGTACGGTTTAAGGTCAAAAGATGCTCTAGCGGTTCCTTGGAATTTTGGTTTAGCATACCTGTTTCCTCCGTTTGCTCTCCTACCACGAGTCATTGTTCATATCAAGCAGGAGAGAGTGTCTGTTATTCTAATAGCTCCTGTCTGGCCTCGCAGGATCTGGTTTGCAGATCTGGTGAAAATGTTATCTCTTCCACCTTGGAGTTTACTTCTGAGAAAATACCTTCTAATTCAGGGTCCTTTCCAAATCTGGATTCTCTGAAGCTGACTGCTTGGAGATTGAATGCCTAGTTCTGTCTAGACGTGATTTTTCAGAAGCGGACATTGATACTTTGCTTCAGGTTTCGTAAACCTGTTACTTGCAGGATTTACCCTAAGGTATGGCGTAAATACCTTTTTTGGTGCAAAGCTAAAAGTTTCTCCTGGAGTCGGGTAAGGATTCCCCGAATTTTATCATTTCTTCAGGATGGCCTGGAGAAAGGTTTGTCAGTCAGTTCTCTGAAGGGTCAGATTTCTGCACTGTCTATTCTTTTGCACAAACATCGGGCAGATTTACCAGATGTTCAAGCTTTTCTTCAGGCCCTGGTCATAAACAGTTTAAACCTGTTGCTCCTCCTTGGAGCCTTAACCTAGTTCTTAAAGTTTTGCAGCAGGCTTCTTTTGAGCCGATCCATGTTGTTGATATAAAGTTGTTATCTTGGAAGGTTTTGTTTCTCCTTGCTATTTCTTCTGCTCACAGAGTTTCTGAGCTTTCAGCTCTGCAGTGTGATTCCCTGTACCTTATTTTTCATGCAGATAAGGCGATCCTTCGTACTAAATTGGGGTTTCTCCCTAAGGTGGTGTTGGATCGAAACATTAATCAGGAAATTGTTGTTCCTTTTTTTTGTACTAGTTCTCCTTCTTATAAGGAATGTCTTTTGCTTAACTTGGAAGTTGTGCATTCTCTAAAGTTTTACATACAAGCTTCTAAAGATTTTCGGCAATCTTCTGCCCTGTTTGTTGTTTTCTCTGGAAAGCGTAAGGGTCAGAAGGCCACTTCTACTACTCTTTCCCTCTGGTTAAGAAGTATGATTTGTTTTGCTTATGAGACTGCTGGACAGCAGCCTCCTGAGAGAATTACAGCTCATTCCACTTGGGCTATCTCCTCTTCTTGGGCTTTCAAAAATGAAGCTTCTGTGGAACAGATTTACAAGGCGGCAACATGGTCCTCTTTGCTTACTTTTTCCAAATTCTACAAATTTGATACTTTTGCCTCGGCTGAGGCCTCTTTTGGGAGAAATGTTCTTCAAGCGGTGGTGCCTTCTGTTTAGGTCCTCCGGCCTTGTTCTCCCTTCCCTGTTTCCGTGTCCTCTAGCTTGGGTATTGGGGTATTGGTTCACACTAGTAATTGGAATAATGTTGTGGACTCTCCATGTCATAGGAAAGAAAACAACATTGATGCTTACCTGATAAATTTCTTTCTTTCCGGGCATGCAAGACCCCGCCCTCTCTTTTAATTATAATTCAGCAGTTTTTTAAGTAAACCTCAGGCACCTTTTCACCCCCCTGTTTTTTCTTTTTTTCATTTTCCTTCGGCTGAATGACTGGGGATTATGGATAAGGGAAGTTACACTTAACAGCTTTGCTGGGGTGCTCTTTGCCTCCTCCTGCTGGCCAAGAGTTGAATATCTCACTAGTAATTGGAATGACGTTGTGGGTTCCATGCCTGGGAAGAAATACATTTATCAGGTAAGCATACATTTTTTTATGTCAGTCTGTATTTTATATACTGTTGTACTTTTAGGCTCTTTGGAATATTATTAGCAGTAATGTACATTATGCAGGTTTTGTACACTATTGGGATATACACAATGCAAAGAGCTGCCTGTGCAATGCATGTTTCAGCAGCACAAATAATAATTTTCACATAGACATAACTTTTGTCTCTCAGTATAGGATATGTAATGCCTTTCATATTTACTATTAGTGTACTCAATTCTATAGTATATACCCTATAGGGATATATCTCTCATTCATTGTTCTCTGCATGTTTATTTCCTAATACAGTTTTGCAGGATTTATCTGGAGAGTGCAAGGAGTTGGGTTTCCTCTAGGGGCAAGGTTACCAATCAACATTCTGGAACTTTGGGCAATTTTTTAGCTCTCGGCCCTGGCCCCTATTTAACAAGTATTACAGCAATCATACACGTAATTCAAAAGAGTGCACTTAATGGCTGTGGCTTGGTGAAAAGTTTTACCCCAGGGCTTTTTGTAGATACTGTGCAAAAGTACGATGAAACTGAGATTTGCTTAGGGTAGTGTTAACACGGAGGTCAAGTACTTTTTAAAGACTGTATAACAAGCAAAGCTGGAGTATACACAAAATGAAGCAGCACTCCGTAAACCCAAACAAGCAAACTCAATGTCAAGTGTCCACTGTAAATGTTCAAACGGTGTCACAATTCATGTATAGTATAAAGCTTTACCTTAATATCTTCTGCTGTGCCAAGTCACCGATTAGCCAACTTGTTTACAAACCAGTTCTACTCACCGCAGGTAAGGGAACAAACAAAGAAGACGGTTTACCTTGGGGCACCTTAGTGGATCCAACTTGCAGCTGTAATTGTAAATGCAATTCACATGGGCAGCCTCCAGAGAGAAACAAAGTTGCAAGTCCTTCTAAACAGCGATTTTTCCGGACACTGTGATTGAAGCAATTCACCATACAAAGAGAGCGAAGGAATTGCAGGCTGTACTAGTAAAGATAATATTAAAATCCAAATGATTTATTCAAACATGGTTAAAACAATAAAAAAAATCGCTGTTTAGAAGGACTTGCAACTTTGTTTCTCTCTGGTGGCCGCCCATGTGAATTGCATTTACAATTACAGCTGCAAGTTGGATCCACTAAGGTGCACCAAGGTAAACCGTCTTCTTTGTTTGTTCCCTTACCTGCGGTGAGTAGGACCGGTTTGAAAACAAGTTGAAGCACCACAACCCAAGACAGCACACAGGGAGATATTGAAAATTTGTTCTCAAAAAAAGAAAAATTAAGGAATTGAGACTTTGGTGGGAGATTGAATTCTTGCAATTATATATTAACAAAAATAAAGTCCCAAGAGGACTCAGAATGAAAAAATACCCTGCAAATGAAAGGGGAGATAAAGAATTCATGGAAGATTGGAACAATACTATAACCAAATGCTCTCTAATCCTGATGGATAAATTGTTAAATAAGAAGAAGGAAAGAGATATAGCACTTGCAGACTTGACAGAACTACAGGTGAAAATCGATATTCAGAAGGAAGACACAAAGTATGAGGCATATAATAAAAAGTTTAGTTTAATGAAACTTTGGAGAAACTTGATAAAGAGATTATGGAAAGAAAAATTAATAAATACCATCGAGACTGTAAAGACTGTGAGCTAAATGTAGTCTATAACTGGAATACCAGCAACAAAGGACAACATGGGAATAAAAACAGATGGTCCAAGAATAAAAGAAAAAACTCTGGACAGAGAAAAGTTACTTTTAATGAAAGCAGTATAAGTACTGAATATTCTACTGATGTTGCTGAAGAACTGACAGCAAATTCTGACACAGAAATGAGATCAGAGATCAATGTTTATAAACAAATACCTTTGGAAAAAGATCAAGTCACAAGATCTAAAGATACCTGCTCAGAAAAAGAGTTAAGAGCAAGACCTAAGGAGGGCTCTAATTGTAAATCTTTATCAGAATTGGTTATGAGAGACCATTGTAGGGGAATCTAGTCCCCATACATCTACACCAAGATATCCTAGCAGAGCCAATAGGGGGTCAAAAAACGGAAAAAATCAGAGGGGCAAAATGTGATAAATCTATCTAGTTCTATCAAAAGGACTTGGATATGCATCCTCTAATGATTTTGACTTGTTTGATGTTTTGCTGGACCTTAACAAATTTGTAAGAAAGGTTACTCTGAGAAAACATTTTTTTGGTATTAATGATTACACTGAAAATTTGTCTAACACTGAGATGACTGATAGCATTAATTCTAGCCCCTTAATGACCACAATGTACCCTGTATGTCACTGGTCGTTAAGGGTTTTTTCAGGACATAATAGCACAAGTCTAGCAAGAACACGCTATTAATGCACTCCCTCCAGCAGGCTTTGTGGAATAGAGCAGTCTCAACGCTGGTGGCAAGACCTCGCTATAACACAATCAAGTCCCAAAAAAAGGCCAGCGACATACAGGGTATGCTGCTGGTCCTTAAGGGGCTAATAACACCTTGTTTACAGACATTTTTTTAAAGAACTATTTGATATAACAGATTTGATATCGTTAAATAGTGATAGTCTTAGACATAATGAAGAAAATCTATGTACCCCTAAAGGCAATGTAAGTTGTATCAATACACTCTTCTATCCCTCGCAATCCAGGGGTGATTCTATAGATCTATTCCATACTATAGTAGAACAAGAATTAACTAAACTTAATTCTCTTGAGACAAAGAAGGCTAAGAAGTTCAGCAATGTAACTAATACTGAATGGAGAGCACTTAAAGAGCTACAAAAGAATGAAAGTCTAGTGATCACTAACTCTGACAAAGGTGGCTCAGTAGTAGTTTTGGATAGGGAGGCCTATGTAATAGAGGCATATAAACAACTTAGTGATAGTGACACCTATAGAGTACTAACATTCAACCCTACATCCAAATTTGTCAATGAGCTAGAAAATATACCACATGAAGGAAAAAGGCTAGGAATATTTGATGAGAAGACTGCTGACTTTTTATTAACCAGGTTTCCCACCATATCAACATTTAAACATTTACCTAAAAGCCATAAAAATCCCTCTAACCCCCCTGAGGGACCCATAATTTCTACTATAGGTACCCTAGGTGAGAGGTTGGGGAAATGGATTAATGGGTTTCTTCAAACTATTGTTAAGAGCATGCCAGGATACTTGAGGGACACTAAACAGTTGTTAAGGAAACTAGATAGTTTCTCCAACATTGGTGTGTCCGGTCCATGGCGTCATCCATAACTTGTGGGAATATTCTCCTCCCCAACAGGAAATGGCAAAGAGCACAGCAAAAGCTGTCCATATAGTCCCTCCCAGGCTCCGCCCCCCCAGTCATTCTCTTTGCCGCTGAACAAGCAGCATCTCCACGGAGATGGTGAAGAGTATGTGGTGTTTAGTTGTAGTTTTTTATTCTACTATCAAGAGTTTGTTATTTTAAAATAGTGCTGGTATGTACTATTTACTCTGAAACAGAAAAAGATGAAGAGTTCTGTTTGTAAGAGGAGTATGATTTTAGCAGCAGTAACTGAAATCGTTTGCTGTTCCCACACAGGACTGTTGAGATGAGATAACTTCAGTTGGGGGGAGCAGTTGGCAGACTTTTCTGCTTAAGGTATGACTAGCCATATTTCTAACAAGACTAAGTAATGTTGGAAGGCTGTCATTTTTCCCCTCATGGGGATCGGTAAGCCATTTTCTTAGTCTCAAACAGAATAAAGGGCTTAATATGGGCTATAAAACTGGTAGACACTTTTATGGGCTAGATCGATTGCTTTATTTAGGCATTTTATACAGTTTGAGGTTGAAATTCACACTTTATAACTTTGGGGAACGTTTTTTTTACGTCAGGCACTGGTTTAGACACCTTCCCAGTCAGGAAGGGCCTTCTCTGTAGTAGGCAGAGCCTCATTTTCGCGCCATTACTGCGCAGTTACTTTTGAGAGCAGTACATGCAGCTGCATGTGTGTGGGTCTGGAATTACTTGAAAAGGTTCCTAGAAGGCTTCATTTGGTATCGTATACTCCCCTGGGTTTGGTGAAGTCGCAGCAAAGGCTGGGGCTGGGACTGTAAGGGGGTTAAAACTGTAAACGGCTCCGGTTTCCACATTTTAAGGGTTAACAGCCTGAAATTTGGGGTGCAATGCTTTGAATGCTTTAAGACACTGTGGTGAAAATTTGGTTAAAATTGAACAATTCCTTCATAGTTTTTCACATATTCAGTAATAAAGTGTGCCCTGTTTAAAATTTAAAGAGACAGAAACGGTTTTGTTTTAAAACGGTTTTTGTACTTTATTGAAAAGTTTAAGCCTGTTTAACATGTCTGTGCCTTCAGACTATGTTCTGTATGTATGGAAGCCAATGTGTCTCCCCCTTCAAATATGTGTGATAATTGTGCCATAGCGTCCAAACAAAGTAAGGACAGTACTGCCACAGATAGTAAAGTTGCCCAAGATGATTCATCAGATGAAGGGAGTAGACATAGTTCTACATCATCTCCTTCTGTGTCTACACCAGTTTTGCCCACGCAGGAGACCCCTAGTACTTCTAGCACGCCAATGCTTGTTACTATGCAACAATTGACGGCAGTAATGGATAACTCCATAGCAAATATTTTATCCAAAATGCCTGCATTTCAGAGAAAGCGCGATTGCTCTGTTTTAAACACTGTAGAGCAGGAGGGCGCTGATGATAATTGCTCTGTCATACACTCACACCAATCTGAAGTGGCCATGAGGGAGGTTTTGTCAGATGGGGAAATTTCTGATTCAGGTAGAATTTCTCAACAGGCAGAACCTGATGTTGTGACATTTAAATTTAAATTAGAGCATCTCCGCGCACTGCTTAAAGAGGTGCTATCTACTCTGGATGATTGTGACAATCTGGTCATCCCAGAAAAATTGTGCAAGATGGACAAGTTCCTTGAGGTCCCGGTGCACCCTGATGCTTTTCCAATACCCAAACGGGTGGCGGACATAGTGAATAAGGAGTGGGAGAAGCCAGGCATACCTTTTGTCCCTCCTCCTATATTTAAGAAATTATTTCCTATGGTCGACCCCAGAAAGGACTTATGGCAAACAGTCCCTAAGGTCGAGGGGGCAGTTTCTACACTAGCCAAACGCACTACCATTCCTATCGAGGACAATTGTGCTTTTAAAGATCCTATGGATAAAAAATTGGAGGGTTTGCTTAAAAAGATTTTTGTACAGCAAGGTTACCTCCTGCAACCTATTTCGTGTATTATTCCTGTCACTACAGCAGCATGGTTCTGGTTCGAAGAACTAGAAAAGTCGCCCAGTAGAGAGACTCGTATGAGGAGGTTATGGACAGAATTCACGCACTTAAGTTAGCTAATTCCTTTATTTTAGATGCCGCTTTGCAGTTAGCTAGATTAGCGGCGAAAAATTCCGGGTTTGCAATTGTGGCGCGCAGAGCGCTCTAGCTAAATTCAAGGTCAGCGGATGTATCTTCCAAGACAAAATTGCTTAATATACCTTTCAAAGGTAAAACCCTCTTTGGGCCAGAATTGAAAGAGATTATCTCAGACATCACTGGAGGTAAGGGCCATGCCCTCCCACAAGATAGGCCTTTCAAGGCTAAGAATAAGTCTAATTTTCGTTCCTTTCGCAATTTCAGGAACGGACCGGCCTCCAACTCTGCAGCCTCTAGACAAGAGGGTATTGCTTTGCAGACCAAACCAGCTTCGAAACCGATGCAAGGCTGGAACAAGGGTAAACAGGCCAAGAAGCCTGCTGCTGCTACCAAAACAGCATGAAGGAGTAGCCCCCGATCCGGGACCGGATCTAGTAGGGGGCAGACTCTCTCTCTTCGCTCAGGCTTGGGCAAGAGATGTTCAGGATCCCTGGGCACTAGAAATAGTCTCTCAGGGTTATCTTCTGGAATTCAAGGAACTACCCCCAAGGGGAAGGTTCCACATGTCTCACTTATCTTCAAACCAAATAAAGAGACAGGCATTCTTACATTGTGTAGAAGACCTGTTAAAAATGGGAGTGATATACCCAGTTCCAACTGTGGAACAAGGACTGGGGTTTTACTCAAATCTGTTTGTAGTTCCCAAAAAAGAGGGAACCTTCAGACCAATTCTGGATTTAAAGATTCTAAACAAATTTCTCAGAGTGCCATCGTTCAAAATGGAAACTATTCGAACGATTTTACCTACAATCCAGGAGGGTCAATTTATGTCTACCGTGGATCTAAAGGATGCGTATCTACATATTCCTATCCACAAAGATCCTCATCAGTTCCTAAGGTTCGCCTTTCTGGACAAACATTACCAGTTTGTGGCTCTCCCATTCGGGCTAGCCACTGCTCCAAGGATTTTCACAAAGGTACTCGGGTCCCTTCTAGCAGTTCTAAGACCAAGGGGCATTGCAGTGGCACCTTACTTGGACGACATTCTGATACAAGCGTCGTCTCTTTCAAAGGCAAAGACTCACACAGACATCGTTCTGGCCTTTCTCAGATCTCACGGGTGGAAGGTGAACATAGGAAAAAGTTCCCTGTCTCCGTCGACAAGAGTTCCTTTCTTGGGGACAATAATAGATTCTTTAGAAATGAAGATTTTCCTGACAGATGTCAGAAAGTCAAAGCTTCTAAACGCTTGTCAAGTTCTTCACTCTGTTCTACGACCTTCCATAGCTCAGTGCATGGAAGTAGTAGGGTTGATGGTTGCAGCAATGGACATAGTTCCTTTTGCGTGAATTCATCTAAGACCATTACAACTGTGCATGCTGAAACAGTGGAATGGGGACTATACAGACTTGTCTCCAGTGATTCAAGTAGATCAGAAGACCAGAGACTCACTCCGTTGGTGGCTGACCCAGGATCTCCTGTCCCAGGGAATGAGCTTCCGCAGACCAGAGTGGGTCATCGTCACGACAGACGCCAGTCTATTGGGCTGGGGCGCGGTCTGGGACTCCCTGAAAGCTCAGGGTCTATGGTCTCGGGAAGAGTCTCTTCTCCCGATAAACATTCTGGAACTGAGAGCGATATTCAATACTCTCAGGGCTTGGCCTCAACTAGCAAAGGCCAGATTCATAAGATTCCAATCAGACAACATGACGACTGTTGCTTACATCAATCATCAGGGGGGAACAAGGAGTTCCCTGGCGATGAGAGAAGTGACCAAAATCATAAAATGGGCGGAGGATCACTCCTGCCACCTATCTGCGATCCACATCCCAGGAGTGGAAAACTGGGAGGTAGATTATCTGAGTCGTCAGACATTCCATCCGGGGGAGTGGGAACTCCACCCGGAGGTATTTTCCCAGTTGACCCAATTATGGGGCATTCCAGACATGGATCTGATGGCGTCTCGTCAGAACTTCAAGGTTCCTTGCTACGGGTCCAGATCCAGGGATCCCAAGGTGACTCTAGTGGATGCATTAGTGGCGCCTTGGGCCTTCAACCTAGCTTATGCGTTTCCACCGCTCCCTCTCATTCCCAGGCTGGTAGCCAGGATCAAACAGGAGAAGGCCTCGGTGATTTTGATAGCTCCTGCGTGGCCACGCAGGACTTGGTATGCAGACCTGGTGAATATGTCATCGGCTCCACCATGGAAGCTACCTTTGAGACAGGATCTTCTAGTACAAGGTCCATTCGAACATCCAAACCTAGTTTCTCTCCAGCTGACGGCTTGGAAATTGAAAGCTTGATTTTATCTAAGCGTGGGTTTTCGGATTCTGTGATAGATACTCTGGTACAAGCCAGAAAACCTGTGACTAGAAAGATTTACCATAAAATATGGAAAAGATATATCTGTTGGTGTGAATCCAAGGGATTCTCATGGAGTAAGATTAAAATTCCTAGGATCCTTTCCTTTCTCCAAGAAGGTTTGGATAAGGGATTGTCAGCGAGTTCCCTAAAGGGACAGATTTCTGCTTTATCTGTCTTGTTACACAAACGACTGGCAGCTGTGCCAGATGTTCAAGCTTTTGTTCAGGCTTTGGTCAGGATCAAGCCTGTTTACAGACCTTTGACTCCTCCCTGGAGTCTAAATTTAGTTCTTTCAGTTCTTCAAGGGGTTCCGTTTGAACCCTTACATTCCATAGATATCAAGTTGTTATCTTGGAAAGTTCTGTTTTTGGTTGCTATTTCTTCTGCTAGAAGAGTTTCTGAATTATCTGCTCTGCAGTGTAATCCGCCCTATCTGGTGTTCCATTCAGATAAGGTTGTTTTGCGTACTAAACCTGGTTTCCTTCCAAAAGTTGTTTCCAACAAGAATATTAACCAGGAAATAGTTGTGCCTTCTTTGTGCCCGAATCCAGTTTCAAAGAAGGAACGTTTGTTACACAATTTAGATGTAGTCCGTGCTTTAAAGTTCTATTAAGAAGCAACAAAGGATTTCAGACAAACGTCTTCTCTGTTTGTCGTGTATTCTGGCAAGAGGAGAGGTCAAAAAGCTACTGCTACCTCTCTTTCCTTTTGGCTGAAAAGCATCATCCGATTGGCTTATGAGACTGCCGGACGGCAGCCTCCCAAACGAATCACAGCTCACTCTACTAGGGCTGTGGCTTCCACATGGGCCTTCAAGAACGAGGCTTCTGTTGATCAGATATGTAAGGCAACGACTTGGTCTTCTCTGCACACTTTTGCTAAATTCTACAAATTTGATACTTTTGCTTCTTCGGAGGCTATTTTTGGGAGAAAGGTTTTGCAAGCCGTGGTGCCTTCTGTTTAGGTAACCTGATTTGCTCCCTCCCTTCATCCGTGTCCTAAAGCTTTGGTATTGGTTCCCACAAGTTATGGATGACGCCGTGGACCGGACACACCAATGTTGGAGAAAACAGAATTTATGCTTACCTGATAAATTAAATTCTCCAACGGTGTGTCCGGTCCACGGCCCGCCCTGGTTTTTTAATCAGGTTTGATAAATTTCTTTCTTTAACTACAGTCACCACGGCACCCTATAGTTTCTCCTTTTTTTCTCCTGTCCGTCGGTCGAATGACTGGGGGGGGCGGAGCCTGGGAGGGACTATATGGACAGCTTTTGCTGTGCTCTTTGCCATTTCCTGTTGGGGAGGAGAATATTCCCACAAGTTATGGATGACGCCGTGGACCGGACACACCGTTGGAGAGAGTAATTTATCAGGTAAGCATAAATTCTGTTTTCCTTTGGAAAGAAACAGACGTGGTGTCCCTCTATTCCTGCATTCTACATAGCCAGGGCCTTCTTGCTTTAGAGGAGATCCTGAAGCTTTACACAAACTATGATGTTGTCTTTATTAGTTATTTGGTAGATCTTGTCAAATTTTTACTGACCCATAATTATTTTGTTTTTGAAAATAAGATGTATTTGCAAAATAGAGGTACTGCAATGGGGGCTAAATTTGCCCCCCTCTTATGCAAATATATATCTTAGTTATTTTGAGTTTTTCAAATTATTTGGTGAACTAAATGACTTTAAAGACAGCATCAAGTTCTATACCAGATTTATTGATGATGTCCTGATAATATGGCAAGGAGGAACTGAACAACTGGAGAACTTTGTAAGGAAATTAAATGACAACAGTATGAACTTGAAATTTACATATAATTGGGCCAAAGATAACATCAATTTTCTGGATCTCAAAATAAAAATAGATCATGTAAATCAAGTTCTGCTCACAGAAGCATTCAGAAAAGATATTGCAGGTAATACGATTCTGAGATCAGAATCACATCATCTGAACCATCTTAAAAAAGCAATTCCCAAAGGCCAATTTATGAGGCTTTGTAGAAACTGTAGTAATCTTGGGGATTTTGCTAGACATGCTAAAGACCTGAAAGATCGACTTATTGATAAAGCATACAGAGAGAACACCCTTATGGAAACTCTTACCCAAGTGAGATCTATGGACAGAGACAGTCTTTTGATTGATAAATCTAGGGATACCACAATTGAAAAAAGTCTAGTTTTCTCCACTCAATATAGTAATCAGTATCACAAGATCTGCAACATAGTAGAAACATACTTACCTAGTTTGGATAAAGAAGCCTCATTAACCAATATATCTACCCAAGGGGTTAAGTTTGTTTCTAGGAGAGCCAAAACACTAGGTCAGTTTGTCAGTAGGAATTTTTCTGATTCTAATACATCACCAACAACAGCAAAAAAAATGGCTTAGAAAAAAGAATGGAACATTTAAATGTGGTGTCAGACCATGTAAATGTTGCCACTATGTAAAGATGGGAGATATATTTTTTTTCTAATGTGACCAAGTGTGAATTTAGGATCTACCATCATTTAACGTCTTTATCCTCTTTTGTTGTTTATCTTATCTCCTGCAAACTTTGTGGCTGTCAATATACAGGCAGAACTATTAGGCCCCTCAAGGATCGTATCCAGGAGCATCTTCTATCTTTAGAGGCGGTTGAGCCCAAGACCCCTGTGGCAAAACATTTCGCTAGACACAGGTCTGGTTATGTGATGTTGCACTGAACCATGTCCTGTAGTTATTTGAATTTTAGGCCATAGATTGTGTCCCCAAGAGAAATATAGGGGGGGGGGGGTAGACTAGCCAGGTTAAACAAAAAAGAAGCCCTCTGGATACATAAACTGCAAACTGGTTACCCTAAAGGTATCAATAAAATATGGGATCTACAATTATTTATAGAAACATAGTTTCTCATAGAAGTATTCGTAGACTAGACAAAGATTTGTGCAATGTGATCAGACTCTGGGTCTATATGTTTATAAGGGGATGTAGAATAAACCATAGACCCTATGGGGCATATGTATCAAGCTCCGTATGGAGCTTGATGCCCTGTGTTTCTGGCGAGCCTGCAGGCTCCCCAGAAACAGCAGTTATGAAGCAGCGGTCACAAAGACCACTGCTCCATAACCTGTCCACCTGCTCTGAGCAGGCGGACACACATCGCCGAAAATCAACCCGATCGAGTACGATCGGTTGATTGACACCCCCTGCTGGTGGCCTATTGGCCGCCAGTCTGCAGGGGTTGGCGTTGCACCAGCAGCTCTTGTCGGCTGCTGGTGTAATGCTGAATACGGCGAGCGTACATATGAACATATAGCACAAATGCTGAAATAAGTTTGCAGAGTCTAAATATAAATCCACAATTAAAAAGCATAAGTCAAAAACCACCAGGGAGTGCTCTGTAGCGTAGACAAAGTTTATAATACACCCATCTGAGTATCAGAGGTGATATTAGGATGTTAGAATGTCCGTGGTGACTTTTCAACAAACGTTGCGATATGAAGAATGTAAGGATATCTTGTCCGTTACTACATCAAGATGGGTACTCACCAGATTTCACCTCAATCATATGAGTTAAGTATCTTGCCCAAAACTGTATTAAATTATGGTGGTTTAGGCGGTCTGTGGCCGAAGGTGTAAGGTGCTGTATCCCCGTTCTTCCACAGCTGGTACTAAGGGTCTGTATAAAACAAGGAGAAGAGCTAATAGTGTGATACCGTTTATTTTATAAAAACAAATATACACATATAAAGGAATCCTTTGTGAATATGCTTACTAGAGATAACCTCAGCACATGAGGTATGTAACAGGTAAAAGAATAGGTGATTCACAGTGGCAGTAAAAACATGTTTTTTACAAGCATGTCAGTCGATAGGAATACACTACCAGGACCGGGCAGTATTATATTGCCTTACGCGTTTCAAAGTCTACCTCAATAATAGAGTACTTCTTTGTCAGAGGCATCAATAAGGGAAAACGCCGGCCTGTATTTGATTTTTAAGCAGTTGGAGAAAGAGGCGTGTGGTCCTGGAAGTGTTGTGATTGGTTACTAGAGGGGTGTGTTAGATTTGCGCTGGTTGGATGATATTACGTGACCAGCGGTAAAAAGGCACCAATCACAGGGTTGAAAGTACGCTAATGCTCATATTTACAAGTGTAGGATATAATTAAAAAAAGCCGTATGCAGCCCCTAAAGCCTATTAGGGTTCTGGATTTTGACCGTAATATTATTTAATAACTGGAACGGGTAATCTGACCATAAGATAATTTTTTCTCCCTTTTTATGGGCATAAACAGACACAGAGTTATTTGTTAGAAAACTTTACGGTGATATATTTATATTTTTGGGTTTATATATATATATATATATATATATATATATATATATATATATATATATATATATATATATATATATATAAGTATGCTGTGAAGGATTGGTAACAAATTGACCTGTATATTTGCATTGAATACAGAGCAACACCAACATTCCACAATAAAGTCAGAAAAGAAGAGAGAGGAACACTGACTTCATAGTTACATGAGGATTATTAGTTATAAATGACATCTGAAATATCTTAGAATGAAATATCAAATATTGGAAATACAACTATTTTTTCTGTAATTAAATTGTATTATATTAGATTCTACAGACTCACTTTGATTTTGAGTTAAGTACAAGAGGGGGGAGAATTAGTTAGTTTTGATTTTAAAAAATCTGGAGTATGATATATTCTCAAAATTTAAGAGAGAACAAACGAGATAAGAAATATATGGAATAGTAATGGTAACAAAATATATTAAAAAATGATGATAAAGGGATGAAAAAAATGGAGACAAGGATAATACCATATTTAGAAAAAGTAATAGTGGTACATCTTAATTACTAAAGCAATTATTTCGTCCCACAATTAAGTATTAGTACTAAGAGCAAGAAAAAGGAGATTTTCTACAGGAGTGTCACTTTGTTATTCCATCTAAGCCTATTTGTTTAGATCAGAAAGGCTGATAGATCGATATCCTTATTTAGACCTTGAGGGTGTAGGGTGTTTAAGAAGTGGATCCAATACGTCTCTCTTTTTCTGAGGTTCAAGAATCTGTTTCCTCCTCTTTCGTTAGTTTTAACATGTTCCAAGATGGTCCCTTTTAGACATTTTTTTAGATTTTTGTCATGTTTTTTCTTATAATGTTTTGAGAGACTATGTCCCTCCAGACCATTTTCGATATTTTCAATATGCTCGAACAGACGTTTCTTGTAGGGTCTCTTCGTACGCCCTATGTATTGGAGGCCGCAGCCACACTCCAGAGGTATACCACATACGTGGTCTTGCAATTGGTAAGAGAGGCAATAGTACACGTTTTGTTAGGATTTTGGTTGGACTTAACAACTTTAGTAGGTTTCGTTCCATTGTAGGCATGAGAACAGCCAAGACAATTTGCTCTCTGGCATTTAAAGAACCCTTTTGAACCTTCTGATAACCAATTTGATTTTTCTATTTTATTGGTTTTTGATGTGAAATGATTTTTTAGTTTTGAGGGTGCCAGTATGTTCTTCAGATTTTTATTTTTTCTATAGATAATATTAGGATTCTTCCCAATTACTGGTTCTAACAAGGGGTCTTGTTGTAATATTGCCCAATGTTTTTTAAAAATTCTTTTGATATCAGGAGCAGCTTCGTTAAAGGTAGTAATAAACCCTATTTCTCCTTTATTATTTTCTTTATATTTCTGAAGGACAGTTTTTTCCCTCCGGGGTTTATTTTTACTCTTCTTTTTATCTTTGTTTTGGTTTTGTAGAAGAACTTTTCTATCCAGATTTCTGGCTTTTTTTGAAGCTTTTTCTACTAGTTTCAGTGGGTATTTTTTTGCTAGGAACTTGTTTTTTAGGGAATTTGATTCAATATCAAAATCTTCTATTTTGGAGCAGTTTTTTTGTACTCGTTGAAATTGTCCATACGGGACATTTTTAATCCACGGTGGATAGTGGGCGCTATCAGCTCTGATATAGCCATTACTGTCTGTTTCTTTCCTAAATAGCTTTGTAAGGATCTTCCCCTCCTCATGAAAAAAGGTTACATCTAGAAAATCAATATGATTTTCCGAAACTTTATGAGTAAATTGTAAGTTTCTATCATTTTTATTGACATATTCTACAAAGTTTTTAAGATCTTCTATATTGCCATCCCATATCAAGAGGACATCGTCAATGTATCTCCCCCACCATTTTATATTATGGTGAAAGGGATTATTATGATATATGAACTCGTCCTCCCATTGGGCCATATAGAGATTTGCGGAACTAACGGTTTGAGAAAAAAGTCTACGTATTGAGATAATTTGGAGGTCAGTGAACTAATTCCCGAAATGATGGGACGCCCTGGTGGGTTCACTGGGTCCTTATGGACTTTTGGTAGATGGTAGAATAGGGCTATTCTGGGATGTTCGTCATAAAGATACTCAAATTCTTGTTTAGAGAGAATCCCCTGGAATTTAGCTGTATCTAGAAGAGATAGGTATTCTTTTAAAAAAACTCCTGTTGGATTGCCACTGAGTTTTTTATATGTGGAGGAGTCTCCCAAGAGGTGATTTGCCTCTTTTAGATAGTCGGACCTGTTTTGGAGGACTATCCCTCCCCCTTTGTCTGCTTCACAAATTATTAATTCGTTATTTTCCTCGATGGATTTTATAATATCTTTTTGCCATTTTTTCAAATTATCTTTTTTGATTTTATAGTTATTACAAAGAGTATTTAAATCATTGTTCACTAGATTCCAAAAGGTAGGGATAAAATTTCCCTTGGAGTTTACTGGGAAAAAAGTATAGTTGGGTTTAAGATCAGAAACCTGATGTTTCTTATTTGACTGAGTTGGTGTACCTGATATATGTTCACCGTTTAGTTCCTCAAGGGCTAGAAGCGTTTCCAGATCTGCATCTGTGAGGCTAGACTGGGTAGAGGTGCCTGCTCCTTTTTGTGATTCCAATTTTTCGAAGTGTCTCCTTAAGGTGAGTTTCCTCACAAAATTATGTAAGTCAATAAACAATTCGAATGGATTTGGACCTCTAGTGGGGGCAAAAGATAGTCCCTTTTCAAGGACCTTAATTTGTTTGTCATTTAAAATAGTTGTCGAGAGGTTAAAGATCTTAACTAGTTGTTCAGATGTCTGCGTTTGGCCGTCCTTTTCCCTCTTTGGGTTTCTACCTGTTTTTTGTCCCCCTCTGGTTCCTCGTCTAGTTCTTTTCTTTTTCCACTTCTTGTCAGTGTTCTCCATTCTGGTCTTAGATTTATTTGTGTTTTTGAATTTTGTGACGGAATCTCTATGGTGTTTCGTAGGTCGCCTGGTGTATAAACTTGTTTTGGTCCGTTTCCTAAAAAAGATGAAGCCGGATAAGCACTAGGATTGTTTTGTCTATATTTCCTCCAATTATTATTATAGTTGGATTGATGATTAGGAGGATAATCATCACTCCAGTTTTGTTGTCTTTTATAGTTATAATTTTGATAGTTATAACTATTTTCGTTATGTTGAAAGTTGAAATTTTCATTGTCATCAAATTCTCTCCTAGAATTATAGTAATATTCATTCCTAAAGGGATGAGTTCTATCATTCCGGTAGTTGCCGTTCTTATTTTTGTTTTTATTTTGGTTCTTGTTCTTATTTTTATTATTACTTGTATAATATTTCGGCTCAAAATGATTATATTGAGAATGTGAAGGTGGACGAAAGGATTGTTTTCTTCTGGGAGTCCCCCCGTTATGAAAATCAAACCCATGTTTCTGTTTATAATATGGTCGATAATTAGAACCTTCATTATAATTTTTATGATCTAGAAGTGAGGGATTTTTATGCCCAAAAGGTTTGATATTTTTGCCGGGGGGGTTTTGGGGTGCAATTACATGAGTTTGAGTATGAGAGAAGGAATTTTCTTTTTCCTCCAACATGTGGAGCAGCAGAAATAGATGCCCTACTTTTTTCAGGACCATTTACAATCTCGTTTGTTTTCTCTTCAATCTCATACCAGATATTATCAATATTATCTTCATCTCCCTCTACGTCTGTTTCTAGATTGGCTTTAGATTCATGCCAGTCTTTTAAAAATTTCTTCTTTTTCTTAGAGTCTACTATTTTTTCAAATCTAGAAATTTTCTTTTTAATTTCATCATCTAATTCTCTATATTTGGGATCCTCTCTATGAGGTTCCAATCTTTCCCTAATTTCTAAGATCTGAGTAGTAAGATGTTGGACTTTAAATTGTCTATACTTAATTGCTATCTTCATCAATGTGATGGAACTTTCCTCAAGGGCAGATTCCCATTCGGACCAAAATTCTACATCTTCCTGTTCGAAAATAGCTTGTTTAAATAGTTTTAGACCGTTCGGGATCAGATTATATTTTATATATCTTTCAAGATTGTTCCCATCATACCAATGGGTTAGTTGCCTTATGCTTAATTTTTACAATTTTTCAAAGGCCTCTTTGGGATCCAGTAAAATATCTAGTTAAGATCTTTAACCTCTCGACAACTATTTTAAATGACAAACAAATTAAGGTCCTTGAAAAGGGACTATCTTTTGCCCCCACTAGAGGTCCGAATCTATTCTAATTGTTTATTGACTTACATAAATTTGTGAGGAAACTCACCTTAAGGAGACACTTCGAAAAATTGGAATCACAAAAATGACCAGGCACCTCTACCCAGTCTAGCCTCACAGATGCAGATCTGGAAACGCTTCTAGCCCTTGAGGAACTAAACGGTGAAAATATATCAGGTACACCAACTCAGTCAAATAAGAAACATCAGGTTTCTGATCTTAAACCCAACTCTACTTTTTCCCAGTAAACTCCAAGGGAAATTTTATCCCTACCTTTTGGAATCTAGTGAACAATGATTTAATTACTCTTTGTAATAACTATAAAATCAAAAAAGATAATTTGAAAAAATGGGAAAAAGATATTATAAAATCCATCGAGGAAAATAACGAATTAATAATTCGTGAAGCAGACAAAGGGGGAGGGATAGTCCTCCAAAACAGGTCCGACTATCTAAAAGAGGCAAATCGCCTCTTGGGAGACTCCTCCACATATAAAAAACTCAGTGGCAATCCAACAGGAGTTTTTTTAAAAGAATACCTATCTCTTCTAGATACAGCTAAATTCCAGGGGATTCTCTCTAAACAAGAATTTGAGTATCTTTATGACGAACATGCCAGAATAGCCCTATTCTACCATCTACCAAAAGTCCATAAGGACCCAGTGAACCCACCAGGGCGTCCCATCATTTCGGGAATTAGTTCACTGACCTCCAAATTATCTCAATACGTAGACTTTTTTCTCAAACCATTAGTTCCGAATACACCATCTTTCCTACGAGATTCCACTCATACAATCGAGAAAGTGGAATCTTTAGAATGGAAGACCTCCTACAAATGGGTCTCTCTAGATGTCTCCGCCCTATATACGAGTATCCCCCATGAATTAGGCATCTGTAGCATTAAAAATACTCTTAAACATCAAAATTTGCTCGATCAGAAACATCAGAATTTCATTTTAGAAGCCACACGATTTGTGTTGGAAAGAAATTATTTCGAATTTGACAAGCAATTCTACCTACAAATAAGCGGAACAGCCATTGGGACCATCATGGCCCCCAGTTACGCAAATCTCTATATGGCCCAATGGGAGGACGAGTTCATATATCATAATAATCCCTTTCACCATAATATAAAATGGTGGGGGAGATACATTGACGATGTCCTCTTGATATGGGATGGCAATATAGAAGATCTTAAAAACTTTGTAGAATATGTCAATAAAAATGATAGAAACTTACAATTTACTCATAAAGTTTCGGAAAATCATATTGATTTTCTAGATGTAACCTTTTTTCATGAGGAGGGGAAGATCCTTACAAAGCTATTTAGGAAAGAAACAGACAGTAATGGCTATATCAGAGCTGATAGCGCCCACTATCCACCGTGGATTAAAAATGTCCCGTATGGTACGAAAAAACTGCTCCAAAATAGAAGATTTTGATATTGAATCAAATTCCCTAAAAAACAAGTTCCTAGCAAAAAAATACCCACTGAAACTAGTAGAAAAAGCTTCAAAAAAGCCAGAAATCTGGATAGAAAAGTTCTTCTACAAAACCAAAACAAAGATAAAAAGAAGAGTAAAAATAAACCCCGGACGGAAAAAACTGTCCTTCAGAAATATAAAGAAAATAATAAAGGAGAATAGGGTTTATTACTACCTTTAACGAAGCTGCTCCTGATATCAAAAGAATTTTTAAAAAACATTGGGCAATATTACAACAAGACCCCTTGTTAGAACCAGTAATTGGGAAGAATCCTAATATTATCTATAGAAAAAATAAAAATCTGAAGAACACACTGGCACCCTCAAAACTAAAAAATCATTTCACATCAAAAACCAATAAAATAGAAAAATCAAATTGGCTATCAAAAGGTTCAAAAGGGTTCTTTAAATGCCAGAGAGCAAATTGTCTTGGCTGTTCTCATGCCTACAATGGAACGAAACCTACTAAAGTTGTTAAGTCCAACCAAAATCCTAACAAAACGTGTACTATCGCCTCTCTTACCAATTGCAAGACCACGTATGTGGTATACCTTCTGGAGTGTGGCTGCGGCCTCCAATACATAGGGCGTACGAAGAGACCCTACAAGAAACGTCTGTTCGAGCATATTGAAAATATCGAAAATGGTCTGGAGGGACATAGTCTCTCAAAACATTATAAGAAAAAACATGACAAAAATCCATCATGTCTAAAAGGGACCATCTTGGAACATGTTAAAACTAACGAAAGAGGAGGAGACAGATTCTTGAACCTCAGAAAAAGAGAGACGTATTGGATCTACTTCTTAAACACCCTACACCCTCAAGGTCTAAATAAGGATATCGATCTATCAGCCTTTCTGATCTAAACAAATAGGCTTAGATGGATTAACAAAGTGACACTCCTGTAGAAAATCTCCTTTTTCTTGCTCTTAGTACTAATACTTAATTGTGGGACGAAATAATTGCTTTAGTAATTAAGATGTACCACTATTACTTTTTCTAAATATGGTATTATCCTTGTCTCCATTTTTTTCATCCCTTTATCATCATTTTTTAATATATTTTGTTACCATTACTATTCCATATATTTCTTATCTCGTTTGTTCTCTCTTAAATTTTGAGAATATATCATACTCCAGATTTTTTAAAATCAAAACTAACTAATTCTCCCCCCTCTTGTACTTAACTCAAAATCAAAGTGAGTCTGTAGAATCTAATATAATACAATTTAATTACAGAAAAAATAGTTGTATTTCCAATATTTGATATTTCATTCTAAGATATTTCAGATGTCATTTATAACTAATAATCCTCATGTAACTATGAAGTCAGTGTTCCTCTCTCTTCTTTTCTGACTTTATTGTGGAATGTTGCTCTGTATTCAATGCAAATATACATGTCAATTTGTTACCAATCCTTCACAGCATACTTTTTATATATATATATATATATATATATATATATATATATATATATATATATATATATATATATATATATAAACCCAAAAATATAAATATATCACCGTAAAGTTTTCTAACAAATAACTCTGTGTCTGTTTATGCCCATAAAAAGGGAGAAAAAATTATCTTATGGTCAGATTACCCGTTCCAGTTATTAAATAATATTACGGTCAAAATCCAGAACCCTAATAGGCTCTAGGGGCTGCATACGGCTTTTTTTAATTATATCCTACACTTGTAAATACGAGCATTAGCGTACTTTCAACCCTGTGATTGGTGCCTTTTTACCGCTGGTCACGTAATATCATCCAACCAGCGCAAATCTAACACACCCCTCTAGTAACCAATCACAACACTTCCAGGACCACACGCCTCTTTCTCCAACTGCTTAAAAATCAAATACAAGACCGGCATTTTCCCTTATTGATGCCTCTGACGAAGAAGTAATCTATTATTGAGGTAGACTTCGAAACGCGTAAGGCGATATAATACTGCCCGGTCCTGGTAGTGTATTCCTATCGACTGACATGCTTGTAAAAAACATGTTTTTACTGCCACTGTGAATCACCTATTCTTTTACCTGTTACATACCTCATGTGCTGAGGTTATCTCTAGTAAGCATATTCACAAAGGATTCCTTTATACAGGGAGTGCAGAATTATTAGGCAAATGAGTATTTTGACCACATCATCCTCTTTATGCATGTTGTCTTACTCCAAGCTGTATAGGCTCGAAAGCCTACTACCAATTAAGCATATTAGGTGATGTGCATCTCTGTAATGAGAAGGGGTGTGGTCTAATGACATCAACACCCTATATCAGGTGTGCATAATTATTAGGCAACTTCCTTTCCTTTGGCAAAATGGGTCAAAAGAAGGACTTGACAGGCTCAGAAAAGTAAAAAATAGTGAGATATCTTGCAGAGGGATGCAGCACTCTTAAAATTGCAAAGCTTCTGAAGCCTGAACATCGAACAATCAAGCGTTTCATTCAAAATAGTCAACGCAAGAAGCGTGTGGAAAAACCAAGGCGCAAAATAACTGCCCATGAACTGAGAAAAGTCAAGCGTGCAGCTGCCAAGATGCCACTTGCCACCAGTTTGGCCATATTTCAGAGCTGCAACATCACTGGAGTGCCCAAAAGCACAAGGTGTGCAATACTCAGAGACATGGCCAAGGTAAGAAAGGCTGAAAGACGACCACCACTGAACAAGACACACAAGCTGAAACGTCAAGACTGGGCCAAGAAATATCTCAAGACTGATTTTTCTAAGGTTTTATGGACTGATGAAATGAGAGTGAGTCTTGATGGGCCAGATGGATGGGCCCGTGGCTGGATTGGTAAAGGGCAGAGAGCTCCAGTCCGACTCAGACGCCAGCAAGGTGGAGGTGGAGTACTGGTTTGGGCTGGTATCATCAGAGATGAGCTTGTGGGGCCTTTTCGGGTTGAGGATGGAGTCAAGCTCAACTCCCAGTCCTACTGCCAGTTTCTGGAAGACACCTTCTTCAAGCAGTGGTACAGGAAGAAGTCTGCATCCTTCAAGAAAAACATGATTTTCATGCAGGACAATGCTCCATCACACGCGTCCAAGTACTCCACAGCGTGGCTGGCAAGAAAGGGTATAAAAGAAGAAAATCTAATGACATGGCCTCCTTGTTCACCTGATCTGAACCCCATTGAGAACCTGTGGTCCATCATCAAATGTGAGATTTACAAGGAGGGAAAACAGTACACCTCTCTGAACAGTGTCTGGGAGGCTGTGGTTGCTGCTGCACGCAATGTTGATGGTGAACAGATCAAAACACTGACAGAATCCATGGATGGCAGGCTTTTGAGTGTCCTTGCAAAGAAAGGTGGCTATATTGGTCACTGATTTGTTTTTGTTTTGTTTTTGAATGTCAGAAATGTATATTTGTGAATGTTGAGATGTTATATTGGCTTCACTGGTAAAAATAAATAATTGAAATGGGTATATATTTGTTTTTTGTTAAGTTGCCTAATAATTATGCACAGTAATAGTTACCTGCACACACAGATATCCCCCTAAAATAGCTATAACTAAAAACAAACTAAAAACTACTTCCAAAACTATTCAGCTTTGATATTAATGAGTTTTTTGGGTTCATTGAGAACATGGTTGTTGTTCAATAATAAAATGAATCCTCAAAAATACAACTTGCCTAATAATTCTGCACTCCCTGTATGTGTATATTTGTTTTTATAAAATAAACGGTATCACACTATTAGCTCTTCTCCTTGTTTTATGCACGCTCATCCCAGAGTTCAATACAGACCCTTAGTACCAGCTGTGGAAGAACGGGGATACAGCACCTTACACCTTCGGCCACAGACCGCCTAAACCACCATAATTTAATACAGTTTTGGGCAAGATACTTACCTCATATGATTGAGGTGAAATCTGGTGAGTACCCATCTTAATGTAGTAACGGACAAGATATCCTTACATTCTTCATATCGCAACGTTTGTTGAAAAGTCACCACGGACATTCTAACATCCTAATCTCACCTCTGATACTCAGATGGGTGTATTATAAACTTTGTCTACGCTACAGAGCACTCCCTGGTGGTTTTTGACTTATGCTTTTTAATTGTGGATTTATATTTAGACTCTGCAAACTTATTTTAGCATTTGTGCTATATGTTCATATTGTTATTGTGTTTAATTTATATGACCTCCTTTTTTAGCCTATTTTTAATGCATTTTATTTGTTATTAATTCATCCTTTGTAATAACTTGAGTTATTTTATTGGACATTTGTTGTATTTAACACTTGTTTAGACAATATCAGTCCTAACTTATTGTTATCACCTTTCATTCCCAACGTATATGTCTCTCTAGATACATCTCCCAAGACAAAATTGTCTAGATAGTAAGATATATATATATAGAACATACATCTATTACTATATATATAATTCTTTATATTATCCTTTTATATCTCTAGTGGTAGCATCATCTTATATGAGCTAGGTAATTTATAAAGGAAAATATTAGATGCGCTAAATTCACAATACCTTTCCCCACATATATATATATATATATATATATATATATATATATATATATATATATATATATATAATGTTATATGTGCAAGTTAAATTTCGCTTTTTATAGATACATCTCTCTTTTCCCTCACTCAGCAACTTTTTTCTGTGTATTGGAATAATATGAGAGATATTGTTTATTTTTTAAGTATTGAATATTTTTACCTTAGGTTTTTGTATATCAAACCTTTCCCCCCTTACATGTAATTCTGTTTAACATTATGATTACAAGTTAGATGGTTATTACTAATAGGCTATCTTCTTAAGCATTAAGGGGTTAAATTTTGAAGGTTTAAATTTTCGTAAGGGAATCAGCTGTTATCCCTGATGAAGTGCTTGTTCTAAGCAGGAAACGAGTCGGAGGCAGCTCCTGTGTGCTGAGGTTGTAAACTCTTTTCTGTGTGTGCTTTGGAATCATTGTTTATTGTTTTAACCATGTTTGAATAAATCATTTGGATTTTAATATTATCTCTACTGGTACAGCCTGCAATTCCTTCGCTCTCTTTGTATGGTGAATTGCCCTATTTAATAAGGAAAAGTTTATCTGGTTCCAGTTGGACAACATCTCGGTGGTGTAATAATTAAATTATCAAGAGGGATATCTGCAGTCCACTGGCCATGCAGGAAGTGTCTAAACTCTCTTAGGCAGAGAGTACTCTTTGCTCCATATTGGCAATTCACATACCAGGTGTGAACAACTGGGAGGTGGATCATCTCAGTGCTCTATCTGTCCATTTAAAAGAGTAGACTCTCCATTAGGACATTTTCAATCACTTTGAGATCAAAATGGGCTTACAGGACATAGATCTGATGATCTTTCATTTAAATAACACGTTTCCAAGCCATTGCGCAAGATCAAAAGAGTCAAAGGCTCTCCTAATAGACGCCTTGGTGTGTCCATGGGACCTTCATCTAGCATACCTGTTTCCAAGAATCATACTTGAATCAAACAAGATAACGTCAATAATATTAATTGCTCCAGCCTGATTACATGGCTTCTTCCTCTGAGACAAGACTTGTTGTCTCAAGGGTCTCTTTTCTTTCTAATGACATGGTAGAGTCCACAAATCCATTCTAATTACTAGTGGGAATTCAAATCTTGGCCACCAGGAGGAGGCAAAGAACACCCCAGCAGAGCTGTTAAGTATCACTCCCACTTCCCATAAGCCTTCAGTCATTCTTTGCCTTATACATCAGGGGGGATATGCGAAGATGGTGTCTGAAGAAATTCAAGTATAATCCTTTAATGACTACTTTTCCCTGTAAGCAAGGATTGGGGCTATGCTGTGTCCATGTAATCCTAGAGTAATGGTAGCCTTTAGCAAATGGAAGATGATGAGGTAGTCCTTGCTTAACTTCCAACATTTATGCTACCCCTATATAGAAAACCAGGGTTGGTTACTCTTGTTTTTCTTCACGTCCCTGTCAGCAGTCGGCTGAGGCTCACAGACCTGAAGCTGCTGTGTGTGCTCCACAGCTGAAGACCCTGGAGGGTAAGTCATTTTCATATATATTTCACGGGAAGATATCTTGAAGGCAGGACTGGAAGATCAGGGAGTCGGGACCTGCTACCTCCTGAAAGGGTTAAAATTGTATTATATCTATATATCTGTTGCTTCAGATGTATTGCGGCTGAGCAGCTAGCTGGTTTTTGAGACACATAGCAGACTAAAGTATTTAGATCCCCTTATATTTGTTCCGTATATTTGCTATTATATTTAAGGGATATCTTAATAATCAGCACACACAGGTTTTCTACCTCAGTTTCTTTTAACTCTATATGTTCGTTTTGTATATATAAAGTCCGGGTATTACGGACTATTTTATAAGATAACAAAATAAAAGTTCATTTTTAAATCTTAGCTGTGACTTTCACTACCCACATACCTTTCTGAAATGAGTGCTTTATATGGTGCTTATGTTTCTTTGTTTTTATAATCTAAGAAGCCTCCCTATGAGAACATACTCCCTGTGTGACAGGATAGGATTACATCTGGTCCTCCCCAAGGCAGATTTATAAATTCAGATTTTCTACAAACCAGACTAAGTGAAAGGATTCCTTATCTCGTGTCAGGTTTCTTGCTCTAGGGGAACAGGAGCAGGTTTTTTTTTTTTGTTTTTTTTTAACCAAAATAAACTTTATTCAGAAATATCATTAAGTGAGGTCAACTGACCAGTATTTTATCTATATTTTTATAATTGATTTTACCAGGATAACACTAGTGGTAATAACAGCTTGCCTGTTTAATAGCATGTTCTATAACCTAACACCCTGTAACCAGTGGACTTAGGTCCCTTTTATTATTTTTAGTGTTTGTCACCTTTTTATTCTTTCTATTCACATTTTTATTTTTTAGGGCACTTATTATTAGAATAGTCACACACATTATATATTTTTTTTTTCAAAAAGCTTTATTGAATCTGTCATTAATACAAATAAAAAAAAAAACGAGTAAATATAAATTAACAATGTGAGGGCACAGACTGTCCTCAAAACAGTATAATCTTACATAGTAAAAATAGATAAAACTCTGTTCTAAACGATGCCAAAAACTCAGTAGGCAGTAATAAACCATTATGGTACCTTATATCTTGTATGAAGGAGACTCCAAGGTCTCTCAGCTCACGAATAGAGGGGAAAGGGAATGAATCTAGAAGTAAGGTAGGGGGATGGGAAGAGAGGAGGAGTGGAGGGGTGTAGTTAGTCATGGGCGGGTGTGGCGCGTAAGCCATCCAATATCATGTATACTAAGCCAAAGGTAAGACCTTATGTCACCAGTGGGTAGCTAACTGGGGGACAAGACGTTAGGTTTCCAGGTGGTGTCGTATGAATCTTTCCAGTCAGCCCATGTAAGCTCAAAAAGGTCGGAGTTACCTAATTTATAAAAGATGTCTTTTTCCATGGTATATAGGTAGGCCATATAAGAGCAGACTCTAGTCCAGCTAGGCGGGGACTCTTTTTTCCAGTCACAAGCGATTAGGTGTTTAATGGACATAAAAAGGTAAATGCTTATGTAAGCATGATGCTTAGGGATAGTGTGGACACCTATGTGTAGTAGGGCTACTGCCGGGGAACTACGTAATGATACTCCCAATTTGGGAAGAACCCTAAAGCATCTTATCCATAAGGGGCCGATTTTGGGGCATTCCCACCAAATGTGTAGAGGGTCCCCTCTCTGACCACATCCTCTCCAACAGTAAGAGGAAGTACTAGGAAATATTATAGCCAACCTGGTAGGTACATAGTACCAATGAGCCAACAATTTATAATAAGTCTCAAATAAGGTAGTGCAATGTATGGCCTTTTTGGTACGCTCAAGAGTATGTCCCCAAACCTCTTCTGTAAGTGGTTTATCAAGTAACGTGGGGAGTTGTTTCCGAATTTAGGTTAGAGTCTAAGGCCTAGATTTAGAGTTCGGCGGTAAAAGGGCTGTTAACGCTCCGCGGGTTTTTTTCTGGCCGCACCATAAATTTAACTCTGGTATCGAGAGTTCAAACAAATGCTGCGTTAGGCTCCAAAAAAGGAGCGTAGAGCATTTTTACCGCAAATGCAACTCTCGATACCAGAGTTGCTTACGGACGCGGCCGGCATCAAAAACGTGCTCGTGCACGATTCTCCCATAGGAAACAATGGGGCTGTTTGAGCTGAAAAAAAACCTAACACCTGCAAAAAAGCAGCGTTCAGCTCCTAACGCAGCCCCATTGTTTCCTATGGGGAAACACCTCCTAAGTCTGCACCTAACACCCTAACATGTACCCCGAGTCTAAACACCCCTAACCTTACACTTATTAACTCCTAATCTGCCGCCCCCGCTATCGCTGACCCCTGCATTACACTTTTAACCCCTAATCTGCCGCTCCGTAAACCGCCGCCACCTACGTTATCCCTATGTACCCCTAATCTGCTGCCCTAACATCGCCGACCCCTATGTTATATTTATTAACCCCTAATCTGCCCCCCACATCGTCGCCGACACCTGCCTACACTTATTAACCCCTAATCTGCCGAGCGGACCTGAGCGCTACTATAATAAAGTTATTAACCCCTAATCCGCCTCACTAACCCTATCATAAATAGTATTAACCCCTAATCTGCCCTCCCTAACATCGCCGACACCTACCTTCAATTATTAACCCCTAATCTGCCGACCGGAGCTCACCGCTATTCTAATAAATGGATTAACCCCTAAAGCTAAGTCTAACCCTAACACTAACACCCCCCTAAGTTAAATATAATTTTTATCTAACAAAATAAATTAACTCTTATTAAATAAATGATTCCTATTTAAAGCTAAATACTTACCTGTAAAATAAATCCTAATATAGCTACAATATAAATTATAATTATATTATAGCTATTTTAGGATTAATATTTATTTTACAGGCAACTTTGTAATTATTTTAACCAGGTACAATAGCTATTAAATAGTTAAGAACTATTTAATAGTTACCTAGTTAAAATAATAACAAATTTACCTGTAAAATAAATCATAACCTAAGATATAATTAAACCTAACACTACCCTATCAATAAAATAATTAAATAAACTACCTACAATTACCTACAATTAACCTAACACTACACTATCAATAAATTAATTAAACACAATTGCTACAAATAAATACAATTAAATAAACTATCTAAAGTACAAAAAATAAAAAAGAACTAAGTTACAGAAAATAATAAAATATTTACAAACATAATAAAAATATTACAACAATTTTAAACTAATTACACCTACTCTAAGCCCCCTAATAAAATAACAAAGCCCCCCAAAATAAAAAATTCCCTACCCTATTCTAAAATACAAATATTACAAGCTCTTTTACCTTACCAGCCCTGAACAGGGCCCTTTGCGGGGCATGCCCCAAGAATTTCAGCTCTTTTGCCTGTAAAAAAAAACATACAATACCCCCCCCCAACATTACAACCCACCACCCACATACCCCTAATCTAACCCAAACCCCCCTTAAATAAACCTAACACTACCCCCCTGATGATCTTCCTACCTTGTCTTCACCATGCCAGGTTCACCGATCCGTCCTGGCTCCAAGATCTTCATCCAACCCAAGCGTGGGCTAGACATCCACTGAAGAAGTCCAGAAGAGGGTCCAAAGTCTTCCTCCTATCCGGCAAGAAGAGGACATCCGGACCGGCAAACATCTTCTCCAAGCGGCATCTTCTATCTTCTTCCATCCGATGACGACCGGCTCCATCTTGAAGACCTCCAGCGCGGATCCATCCTCTTCTTCCGACGACTAGACGACGAATGACGGTTCCTTTAAGGGACGTCATCCAAGATGGCGTCCCTCGAATTCCGATTGGCTGATAGGATTCTATCAGCCAATCGGAATTAAGGTAGGAATTTTCTGATTGGCTGATGGAATCAGCCAATCAGAATATAGTTCAATCCGATTGGCTGATCCAATCAGCCAATCAGATTGAGCTCGCATTCTATTGGCTGATCGGAACAGCCAATAGAATGCGAGCTCAATCTGATTGGCTGATTGGATCAGCCAATCGGATTGAACTATATTCTGATTGGCTGATTCCATCAGCCAATCAGAAAATTCCTACCTTAATTCCGATTGGCTGATAGAATCCTATCAGCCAATCGGAATTCGAGGGACGCCATCTTGGATGACGTCCCTTAAAGGAACCGTCATTCGTCGTCTAGTCGTCGGAAGAAGAGGATGGATCCGCGCTGGAGGTCTTCAAGATGGAGCCGGTCGTCATCGGATGGAAGAAGATAGAAGATGCCGCTTGGAGAAGATGTTTGCCGGTCCGGATGTCCTCTTCTTGCCGGATAGGAGGAAGACTTTGGACCCTCTTCTGGACTTCTTCAGTGGATGTCTAGCCCACGCTTGGGTTGGATGAAGATCTTGGAGCCAGGACGGATCGGTGAACCTGGCATGGTGAAGACAAGGTAGGAAGATCATCAGGGGGGTAGTGTTAGGTTTATTTAAGGGGGGTTTGGGTTAGATTAGGGGTATGTGGGTGGTGGGTTGTAATGTTGGGGGGGGGTATTGTATGTTTTTTTTTACAGGCAAAAGAGCTGAAATTCTTGGGGCATGCCCCGCAAAGGGCCCTGTTCAGGGCTGGTAAGGTAAAAGAGCTTGTAATATTTGTATTTTAGAATAGGGTAGGGAATTTTTTATTTTGGGGGGCTTTGTTATTTTATTAGGGGGCTTAGAGTAGGTGTAATTAGTTTAAAATTGTTGTAATATTTTTATTATGTTTGTAAATATTTTATTATTTTCTGTAACTTAGTTCTTTTTTATTTTTTGTACTTTAGATAGTTTATTTAATTTTATTTATTTGTAGCAATTGTGTTTAATTAATTTATTGATAGTGTAGTGTTAGGTTAATTGTAGGTAATTGTAGGTAGTTTATTTAATTATTTTATTGATAGGGTAGTGTTAGGTTTAATTATATCTTAGGTTATGATTTATTTTACAGGTAAATTTGTTATTATTTTAACTAGGTAACTATTAAATAGTTCTTAACTATTTAATAGCTATTGTACCTGGTTAAAATAATTACAAAGTTGCCTGTAAAATAAATATTAATCCTAAAATAGCTATAATATAATTATAATTTATATTGTAGCTATATTAGGATTTATTTTACAGGTAAGTATTTAGCTTTAAATAGGAATCATTTATTTAATAAGAGTTAATTTATTTTGTTAGATAAAAATTATATTTAACTTAGGGGGGTGTTAGTGTTAGGGTTAGACTTAGCTTTAGGGGTTAATACATTTATTAGAATAGCGGTGAGCTCCGGTCGGCAGATTAGGGGTTAATAAGTGTAGGTAGGTGTCGGCGACGTTGTGGGGGGCAGATTAGGGGTTAATAAATATAACATAGGGGTCGGCGATGTTAGGGGTAGCAGATTAGGGGTACATAGGGATAACGTAGGTGGCGGCGATTTGCGGTCGGAAGATTAGGGGTTAATTATTTTAAGTAGCTTGCGGCGACGTTGTGGGGGGCAAGTTAGGGGTTAATAGATATAATACAGGGGTCGGCGGTGTTAGGGGCAGCAGATTAGGGGTACATAAGTATAACGTAGGTGGCGGTCGGCAGATTAGGGGTTAAAAATTTTAATCGAGTGGCGGCGATGTGGGGGGAGCTCGGTTTAGGGGTACATAGGTAGTTTATGGGTGTTAGTGTACTTTAGGGTACAGTAGTTAAGAGCTTTATAAACCGGCGTTAGCCAGAAAGCTCTTAACTCCTGCTATTTTCAGGCGGCTGGAATCTTGTCGTTAGAGCTCTAACGCTCACTGCAGAAACGACTCTAAATACCGGCGTTAGGAAGATCCCATTGAAAAGATAGGCTACGCAAATGGCGTAGGGGGATCTGCGGTATGGAAAAGTCGCGGCTGTAAAGTGAGCGTTAGACCCTTTAATCACTGACTCCAAATACCAGCGGGCGCCCAAAACCAGCGTTAGGAGCCTCTAACGCTGGTTTTGACGGCTACCGCCGAACTCTAAATCTAGGCCTAAGAGAGTATAGTGTCTGGAGAGAGGTCGACATAGCCTGTTTCCCTGACTCCATGTGGTCTCCCAAGGGGTTAATGGGCGGGCTAACTGAGGCTTGAAGCCCCAACTGGTCAAAAAGCTTTTGATTCTGTGGTGTTTGAATTTTAGAATATGGGATAAGGCCACATCCGCCCCTAACTGAGAGACGGTTCTGAATCCACTTTCCGGTGGTGGAAGCCAGAGGTCTGAGATTACATAAACCCCAAGTTGAGCCCATTTCAGTGGATGGGTATCCTGTAAGCCTGCCAGTAGGCCAGGCATAGAGGTAATGGGAGATGGGTGAGGGGCAATATGTCTAGAATGGCGGATTTTGTCCCAGAAGTGCAGGCATTCCCGAATAATAGGGTTTGTCAAGGTTAGATCTCTACGGCAATGTGTGGGCGTCCAGAACAGATCTCGTAAAGTTAAGTTGTAGGGCAGCGAGGCCTGTTCAATGGAGCGCCATTTGCAGGTAGACTGTCTCACACCCCATTGTGAGATATGGGTGAGCATCGCCCCCTCATAGTATCTTACTATCGAGGGAGAGCCTAGTCCCCCGCTTATCCTAGGCAATTGCAAAACTTTCTGCGCCACTCTTTGGTTTGCCCTGCCAAATATGCTTAGTGAATTCACTTTGGAACTGTAAGAGGATTTGTCTAGGGACTCTGATTGGAGGGCAACGAAACAAATATGTGAGTCATGGTAGAAAAGACATCTTTAGAGCTGCGATCCGCCCCATCCACGAGAATTGCGAGAGGTTCCAACTCTTACTAAGGGAGCGAAGCTCCGATAGCAAAGGGAGGTAATTGTCCCTGATAATCTGGGGGAGATCATTGGAGAGTCTGACTCCTAGATGTAACACCGACGTTTCCGACCACCGGAAAGGATATTTGGCTTTTAGAGGAGCCAGAGATGAGTTCTGGAAGCCTTGGGTATAAATCTCTGTTTTAGATATGTTCAGTTTGTAATAAGAATGGGCATTAAATTCCCTGACTATTTGTAGGAGTCTAGGGAGGGTGGTCGAGAGATCTGACGAAAAAAGGGAATGTCATCAGCGAACAAGGCAATATTATGCTTGGTGCCACATAGGGTGATCCCACCCATGTGTGGGTCCAATCTGATTTGCTCTGCCAGCGGCTCAATGGCCAACGCAAAAAGCAGGGGCGATAGGGGACATCCCTGTCTGGTTTGTAATAAGAATGGGCATTAAATTCCCTGACTATTTGTAAGAGTCTAGGGAGGGTGGTTGAGAGATCTGACAACAAAAGGGAATGTCATCAGCGAACAAGGCAATATTATGCTTGGTGCCACATAGGGTGATCCCACCCATGTGTGGGTCCAATCTGATTTGCTCTGCCAGCGGCTCAATGGCCAACGCAAAAAGCAGGGGCGATAGGGGAAATCCCTGTCTGGTCCCGTTGGAAATGTAAAATGGGGGAGTTTGGAAGCCAAGACCCCTTACCGAGGCGGAAGGCGTGGAATATAAGGCCTTTATTGCGCCCACAAGGGAACTTGGGAATTGGAAGATTTCAAGCACTTCCCACAGAAACCGCCATCTCACCCGATCAAAGGCCTTTTCAGCGTCCAATGAGATAATCGCCATAGGTTTGTTGAGGCTGGATGACAGGCTCATCACATTTAACAGTCTTCTAGTGTTATCTGGCCCTTCTCTTTTGGGGATAAACCCCCCTTGGTCTGGATTGACCAGGTGGGGCAATAGGATGGCAATATGATTGGCTAAAAGTTTTGAGTAGAATTTTATGTCAGTGTTGATTAACGAGATTGGCCTGTAGCTGGCACAAACAGTAGGGTCCTTGTTAGGTTTCAAAATTGTTATGATAGTGGCTTCCAGGAATTCTCTCTTGAATTTACCCTCATCCCTAGCTAAGTTGTAAAGTCTAAGAAGCAAGGGGGAAAGTTCTTGAATGTAAGTTTTATAGAAATGCACTGGGAAACCGTCTGGGCCTGGCAATTTAAATGATTTAGAGTTCCTGATTACTTGTTGTACTTCTCTGACAGAGAATGGCGAATTTAGAGAGTCCTTTTGATAGGGAGAGAGGGATGGGAGATTCAAGGCTTTTAAGTACTCACGTATTGTGTCTGTTGGGGTCGCAGGGGGATTCTCAGACTTTTCTATATTATAGAGGTTAGAATAATACTCAGCAAAAGCCTCCCCTTAGTGTGAAGGGATTTTAAGGAGAGAGTTCGCTTTAACAATGCTATGTATACGCGATACACTAGTTCTGTTTCTGATTTTGTTGGCCAGGAGGGTGTCTGCCTTATTACCCTTATAGAAGTACAGTTGTTTTAGTTTAGTTAGATTATCTTGAGTTCTCCTAAGCTCTAGTTGGGAAATGTGATTTTTTAGATCAGTTATTTGGGCTGCTAGAGAGTGTGTAGGTTTTACTCTATTTTGGGATTCTAAATTTCTTAGTTTAATGTGGGCCTGGGATAACGAGAGTCCCACCTGCTTTCGAAGGTTAGCCTGTTCCGAGATCATCATGCCTCTAATGGTTGCTTTAGCTGCTCCCCAGAGGGTGTCGTCTCTGACTTGGGCATTGTCATTAGTTTCCAGAAAGTTTTTAATTTCTGTGTGCAATTTTTCTCTAAGGGCGATATCTTGTAAGAGGTTGTGGGGCATGCGCCAGGAGGCCCTAGAGTGAGTAGTGTTTGTGGAGATGAGGTCGGCAGTGACACAGTCATGGTCAGACCAGGGGCAGATAGCTATTGCCGAGTTAATAACCAGGTCTAGTGAGTCTGCCGTAGAGAACATGTAGTCAAGTCTGGCGTATTGTCGATGTGGTTGTGAATAGTGTGTATTGGAGCAGGTTTTTTTATCCTTCCTATTCATAGGTCCCTTGAAAGAAAGGAACTTTCCAAAAGCAGCAGGCCAATGTAGCCTAGTGGTTATTTCTGTGGCTTTGCAACTCAAAGGTTGATGGTTCGAATCCAGCTGCTGGTGCTGAATGTCCATGTACCCATTTTAGAACTCAAGTGTCTCAACACATTTCTCAAGGTTCTGTCCTTCAATTGGAGACTATCTGTTCTGTTCTCCCTTTGCTACAGGGGGTCAATTCTTGACTTCCATAGACCTGATGGATGTGTACCTTCATGTTCCTATTCACAGGGAACATTACCAATTCCTGAGGTTTGCCTTTCTGGACAAATTCCTTTCTGCCTTGCCACTGCTCCTTGAATCTTTACAAAGGTTCTAGGGGCTCTTTTGGCGGTGGTCAGATCTCAGGGAATTGTGGTAGCTCCATACCTGGATAATATTTTGGTTCAGGCGCCATCTTTTCATTTAGCAAGATACCATACAGTCTCTCGGTTGGCTTTTCTACGTTCCCATGGGTGGAAGGTAAATCTGGAAAAGAGTTCCCGGGTACTAAACACCAGGGTATGCTTTTTTGAGATCGTCATAGTCTCTCTCTCCATGAAGATTTTCTCGACAGAGGTCAGAAAATCCAAACTTCTTGCTTCTTGTCTTTCTCTTCAGTCCTTTATCTGTCCATCAGGGACTCAATGTATGGAAGTAATTGGTCAAATGGTTTCTTCCATGGACATTATTCCTGTGACGGACTCCGGCTACCCCGACTGGGTAGCTCCGCCAAAGGATCCTTCCTATACCTGGAACATGCCGCTATGTAGCGGTGAAAGTGATTATAGCAGAGCCCACCCAAATAACTAGACAGACTAGCATTCAGGTGAAAAACAAAAGGAACACTTTATTGTGAAAACACACTCCTTTTTTACAGAAACTCATCAAGGTAACACGTCTATCAGATCCCCAAATCTCCCGCCATTCCCGCCCCTCCATACAGGCAGTTTTTTCAGGGCCCACACCAGGGCCATGCACTCCTCCACTGCCATGTAGCCTACTTCCCATGGGCAACAGCTTCCTGCTGATATAGGCTACGAGGTGGTCCTGACCGTCATCGTCCACCTGGCTCAGGACTGCTTCCAACCCAAACATGGAGGCATCTGTGTGGACACAAAAACATTTGGTTGAGTTAGGAGCGGCCAGGACAGGGGCAAAAAGCAAGGCTGTTTTGAGGTTTTGGAAGGCAGCCTCACATTCTGGGGACCACAGGACCTGTCAGGGCAACCGTTTCCGGGTTAGGTTGGTCAGGGGTCTGTAGTTGGGGACAAACTTGCAGTAGTATCCTGCGATTCCTAGTAAAGCTAAGACTTGGGTTTTGGTCTTGGGGGTTGGCCAGTTCATGACAGTCTCAATCTTGGCCGGCTCTGGCCGCTGCTTCCTGCAGCCCACCCGGTGTCCAAGGTAATGGACCTCTGAGTGCCTAATCGTACATTTCTTGGGTTTCATGGTCGGACCAGCAGCCCTGATGCAATCTAGAACGACGCCTAAGTGGACCAGATGGTCCTCCCAGGTGTCACTGTAGATCGCAATGTCATCCAGGTAGGCACAGGCATAATCCTCAAGGCCATCCAGGAGGTGATCTACCATCCTCTGGAAGGTTGCCGGAGCATTCTTCATCCCAAATGGCATGACCTTGAACTGGTATAGGCCAAAGGGGGTGATGAATGCCGACTTGGGGATGGACTCTGGGTCCAAAGGGATCTGCCAGTACCCCTTGTAAAGGTCTAGGGTGGTCAGGAAATTACCCTGGGTGATCCGGTCTAGTAGGTCATGGACCCGGGGCATGGGGTAGGCATTGGTCTTGGTCCGGTCATTGAGTCTACAGTAGTCTATGCAGAATCTGGTGGTCCCATCCCGATTGGGTACCAGCACCACCAGGGAGGCCCAGGGACTGTTGGACAGTTCAATAACACCTAGGTCCAGCATTTTTCTGAGCTCACTGTGCATACTTTCCATAACTGCCCACCCCGGGGTCTTCGCTCGGTGAACTGCCGCCGTGGTGTACCCAAGGGTAGTGAAGATCATCTCTCGTTGGTTCTCTAGCATTTGCCAGACTTGCCCCTTCTGCCTTGCCTCTCATCCAGCTGTATGTCCTGGGGGCACCTTATCTCGCCCAGTGAGCTCCGGCATGGGAAGACTCTCTGAGTCTTCCATAGCCGGAGCACAGATGGTGGCTATGTCCCTGGCTCTTTCCTGGTATGCCTTCAGCATGTTCACATGAAAGGTCCAGCGGACACGGTCATCTGAGCATTTAGCTACTAGGTAGGTCATCCCTGTAGCTTGTCTGTTTTGACAGGCTTTAAGGCTAGGACCTTCTGCCCCACTGCTAGGGTTCGATTACGGGCATTCTGGTCGTACCACCGTTTCTGCCTACCTTGAGGGACTTGAAGGTTCTCTCGCACCCTCTCTGCGTGGTCCTTCAGTCAGTCCCTGAATTCTAGGACATACTCCACAACAGAGGGTCCTTTCTCCCCTGCCGACCCCTCCCAGTGGGCTCTCAATAGGTCTAGGGGTCCCCTTATTTTCCAGCCATACACTAATTCAAAGGGGGAGAACCCAGTGGATTCCTGGGGCAAATCTCGGTATGCAAACAGGAGGTGCAGCAGGTATCTCTCCCAGTTTTTGTGAGCGGTAGAGAACATCCTAAGCAACTTCTTCAGGGTTCCGTTGAACCTCTCTGTCACGCTCGGCCACCGGGAGTTCCAGCGGTTCACCCCACGTGCCTGGTTGCCTGGCAACGTCCTGCTCTGCTGAGCCGTCCACTTCAGCTGATGTCAGGACTAGGCTTCATATTACGGTCTTCCTGTTCCTCCGGTGCCCGTTTGTTGTTAACTCCATGGCTGTTGTGAGTACTCAGTATCTTTGAAAGTATTCAGTTTGTTCCTGAACCTTTGCTTGGATTACTACGCTGTGTTTAACCCTCAAACTGCCTGATAACCTGTTGCCAAACTCTGCATTACTGACTACGCTGTGTTTAAAGGGACAGTATACACTCATTTTCATATAACTGCATGTAATAGACACTACTATAAAGAATAAGATGCACACATACTGATATAAAAATCCAGTATAAAACTGTTTAAAAACTTACTTAGAAGCTGTCAGTTTGGCTCTGTTGAAAAGGTAGCTGGAAAACCCACTGCAAGTGGCAAATAAGACACTTCCCCCCTTCCCCCTTCATTTGCATATGAAAAGACCCTTTACACAAACAGGAGCAAGCTGGAGAAGGTAGCTGACAATATTCACATAAAACTTTGGGGCTTGGTTAGGAGTCTGAAAATCAGAGCAATGTTATTTAAAAATAAGCAAAACTATTCATTTATTTTTTTTAAAAACTTTATGGGCTATATAAATAGATCATCTACAAAACATTTATGCAAAGAAAAAATGAGTGAATAATGTCCCTTTAAAACTCAAACTGCCTGATAACCTGTTTCCAAACTCTGCATTACTGATTACGCTGTGTTTAACTCTCAAACTGCCTGATAAGCGTTTGCCAAACTCTGCATTACTGACTACGCTGTGTTTAACCCTCAAACTGGCTGATTTAAAGTTACCTACTCCTGCATTATTAACTGTTTATTGTTTAACCCTCCTAACGCCTAAAGGATGAACTTTTATTTTGAGAGCTTCCCGACTCTTTGGAGGATCTTATCAATTTATGTATTAACGCCCGGCATACTCAACATTTTCAGGAGAGAGATAGGAATCAGAGATCTTTTTCTAGGTCTACTTATCGTCCTCCTATTCGAACCCCAAGTCTTTCTAATAATAACTCCCATTCATCGGAGTCTGTAGAACCCATGGAAGTAGGAGCTATTAAGTTAACAGAAGCTGAACGCCATAGAAGGCGTACTCTTGGGTTATGTCTGTATTGTGGCAGAAAAGGTAATTTACTGAAGGACTGTCCTATCCGGCCAGTAAAAGCCAAGGCTTAACTATTGATAGAGGGACAGAGTTAAGCCAGAATCCCATGTCATCCCTCAATTCTAAACTCTTTGTTCCTGTAACCATCACTTTTGGTAACGTCAAGTTTCAAGCTCAAGCTCTCATCGACTCTGGAGCTGCTGGAGTTTTCATTGATTCAAGTTTTGTTGACTCTCTCAAGATTCCTCTTCTAGCCAAGAAACAAATAATCAAGGTAACTACTGTTAGTGGACAGCCTCTGGGTTCTGGAATCATTCAACATTCTACTATTCCTCTTCTTTTATCTGTGGGCATACTCCACTCTGAAATCATTCGTTTTGATGTCATCTCTTCCCCCCACATACCGTTGATTTTGGGGTTACCTTGGTTGCAGCTTCATGATCCAGTATTCTCATGGTCTAAAGGAGAGCTTATTTCCTGGGGAACTACCTGTTTTAAGCATTGCCTGCAAAATCCCTCTAAACCATCCTGTCCTGTTGTGGCTATGTTGGAAGTTCCTGATCACTATCATGCCTTTTGTGATGTTTTTTCTAAAAAGGAGGCTGAGACGTTACCTCCTCACCGGATTTTTGACTGTCCTATTGATCTGTATTCTGGGGCTCCTCTACGTAAGGGAAGGACCTATCCTCTGTCTCGTCAAGAAAATGTCTCTCTTGAAGAATACATTAAGGACAACTTAGCCAGAGGATTTATTTGTCCTTCCTCTTCACCTGTGGGTGCTGGGTTTTTCTTCATTGGGAAAAAAGACGGAGGACTTTGTCCCTGTATTGATTATCGGGCCTTGAATCGGATTACTGTCAAAAACAGTTACCCTCTTCTGCTCATCCCTGAGCTATTTAATCGTCTCCAACATGCTTCTATTTTCTCCAAGTTGGATCTCCGTGGGGCCTACAATTTGATCACAATTCATAAGGGAGACAAATGGAAGATGGCATTTAACACTAGATTTGGTCACTACGAGTATCTGGTAATGCCTTTTGGATTGTGCAATGCACCAGTAGTATTTCAGCACTTTGTTAACGAGATCTTCAGGGATTATCTAAATCTATTTGTTATCATTTATCTTGATGACATTCTGATCTATTCCAGAACATTACAGGAACATGTACACCATGTAAAACTTGTCCTTTAAAGATTACGTGATAACTCCCTTTTCACTAAATTAGAGAAATGCTCTTTCCATCAGAGTTCCATTCCCTTCTTGGGTTACATTATTTCAGAATCTGGTTTTGAGATGGATACTGCTAAACTTTCTGCTATCAAGGACTGGCCCAGACTGTCAGTATATTTATAAGAATCTTAGCAGTACTCTCCAAATAATATGTGAGTATATGACAGGGTTATAACTTATTATTTAACAATCTTTCTTTAAACTAAACCCACAATCAAATATGCATATACTAAGACAATAAAATTAATATAAATTTCTGAATTCTTTATTATTAGTTAATATCTATGAAAACATTTGAAATATATTTATGGGAACCAGAATATGAATCAATATTATACGCATTTAAAAAAAACTATTAAAATATGCTATGCAGAGTTCATGCACGTTTACCTTATTCACAATAGCCTTTCATTCAGAGTTGCATTTAAAATATCACAAGATAGCAGCTACTAACATTCAACAATACAATTAACAGTGCTAAGTTAAACAATAATACAATATACACTTCTATTAAAACATCAGAAATTGTATATATTATTTTTGCCAATAGCCAAACTCTGAATACATTACCAAGATGAACACCAATCGATATCCAGTATTTCTTAATAAGAACAATCTCACCTCAGAATACAAAAATTGGGGATATCTCCATATGGCGCATAAAAATAGCTGTTTGCTTTATAATAGCTGCAGCAGTTATTTTCCTTCAGGGTTAGCCAGCAGCAGCCTCTTTTTTCCCTCTATGCTAGGGGTTAAATCATCTAATCTCACCCCTCCCTTTTTTTGATCAGTACCCATCATTGGTGAGATTGGAAACGCCCAAATGGAAGCTTGTCTCGGATTGGCCCTTTGAAACTGAATATGGATTGGTTCATCTGGGAATGCATGTTGTCAGGGAGATGCATCCCTGCAACAACCAATCGTCTCTTGGTTGTAATACCTGCATCGCAACACCAGATTTTGTCCATCGGGGGCAGCATGACAACAACACAGCAATACATTTCACCATCCAACATTTTTAACAATTCAATATTTCTATGAAGTGGTTATTCATCAGACCATAACTTTCTGCATCGATCACTTACAATATTAATTATAGGTGGGGTAGTATCATATCATTTTTCTGATTATTTTAATATGAAACATCATGTGTCTTTAACATTATATTATATTAAAGTAATTTATATTGCTAACTATTCAAGATTGATAGCATTTAAAATCCTGATATTGCATTCATGTAAATACAGCATGTTTCACATTTCTAACAAATTCTGAATACATGAATCTTGTCTATGGTCTATCTGAAATAAAAATAAGTGTTATTAATCATTTCTTTTTAGGTCCACAAATATCTATTTTCATATTCTTAAAAACACAGAGGCTAAGACATTTTATGCTTTATATATATATATATATATATATATATATATATATACATATATATATATATATATATATATATATATATATATACATTCATTTCTATGCAGTGTTCAAAATTATACCAAAATCCAGCAGATCACACGTTGTTATATATTTATTTATCCAGATATCTCATTAAATCAGTTGCTCTTAAATTTTTCATTAGATTTCTGGAAAACAGAGAGAATAAAAAAAAATGTTTTTATCTCCAAAGTCCCTGGTTCAGTATTATCTTCCCCCAGACATAGGCCTAGATTTGGAGTTTGGCGGTAGCCGTGAAAACCAGCGTTAGAGGTATTTGGAGTCAGTCAAGAAAGGGTCTAACGCTCACTTTTCAGCCGCGACTTTTCCATACCGCAGATCCCCTTACGTCAATTGCGTATCCTATCTTTTCAATGGGATCTTTCTAACTCCGGTATTTAGAGTCGTGTCTGAAGTGAGCGTTAGAAATCTAACGACAAAACTCCAGCCGCAGAAAAAAGTCAGTAGTTAAGAGCATTCTGGGCTAACGCCGGTTCATAAAGCTCTTAACTACTGTGCTCTAAAGTACACTAACACCCATAAATTACCTATGTACCCCTAAACCAAGGCCCCCCTCACATCGCCGACACTCGATTAAATTTTTTTAACCCCTAATCTGCCGATCGCCACCTACGTTATACTTATGTACCCCTAATCTGCTGCCCCTAACACCGCCAACCCCTGTATTATATTTATTAACCTCTAACCTGCCCTCCACAACGTCGCCGCCAGCTACCTAACCTATTAACCCCTAATCTGCCGACCGCAAAGCGCCGCCACCTACATTATAGCTATGTACCCCTAATCTGCTGCCCCTAACACCGCCGACCCCTATATTATATTTATTAACCCCTAATCTGCCGCCCTCAATGTCGCCTCCACCTGCCTACACTTATTAACCCCTAATCTGCCGACCGGACCGCACCGCTAACCCTATAATAAATAGTATTAACCCCTAATCTGCCCTCCCTAACATCGCCGACACCTAACTTCAAACATTAACCCCTAATCTGCCGACCGGAGCTCACCGCAATTCTAATAAATGTATTAACCCCTAAAGCTAAGTCTAACCCTAACACCCCCCTAAGTTAAATATAATTTAAATCTAACGAAATTAATTAACTCTTATTAAATAAATTATTCCTATTTAAAGCTAAATACTTACCTGTAAAATAAATCCTAATATAGCTACAATATAAATTATAATTATATTATAGCTATTTTAGGATTTATATTTATTTTACAGGTAACTTTGTATTTATTTTAACCAGGTACAATAGCTATTAAATAGTTAAGAACTATTTAATAGCTACCTAGTTAAAATAATTACAAAATTACCTGTAAAATAAATCCTAACCTAAGTTACAATTAAACCTAACACTACACTATCAATAAATAAATTAAATAAAATACCTACAATTACCTACAATTAAACCTAACACTACACTATCAATAAATTAATTAAATACAATACCTACAAATAACTACAATGAAATAAACTAACTAAAGTACAAAAAATAAAAAAGAACTAAGTTACAAAAAAATAAAAAAATATTTACAAACATAAGAAAAATATTACAACAATTTTAAACTAATTACACCTACTCTAAGCCCCCTAATAAAATAACAAAGCCCCCCAAAATAAAAAAATGCCCTACCCTATTCTAAATTACTAAAGTTCAAAGCTCTTTTACCTTACCAGCCCTGAACAGGGCCCTTTGCGGGGCATGCCCCAAGAAGTTCAGCTCTTTTGCCTGTAAAAAAAACCATACAATACCCAAGCCCCCCAACATTACAACCCACCACCCACATACCCCTAATCTAACCCAAACCCCCCTTAAATAAACCTAACACTAAGCCTCTGAAGATCATCCTACCTTGTCTTCACCATACCAGGTTCACCGATCGATCCAGAAGAGCTCCTCCGATGTCCTGATCCAAGCCCAAGCGGGGGGCTGAAGAGGTCCATGATCCGGCTGAAGTCATCATCCAAGCAGGAGCTGAAGAGGTCCATGATCCGGCTGAAGTCTTCATCCAAGCGGGAGCTGAAGAGGTCCATGATCCGGATGAAGTCTTCTATCAACGGCATCTTCAATCTTCTTTCTTCGGGAGCCATCATCTTCCATCCGACGCGGAACATCCTCTTCTCCTGACGCCAACTAGCCGAATGACGGTTCCTTTAAATGACGTCATCCAAGATGGCGTCCCTCGAAGTCCGATTGGCTGATAGGATTCTATCAGCCAATCGGAATTAAGGTAGGAAAATTCTGATTGGCTGATGGAATCAGCCAATCAGAATCAAGTTCAATCCGATTGGCTGATCCGATCAGCCAATCAGATTGAGCTCGCATTCTATTGGCTGATTGGAACAGCCAATAGAATGTGAGCTCAATCTGATTGGCTGATTGAATCAGCCAATCGGATTGAACTTGATTCTGATTGGCTGATTCCATCAGCCAATCAGAATATTCCTACCTTAATTCCGATTGGCTGATCCATCTTGGATGACGTCATTTAAAGGAACCGTCATTCGGCTAGTAGGCGTCGGGAGAAGAGGATGTTACGCGTCGGATGGAAGATGATGGAAGATGATGGCTCCCGAAGAAAGAAGATTGAAGATGCCGTTGATAGAAGACTTCATCCGGATCATGGACCTCTTCAGCTCCCGCTTGGATGAAGACTTCAGCCGGATCATGGACCTCTTCAGCTCCCGCTTGGATGATGACTTCAGCCGGATCATGGACCTCTTCAGCCCCCTGCTTGGGCTTGGATCAGGACATCGGAGGAGCTCTTCTGGATTGATTGGTGAACCTGGTATGATGAAGATAAGGTAGGAAGATCTTTAGGGGCTTAGTGTTAGGTTTATTTAAGGGGGGTTTGGGTTAGATTAGGGGTATGTGGGTGGTGGGTTGTAATGTTGGGGGGGGTATTGTATGTTTTTTTTTACAGGCAAAAGAGCTGAACTTCTTGGGGCATGCCCCGCAAAGGGCCCTGTTCAGGGCTGGTAAGGTAAAAGAGCTTTGAACTTTAGTAATTTAGAATAGGGTAGGGCATTTTTTTATTTTGGGGGGCTTTGTTATTTTATTAGGGGGCTTAGAGTAGGTGTAATTAGTTTAAAATTGTTGTAATATTTTTCTAATGTTTGTAAATATTTTTTTATTTTTTGTAACTTAGTTCTTTTTTATTTTTTGTACTTTAGTTAGTTTATTTCATTGTATTTATTTGTAGGAATTGTATTTAATTTATTTATTGATAGTGTAGTGTTAGTTTTAATTGTAGATAATTATAGGTATTTTATTTTATTTATTTATTGATAGTGTAGTGTTAGGTTTAATTGTAGATAATTATAGGTATTTTATTTTATTTATTTATTGATAGTCTAGTGTTAGGTTTAATTGTAACTTAGGTTAGGATTTATTTTACAGGTAATTAATTTTGTAATTATTTTAACTATTTTAGCTATTAAATAGTTCTTAACTATTTAATAGCTATTGTACCTGCTTAAAATAAATACAAAGTTACCTGTAAAATAAATATTAATCCTAAAATAGCTATAATATAATTAAAATTTATATTGTATCTATATTAGGATTTATTTTACAGGTAAGTATTTAGCTTTAAATAGGAATAATTTATTTAATAAGAGTTAATTAATTTCGTTAGATTTAAATTATATTTAACTTAGGGGGGTGTTAGTGTTAGGGTTAGACTTAGCTTTAGGGGTTAATACATTTATTAGAATAGCGGTGAGCTCCAGTCAGCAGATTAGGGGTTAATTATTGAAGTTAGGTGTCGGCGATGTTAGGGAGGGCAGATTAGGGGTTAATACTATTTATTATAGGGTTAGTGAGGCGGATTAGGGGTTAATAACTTTATAATAATAGCGGTGCTGTCCGCTCGGCAGATTAGGGGTTAATAAGTGTAGGTAGGTGGAGGCGACATTGTGGGGGGCAGATTAGGGGTTAATAAATATAATATAGGGGTCGGCGGTGTTAGGGGCAGCAGATTAGGGGTACATAGGGATAATGTAAGTAGCGGCGGTTTACGGAGCGGCAGATTAGGGGTTAATAATAATATGCAGGGGTCAGCGATAGCGGGGGCGGCAGAATAGGGGTTAATAAGTGTAAGGTTAGGGGTGTTTAGACTCGGGGTACATGTTAGGGTGTTAGGTGCAGACGTAGGAAGTGTATCCCCATAGCAAACAATGGGGCTACGTTAGGAGCTGAACGCGGCTTTTTTGCAGGTGTTAGGTTTTTTCTCAGCTCAAACAGCCCCATTGTTTCCTATGGGGGAATACGTTTTTGAGGCTGGCTGCGTCCGTAAGCAACTCTGGTATCGAGAGTTGAAGTTGCGTTAAATATGCTCTACGCTAGATTTAGAGTTTTGTCGGTAAGGACCCGCGTATCTAACGCTGGCTTTTTTCTGGCCGCTCCTTTAAAATAACTCTGGTATTGAGAGTCCACAGAATGGCTGCGTTAGGCTCCAAAAAAGGAGCGTAGAGCATATTTAACGCCACTGCAACTCTCGATACCAGAGTTGCTTACGGACGCGGCCAGCCTAAAAAAACGTGCTCGTGCACGATTCCCCCATAGGAAACAATGGGGCTGTTTGAGCTGAAAAAAAACCTAACACCTGCAAAAAAGCCGCGTTCAGCTCCTAACGCAGCCCCATTGTTTGCTATGGGTAAACACTTCCTACGTCTGCACCTAACACTCTAACATGTACCCCGAGTCTAAACACCCCTAGCCTTACACTTATTAACCCCTAATCTCTCGCCCCCGCTATCGCTGACCCCTGCATATTATTATTAACCCCTAATCTGCCGCTCTGTAAACCGTCGCTACTTACATTATCCCTATGTACCCCTAATCTGCTGCCCCTAACACCGCCGACCCCTATATTATATTTATTAACCCCTAATCTGCCCCCCACAATGTTGCATCCACCTGCCTACACTTATTAACCCCTAATCTGCCGACCGGACCGCACCGCTATTATTATAAAGTTATTAACCCCTAATCCGCCTCACTAACCCTATAATAAATAGTATTAACCCCTAATCTGCCCTCCCTAACATCGCCGACACCTAACTTCAATTATTAACCCCTAATCTGCCGACCTAATCTCGCCACTATTCTAATAAATGTATTAACCCCTAAAGCTAAGTCTAACCCTAACACTAACACCCCCCTAAATATAATTTAAATCTAACGAAATTAATTAACTCTTATTAAATAAATTATTCCTATTTAAAGCTAAATACTTACCTGTAAAATAAATCCTAATATAGCTACAATATAAATTATAATTATATTATAGCTATTTTAGGATTAATATTTATTTTACAGGTAACTTTGTATTTATTTTAACCAGGTACAATAGCTATTAAATAGTTAAGAACTATTTAATAGCTAAAATAGTTAAAGGGACACTCAGGTTTTATTAAATTTTCATGATTCAGATACAGCATGTAATTTTAAACAACTTTCCAATTTACTTCCATAAAAAAAAATGTGCGCAGTCTTTTATATTTACACTTTTTTTGTGTCACCAGCTCCTACTGAGCATGTGCAAGAACTCAGACTATACGTATATGCATTTGTGATTGGCTGGTTGCTATCACATGGTACAGGGGGAGTGGAAATATGCGTAACTTTGAAATGTGTTAGAAAATAATCTACTACTTATTTGAAATTCAGAGTAAATGCTATTGTATTGTCTTGTTATCTTGCATTTGTTGATTATGCAAATCTGCTGTGTTTACTGGTCCTTTAAAATAATTACAAATTTACCTGTAAAATAAATCCTAACCTAAGTTACAATTAAGCCTAACACTACACTATCAATAAATAAATTAAATAAAATACCTATAATTATCTACAATTAAACCTAACACTACACTATCAATAAATAAATTAAATAAAATACCTATAATTATCTACAATTAAACCTAACACTACACTATCAATAAATAAATTAAATACAATTCCTACAAATAAATACAATGAAATAAACTAACTAAAGTACAAAAAATAAAAAAGAACTAAGTTACAAAAAATAAAAAAATATTTACAAACATTAGAAAAATATTACAACAATTTTAAACTAATTACACCTACTCTAAGCCCCCTAATAAAATAACAAAGCCCCCCAAAATAAAAAAATGCCCTACCCTATTCTAAATTACTAAAGTTCAAAGCTCTTTTACCTTACCAGCCCTGAACAGGGCCCTTTGCGGGGCATGACCCAAGAAGTTCAGCTCTTTTGCCTGTAAAAAAAAACATACAATACCCAAGCCCCCCAACATTACAACCCACCACCCACATACCCCTAATCTAACCCAAACCCCCCTTAAATAAACCTAACACTAAGCCCCTGAAGATCTTCCTACCTTATCTTCACCATACCAGGTTCACCGATCGATCCAGAAGAGCTCCTCCGATGTCCTGATCCAAGCCCAAGCGGGGGGCTGAAGAGGTCCATGATCCGGCTGAAGTCTTCATCCAAGCGGGAGCTGAAGAGGTCTACTCTAAGGGGGCTTAGAGTAGGTGTAATTAGTTTAAAATTGTTGTAATATTTTTCTTATGTTTGAAAATATTTTTTTATTTTTTGTAACTTAGTTCTTTTTTATTTTTTGTACTTTAGTTAGTTTATTTCATTGTAGTTATTTGTAGGTATTGTATTTAATTAATTTATTGATAGTGTATTGTTAGGTTTAATTGTAGGTAATTGTAGGTATTTTATTTAATTAATTTATTGATAGTGTTAGGTTTAATTGTAACTTAGGTTAGGATTTATTTTACAGGTAATTTTGTAATTATTTTAACTAGGTAGCTATTAAATAGTTCTTAACTATTTAATAGCTATTGTACCTGGTTAAAATAAATACAAAGTTAACTGTAAAATAAATATTAATCCTAAAATAGCTATAATATAATTATAATTAGGATTTATTTTACAGGTAAGTATTTAGCTTTAAATAGGAATAATTTATTTAATAAGAGTTAATTAATTTCGTTAGATTTAAATTATATTTAACTTAGGGGGGGTGTTAGTGTTAGGGTTAGACTTAGCTTTAGGGGTTAATACATTTATTAGAATAGCGGTGAGCTCCGGTCGGCAGATTAGGGGTTAATGTTTGAAGTTAGGTGTCGGCGATGTTAGGGAGGGCAGATTAGGGGTTAATACTATTTATTATAGGGTTAGTGAGGCGGATTAGGGGTTAATAACTTTATTATAATAGCGGTGCGGTCCGGTCGGCAGATTAGGGGTTAATAAGTGTAGGCAGGTGGAGGCGATGTTGAGGGCGGCAGATTAGGGGTTAATAAATATAATATAGGGGTCGGCGGTGTTAGGGGCAGCAGATTAGGGGTACATAGCTATAATGTAGGTGGCGGCGCTTTGCGGTCGGCAGATTAGGGGTTAATTATTGTAGGTAGCTGGCTGCGACGTTGTGGGGGGCAGGTTAGGGGTTAATAAATATAATACAGGGGTCGGCGGTGTTAGGGGCAGCAGATTAGGGGTACATAAGTATAACGTAGGTGGCAGTCGGCAGATTAGGGGTTAAAAAAATTTAATCGAGTGGCGGCGATGTGGGGGGACCTCGGTTTAGGGGTACATAGGTAGTTTATGGGTGTTAGTGTACTTTAGAGCACAGTAGTTAAGAGCTTTATGAACCGGCGTTAGCCCAGAAAGCTCTTAACTACTGACTTTTTTCTGCGGCTGGAGTTTTGTCGTTAGATTTCTAACGCTCACTTCAGACACGACTCTAAATACCGGAGTTAGAAAGATCCCATTGAAAAGATAGGATACGCAAATGACGTAAGGGGATCTGCGGTATGGAAAAGTCGCGGCTGAAAAGTGAGCGTTAGACCGTTTTTTGAGTGACTCCAAATACCGGCGGTAGCCTAAAACCAGCGTTAGGAGCCTCTAACGCTGGTTTTCACGGCTACCGCCAAACTCCAAATCTAGGCCTATGTGTCTTAGCTAGCAGTATGTATGTATTTTGATTGACAACAGCAACTGAATGTACATGTCACAGTTCTAAATACATTGTCCTTAAAACAGCATTTAACCCATTACTAACTAAACTCTGACTAATCCTATCTAAGTTAATTTAATTTATAACTCTTTATTCCATATTCTATATCTTCATTTATATCTAAATGTTTTATCTATGAAGAACATATTTAATGTGTAATTCTTCTTTGAAATTGTATATTTATTCTAATCAGGATTTTATAATTTATTTCTAATCATGATTTTATGGCTCCAAATTTTTGTCCCCACCAAGTACTCAACCAGAGACATCGTTTGTCTCACATTATCTGGGGCTTCCCTTTCTTTTATGAATCCTACCTGGTCGGGATGTATCAATGAGGGTAGATATAATTTTAGTCTATTTGCTAAAATTTTTGTAAATTTTTAAAAATCTTGGGTTAATCAATGAGATTGGCCTATAGTTTTGATATTTTTTGGGATTCCTTCCTGGTTTGGGTATAACCACTATTTTGGCCTGCAATATGTCCTGTGGGATACGGGTACCCTGCATGATGTCATTGCAGAACTTGTGTAAGTTGGGGATCAGACATTTTTTAAATACTTTATAATATTCACCTGAGAACCCGTCAGGGCCCGCCGTCTTGCCTATTTTGAGATCTTTTATTGCTAGGGCGATTTCGTTTATTGTTATTTCTGTGTTTAGGGCTTCTATGTCTGTAGCATTGAGTTTCGGGAGTTTAGCTTTTTGCAGAAAATGGTTTCTAAGTGTTTTCGTCTGAGTAGTATGTTGGACTTTTTTTCCGTCATAAAGAGATTCATAATATTTTTTTTTTATATATTTTTTTTTTATTAAGTTATATGCATAAATTATAACAAAGGCATTATTCCAACAATAAAGATCAGCATGGTGCAGTTGTACAGTACTTAGGCTAGAGAGGCATAAGGTAAACCTCCTAGGCATCCATATTCAAGTAGCCAGTCCATGTGAGTTTGAGTCTATTCATCCGGGCTAAAGTCTTTGGCAAACCGAAGAAATATAACTCCATTAGTTCACTTATTTTTTGTTTGCTTACGATCTTGAATACAGGACTGTTACATAAGAGTATTACAAAAATCTTAGTGCATATGATGAAACCTCAAATTAACAAAACCACTACGCATCAATACTAAACTTCATTGGTAGCAAATGGAAAGAAAAAGAACAGAAAAAAGAAAGAACAAAAAAAACAAGAAAACAAAGCAAAAATAAAAACAATAACATGGTAGGTTACAATATTAAAGATGGAGTTGCATGTGCTCGGGTATCAGAGATAATGCTACATTACATCTAGGTTAGCGCTTGTTGGGAAGTAATGTGATCCTTCTATGAGAGGCTATTAAATAGCATATGTGACTATGATCTTTTATGTCGGTCCTACTTGGGCTTATATTTATATGACTCCCATAGGAGTAGCATGTCTTCAAAAAAGGTCAAACCTCCTATTTGGAGATAATGGAATCTTTCTAATATCATATCTGAGTTATCTAATTTCACCCATTCACTAACGGTAGGTATTTTGGTTGTTTTCCAGCATCTGGGTATCATTTGTTTTGCCGTATTTAGCATAATATGAAACAGTTGTTTGCGTATTTTGCATGTTATGGGGGGATCATTATGGAGAAGTGCTAACTCTATGCTCGGGTTAATTTGCGTGTGTAGAACTGCATTAATTTCTTGGAAAATTGCTGACCAAAAATTTCTAATAGGTTCACAATCCCACCATATATGTGTCATATGTCCTGGTAGGTCGCAACCCCTCCAGCAGTGGCCTGAGCTCCCCTTAAAAATGCGCTTTATTTTGGCTGGGGTCATGTACCATCGCATACAGACTTTAATGTTTGTTTCTTTCGCTCTTGCCGAATGGGCTGAATGTGATAAATTCTCAAATCTTAACTGCCAGTCTTTAGTGAGTGTATTCGTTTCAAGCTCTCTATCCCACCCTGCAGTGTATGAAGGCAGGTTCGGGAATCTATTTTCTAAAACCAGTTTGTATAGTGTAGAAATCGATCTGGGACCTTTCAAGTCACTCAAGCATGCTTGCTCAAATTTTGTCAGAGGTCTCATAAAATCCGCTTTACTTTTGTGTGTGAGTAGAAAATGTCTCGCCTGATGGTAATTGAACCAGGAGGCAAAAAAGGGAATTGATAGTGAGTCTATTTGTTGCTTGGATTTTACCTTGTTGTTTTCTAATAAGGTGTGTATCTGTATTGGGGGGATTTGGGTGGCACCTGTGTTCCTCTCTTGAGTCAGCCCCGGGGGAAACTCTGGATTAAGTATCAAGCTTGTAAGTGGGGAATATTTTGAAGAGATTTTTGGATATGTTTTGAGGACATATAGCCAGTCTCTCCAGGTCTCATTAGACGTGGAAGACTGGGATATAGAGGAGATTCCTAGTGCCTGGATATTCCAGCATTTGTTTCCTAAGTGGGATATGTCTGCCATGTTTGTTTCTATTTGTACCCAACCCTTAGATCTATCTCCCTCATGATTGCACCACTCCAGGACACCCTGAAGAGAGATCGCAAGTTTATATGAGTTAAGGTGGGGAACTCCCAGGCCTCCTTGCTCAGGAACTTTATAAATCGTGCTTTTATTAATACGTGGTGGCCTGCGTCTCCATATATAGTCATTCAGAATTTTTTGCAAGATATCTACTTCCCTGGAAATGTGCTGGACCGGTACGGTCTGTAAGATATATAATGCTTTAGGTAGTAGTACCATCTTAGCTGCTTGGATTCTACCCAACCACGTAATATTTTTTAGAAGCCAGGAGGAGGTCAGGGACTGAAACTCATTAATTAGTTCCCCATAGTTGTATTTGCATGTTGATTGACTGTTTGGAGTCAAAAAGACTCCCAGATATTTAAGACGGTTGGTTTGTACTTTTAACGGGCAGAGTGCTCTGATGTCCTCTAGTGTCTGTTGGGGGATCCCTAACGGTAAGAATTCCGACTTTGTCATGTTAACTAGAAAATTAGATACCCTGCCGAAAGAGGAGAGCTCAGTCATTGCATGTGTGATAGATCTAAGTGGGTTGGTTATTGTCAGAAGGAGGTCGTCTGCGTAGATTGCCATTTTATGCTGTCTAGTCCCTGCTGTAATTCCTGTAATGTGCGGATTCTCTCTGATTCTAATTGCTAGTGGTTGTGATAAAATAAATAACAATGGGGAAAGAGGGCAACCCTGTCTCGACCCGTTTCTGATTTCAAAGGGTTCAGAGAGCGTCCCATTCACTCTCACCTGTGCTGTTGGGTTAGAATATAGGGCCATAATTTTTTGGATAAACTGGTCGGGGAAATTAAATCTACTAAGAGTCGCTTGTAAATAAGTCCAGTCGAGTCTGTCAAATGCCTTTTCGGCGTCAGTGGATAGAAAAAGGGCTGGGGTATTAGTCTTGGAAACAAGGTCAATAAGATTAAGTACTTTCACGGTGTTATCTTTCGCTTCCCTATTAGGTACGAAACCTGCCTGGTCCTGATGAATTAGTTCTGGGAGAAATTTATTTATGCGGGAGGCCAAAATTTTTGCATATAGTTTCAAGTCTGTATTAAGTAGGGATATTGGTCTAAAGTTGGCAGGGACATCAGGCACCCTGCCCGGTTTTTCCAATACTGAGATATGAGCTTGTAACATGGTATCGGGAAATCTATAGTCTTCCGCTATGTGGTTAAATAAGGAGGTTAAATGTGGGGCAAGATATTTTGAAAAGGTTTTATAGTACAGGCCTGAGAAACCATCTGGTCCCGGCGCTTTGTTAGATTTTAGGGTACGTATAGCGTCTAATACTTCTTTAATGGAGAAGGGTTGGTTCAAAGACTCTCTTTGCTCGCTGCTTAGTTGTGGTATTTGTATGCTAGAAAGGTATTGGTGGCATGCGCGACTGTGGGCTGTGTCTTCTCTATCCGGGAATAGATTATAAAGTTTATGATAAAAAGATTTAAATACTTCAGCTATTTTATGGGTGTCTTCTAGTCTTTTTCCTGACTCATTTTTAATTGAGTGAATGTATGTTTTTTGTTGTCTGTGTTTTAAAGCTCTTGCTAGCCATTTCCCTGCTTTGTTACCCTCCCTATAGAATGTCTGTTGGAAGGACAATAGTTGTCTTTGGGCATCTATCTGGAGAAGGTTGTTTAGTTGTGCACGTTTTGAATTGAGGTTATCTAAAACAAGATTGTTGTCAGGGGATTGTTTGTGTAGATAATCTAAATCTGCCATTTCTTTAGCTAAGGTGGTATATTCTTCTCTCCTCTTTCTCGTTATATATGCTTTAAGTTTAATGAGTTCGCCTCTGATTGTACTTTTGTGTGCCTCCCATATCGTTGTAAAATGTACATCTGGGGTGTTATTGGTTGTGAAATATGATTTAATATGTTTGGCTAGTCTCTTTACTTGCTGTTTCCCCTTGAGGAGTGATTCATCTAATCTCCATTGGTATTGTCTCAGCGGAGCTGAGGGCCACGCTATCTCACATAATGTCAGCGAGTGATCTGACCAGGTGGTGTGTCTGATTTCAGCTGTTTTCAGGTATGAAAGAGTCAAGTGATCCACAAAAATGTAATCTAATCTAGAATAGCAACTATTGGGGATCGAGAAAAATGTGAAGTCTTTTTTTTGGGGATTGGAATATCTCCATGTGTCGTGTACCCCTAGCAATTTAAGATTTTTCCAGATGTTTTGCATGTTTGGGACTTTTTGTCTGGTTTTGGGGTTGGAGCAGTCAATCTGGGGGTCTAGAGGGACGTTAAGGTCGCCTGCTATGATCAAGGAGCCTTTGGTCTGAGCTAATATTGAGTTAGTGGTTGCATTAATAAATTTGCTCTGACGTCTATTGGGTGCATACAGGTTCACCAACGTGATGGGTTTGCCAAAAAGGAGGCCAGTGACACATAGGTATCTGCCCTCTTTGTCCTGATCTACATGTATTTTGCTAAAGGCAAGTGATTTGTGGATTAGTATACTGACACCATTAATTTTCTTGGCTGGGTGCGAACTGTGAAAGTGCTGTGGATAATTATATGAAAAGAACTTGGGTATGTGTTTGGTTTTAAAGTGTGTCTCCTGTAGCATAAGGATCTGGCCCCCTTTCTTATGGAGATCCAACAGTGCCATCCTACGCTTATTCGGACAGTTTAGCCCTTTTGTATTTTGAGATATGATTGTAAAAGCCTGTGGGGTGTTTCTATTCATTGTGCCTATTTTTGTACTATATGACCCAGTGCTTGGATGATGCCCTCACATACCTCCCTCTGAAGTACTCCGAGCACAGCTGATTATACATATGTAACATAGTAGTAACCTTAAAAAAAAGAGAAAAAATTATAAAAAAGTAAGTGACAAAACATTCTACCCCTTTCTTAACTGAAAGGGTACAATACATTATCCTAACTATAGGAGAGTATATCTGCCAACTGGCTGAGAGTAAAAGTAAGACAGTTGTCCCATTGTAACAGGGAGAGGAGAAAGCAGTAACAATGCAGTAAACAATTCTGAATTAAAATACTAAACTGATTTGGACCAGCCTGACGGCCTCTGAAAAGAAGATAAAGGATTAACATAGGACCTGTAAAACATAGCTATTAGCATAATATATTGCTAGCAAGTAAAAGTCTCTGGATTTTCAAACTCCTATTTTTAACATTACCAGGACTACCTATGTAAGAATTGTCCTTTATCACAAGGGAGTCCTTCACAGAAATTTCCTAGAAAAGAAAAAGAAAACATGCAAGATAGTGTGACAATATTATTGTTCCATTGAACATATTTAAAAGGATATAGCTTATCCGGTTCAGGGGTCTCCATTCTCCTGCAGGTTATTTTGATTGCCTGCGTTCAGCCTGCGTGTTCTTCTCTGTTGTACCTGCTGCCATTCCCGCCTCTGAGGTAGCGGGTTAGTACTAGGACCCGGTTTGTGTTGGTTTTGTGCATCTTCTCTCTCTTCAATCACGGGTGGTATGATATCTAGGGCCTTGCAGATCTGTTTGATGTCTCCTGGTGTAGTGCATATGAATCTCTTTCCTTGCCAGGGGATAATTAACTGGAATGGAAACCCCCACCTGTAGGGGATATTTTGTTTTCTGAGAAGCATAGTAAAAGGTTTAAGTTCTTTTCTCTTGAAAAGGGTCCTCTGCGACAAGTCGGTGTAAAATTGAAGATCAGCATTTTCGTACTTGATAGGTTGTTTTTCACGAGCCAGCTTCATAAGCTCTTCTTTAACCTGGTAGTTTGTTAATCGTACAATTATGTCTCTAGGTGGTTGTGTATCTAATGGTTTAGGGCGGAGTGCCCTATGGGCTCTGTCTATCTCAATCTTTACTGGGGACTCTGTTTGTTTCAAAAAGTTAAAGAGATCTTGTAGATATTGCTCCAGGCCCGGAGGCGGTATGGATTCAGGGACACCTCTGATTCTGATATTATGCCTTCTGCTTCTATTTTCGGCATCATCAATTTTTTCTTCCAGGCCCAGTATGACTTCATTTTGTTTGTGGATAGCGGTATGTAGATCAGATATTGCCGTATTATGAGTATCCAGTGTGGTTTCCACCGCTTCCACTCTATGCCCTATTTCAGACATTTCTTTCTTTAGGTCATTGATTTCCTCTTTAATGCATTGTTTAACTTGCAGGGCTAAGGCCGAGAAATCTTTTTTTGAGGGAAGTGATGCAAATAAAGCTTTAGGCACTGTGATGGTGTCTGTCATAGTTTCAGAGTCCGATTCTGAAGATGAATATGCTGCAGCAGAGTCTTGATCTTCATTGGGGTTTAAGCTTGTAGATTTGACCTCTACCGATTTGAAAAAGTTATTAACTGAGGGAGTAGTCTGACTGCTTTGTTTCGGTATAGACCCTTTTTTGTTGATTTTTTTAGGAGACATGCTTGCCTTGTTCAATGTCCCAGTCTGTGTTTTAAAAGATACCCTTTGCACAGGTTAAAATCAAGTCAGAACTCAGCACATTAATGGGTTGTACAGTAAGGTTTGTGCCTAATGAAGGTATTTTGATCAGACGTTTACAGAGCTATGTTACTCATTATGGCTTAGGAGCTGCAATATATATCACTGTCCGCCGTGTATTTCTTGTGGATTGGGCCTAGTACCTGGGTATTGCTGCTTTGCACGGTAAACAAATGATAGACATGTGTAAGTTCCTTTTTAAACGTCAGGCTGTGAAGTAGGCTTTATCTTCAATGGAATATAAAAGAAAGTGGAAAACTTTACCCCTTGTGCTGTAAGGATTATCGCCTTCAATTTGCATGCATATATGTGTAGTCACAGATAGATGTTCCCTTCATTCAGAGGCATATTATGAGGATAGGTAAAGTCCCTTAAACTCGGTCATGCTTGTCTTGAGCATAGCATTTTCCCTTAAGTGTTGCTTCCTATAATGCCTCTCTGACATATAGACATGTCACAAATATTGCAGGTCTGCATAAACAGGTTTCACCGTTGTTAATCTCGACCATCCATGTCTCGCACATCCACGTGCGTCTAAGCTATACTCTCACTCAGTAGTGGCCCATTACTGCGCAGTGTTTTAAACTTGCAGGTGTCTCAGAATAATTGCGGTCTTTGCGCTCGGACCCGTATTATGTGTGCTAGCCGACAGCTCTTATTCTAGGTGATGTCCCATACACTCAGATTACCTTGTCTTCAGCTGCCGCTATGGGTGTAAGTCGCGTCTGTACTTAGCATGGGGTTCCGGTGCGTGTAGGCCCAGCAAATCACGCACATCAACTGCTGTTGTAGCCGGGTTACCGAGTGCGCCCCCGACTCACATCTGATAGCCCTCTCTTCTCTTGGGCTATATAACAACTTTGGGCTAAATTATATTTCCGATTATGGCAGATTTACACTTCTCAGCCAGATAGGGCACAGGAGCCGTTTCAAGCCGCGGCCATTTCCTTGGCTGGCTAGCTCCGCCTCCCCAAAGAGATTCATAATATTGTGCAAAACAGTCCGTAATGTCTTGAGGGTGAGATGTAAGCGTCCCGTCTGCTTTTTGTAGTTGTTGTATAGTTAGATTTTTAGTCCTTTCCCTTAGTTTGTGAGCTAGAAATCTGTCTGGCTTATTAGCATATATGAAGTAATGTGCTTCCAACTTATGCATAGCTCTGAGGGAGTTCTCATTTAAAATCTTAGCTGGTGTTTGTCACTTATGTGTTAGTTTATTGAAAATATCTGAGGTTAGTGTGCTTCTATGTTGGATTTCAAGCGTTTCTATTTCCTGTTGAAGTATCTCTATGTGAGCCTTAATCTTCTAGTATTCTGTCAAGTTATGCATAATTTTGTCATATAATTCATGTTTTTTCGATAAATTTGGATCATAAGTCCATGACCTTTGTCTATTCACATTGACCAGTCCCTCTAATTGTATCTGGATAATAGAATGGTCCGACCAGACACATGCATGAATTGTGGAACTGCGTAAACTGGGGAGTAGAATTTGACTAATAAATATATAATCTAATTTGGTACAGATTTTGTGTGCTGGGGAGTAGTATGTGTGGTCATTCGTCTGCCCATATAATGTTACCCAGGTATCTATCACATTATGAGTTTCTAAGATATTCTTAATATTTTTAGAGATGGAATTATGTCTGGTTTTTTATTAGTGAGTTTGTGAGGTGGATCTGCTTTGTGTGTTTTCAGATTAATATTAAAGTCTCCGGCTAATATGATTTTCGATTGGGACCATTGTGTCAGTAGATGTGACAAGTGGTGAAAAAAAGTTGTGCTGTTGTTCATTGGGTGCGTATATATTGCAAAGTATAAGTGAGGTGTCTTGCATACGTCCTCTCACTATAAGATACCTGCCCTCTTTATCTGCCAGCACCTCTTCTTTGATAAAGTTAAGTGCATCATGTATAAGTATTGACACTCCTCTCTCTTTTTTTTGTCAGTCGTGGAGTGGTATTGTTGCGAGAAATAGCTACTCCAATATTTGGGTATTTGATTATTTGTAAAGTGGGTTTCTTGCAAGAATATAATATTAGCATTTAAGTGTACTATGTAATTGCTGTTTTTCTTTAATTATCCATATTTAACCCTCTTACATTATGTGAGATTATTCTTATCTTGGGAGTCATGTGTCTATTCCCCTCCCCTTCTCTACCTGTAGCTGATCAATATCTTCACTTACAATGTTGTGAAATCCTCTGCTCTCCTGTATAACTTTTGCTGATGGAGAAACTTTCGTCTCACCTGCTCGACGGTACATAAAATAAATTGAAATAAACAAAAAACAAACAACAATAAACATTTGTATCTTATAACATTGTTTTTCCCTATAGCATATTTGCATAGTTCTAACCATAATGTCCGGATAGTAGTTTCTTAAAATATAGAGTTTCTAACAACTTAAATTTATTGAAAGTGGGAAGTATATATATGGTCTAAGGAACGGGTTATAGTGGCATAAGGCAAATATATTGCCCAGATCTTATGTGAATATTGGACTTAATCTGCTTACCCTCCATCACAAGTAAACAATGACTATATATAACATGGAATTTACATCTTTATGTCCATCAATATAGCCCAAGCAAAGTTAGTTTTGTATATTGACATTTGTATACTCATCTGTATCCAGTATCCTCTGCCAAAATGATGAGGGACATATGTAGGATATAGTGCAAGAGATCAGGGAGTAGCGCTCTTCTAAAGATGCGCCTACAGAAGGCAAAGAAAAAAATCACAGCCTTGCTCACTGTCTACTCCATGGTTCAGGGTCTTTGTTTCTTCTTTGGAACTTTAGACCACTTCTCTGTTTGAGAGATGCTTTGTTGTTGTCCACGTGGTCTTCTTCTAGTGTCTTGCTGACTTTCCCGCATTACTGGAGATTCTAATTTGAGAAGTTGGCAGGCCTCTGAGATATCTTCTTTGACCTTCACAGTGGTTGTTTTACCATCCTGAAATATATGAAGCGCGAAGGGGAATCCCCATCGATACGCTATTGTGTTAGGGGACGTAGTGCTGAGCGTTTCTGCAAGGTTCTGAGACATAAGTCTTGATAGAATTGTATTACAGATGCTTTAAATTTAAAAGTCAGATTCTTCCTAGCTGCTGCCATTATCTCCTCTTTTTCTTGAAAGCGGGATAATTTAGATATTATATCTCTTGGAGGTTCCCCCTCCTTCGGTTTCGCTCTTAGAGCTCTATGAGCTCTTTCCAATTGAAATTTTCCTTCTTCAGATGACCCTGTCATGGCTTGAAATAAATGTTTTAAATACTCATTTAATTCTGTTGCAGTTATTGATTCTGGAACACCCTTTAGGCGTATGCTGCACCTCCTGCTTCTATTTTCTAAGTCTTCCATCTTTTCATGAATATCTTCTATATCCTGTTGTTGATCTGTCAGTTGATAATGTTAGTGATATCTTCTTCTATGGATTCATCCTTTTCTTCTAGTGTTTCCACTCTTGTTCCAAGCTCCAATATATCTCGTTTAATTTCTGCAAGACTGCTTGTAATTGTATCTTGAAATGAATCCATTTTTTCCCACATCTTATTAAAGTTTGCATTGATATCTTTTTTGGAGACTAGGTTCCTTAAGTCCCCTTTAGTAGCAGGAATGTCGCCATCATGTTGCTGAGGTTCCAGTTCCTGTTCTAACTCCTCATGTTGTGTGTTAGGCTCCATTTCCTTTATTTTATCACTTTTAGATGATTTGAAGAAAAGATTTGCTGCAGCAGATTTACCTGGTGTAGTTAATTTATTTTGTCTTTTAGTTTGTCTTTTATATTGCTAGTGCTAGAGAAACTGTGCTGCCTTTGCTTTTGTATGTTAATGCAGAGTCAACAGAGTTCAAACAATGCAGATAGCAGAATTTAGTTAATGAGGGCAAATGCAGCTGTTATCTCAAACTGTATCTTCAATACAATTTAAATGCTGTAGCTTTTTTCTTTTTTTTAAAAAAAGTTCATACATAGACCTGTTGTAATCTCTGTTGCCTTTAGCTGATCTTGTAGCCTGGGAAGAGTTATGAGGGAGAAAGAAGTGTAAACTGTCACTGTTTTTTCTCTTTGCTGTGTTAAGATTATGAACTGACTTCTCCACACTTGCTTTGTCTTAATATTTATTTCCCTCAGTCTTATATATCACTGTATGTAGTTCTAAAACCTCCCTGGTTTATTTGTGTATCGATTTCCCTTTGCACAATTTAAAATAGATTGTTAGGCATTGTGTTATATTCAGCAGCTAGATAGGAGTCCTGTCCGGTGGCCATCTTTGTTTATTCCCACATGGCTATATAAAGTTTTATAACTCTTATATTCTTATCATCCTTTAGCATGTATATTGGTTATATGCTTACCGGGCTTCTAGTGGAGATATATCAGGTTATTTGTTGTTATGTTGTTGAAGCTGAGATGATTTTTCTGTCTCCATTTCTGAGTAGCTCCTTTTTCTTGTTTCCTGCCTGCAGCTTGTAAGATCTTTTTCCAGCTTGAATTCCTTTGTCTGCAGTTTTGTGATCACATTTTTGGTTGCTGTCTGCTATTGTAAAGGGTATTTAAAGTCCTATAACAGACCTGCAAGCTTTTGAGCGTTATAAACCCACTTTCTCTTGAAACTACATCAGGAGCTCACACTTTACATGTCTGCCACCATGCTCATCCAGGCTCCGCCCCCTTCTCTTCCACTTTAAAGGAGCATCATAGACACGTGAGACAGGTACTTCTACGCCTCAGAGACAATTCTTTAGTAGCCAAGCTAGAAAATGTGAGTTTGATCAAGTTCAGATCCAATTCCTTGGTTATGTCATCTCAAAGGAGGGTTTTGCCATGGATCCTGCTAAACTCACTGCAGTTCTAGAATGGCCTCAACCTACTTCTTTAAAGGAATTACAAAGGTTCTTGGGGTCCTCTAATTATTACCGCAAGTTTATAAAGAACTTTTCTCAAACAGTCGCTTCTCTCACTGAATTGACAAAACGGAACAAAGACTATAAACATTGGCCTCCCAAAGCAATAAATGCCTTCTCTTGTCTGAAAAAGGGTTTCTGTTCAGCTCCTGTGCTCTGCCATCCTGACCTTGACCTACAGTTCACTTTAGAGGATGATGCCTCCGAGATAGGGGCTGGAGCAGTTCTTACCCAAAGGGATCCTTTGACTTCTGTCAGGGTTTTTTCCCTGTTGTGTTTGCCATGTGCTGCTGGCAGCCATTTTACTCACCTCTCTTCCTGACTATGGTGCATTGTGGGGGATGCTGCTCAATTCCTGCACTTCCTTTTATGGCCAGACTGGTGTGCATCATCCATGTGAGACAGGATGCAGTCTCAGAATTGTGATGTCATCACTTATTATTTAAAGGGACTCTGTAAAGTATGCTTTGCCTTTGCGTTGTCTCAGACCTGTTTGTGAGAGTTCCTGTGTATTACCTGGCTGCCTGACGTCCTTCCTGGTTCCTGATCCCTGGCTTGTTCCTGACTCTGCTGTTTTCCTTGTTCCTGATTCCGGCTCGTCTGACTATTCGCTTTGGCTCCTGACTTGGCTCGTCTGACTATCAGCTCTGGTTTTGATTCCTGGCTTGTTATTTGACTTGTGGACTTTTTATTATTTTTTGCTATTAATAAAGGTGTGATTATTTTTGCACTTCTCGTCTCATTCTGATTCCTGGCACCCTGACATTACGCAAAGGCCATGAATCCTGATGGTGCTAATAATCAACCTTTACCTGCCATCATTTCCAGGATGGATGTACAGGATCACCGCTTGGATCAATTTGCACTAGCCCTGCAAACCCTGCTGACTCGCACTGCACATTAGGATCAAAGTGTCCTGGAAGTTATGGCTGCTCCTGTTTCCGCTGCTGCACCTATGCCTACCAGGAGCATGTCCGGTTCTGCACCTCTACCTCAGCGATATGGAGGCGATCCTATTCAGTGCAGAGGGTTTTTGAACCAGATGGGCATTTACTTTGAGATGTTACCTCAGGCGTTTCCCTCTGACAGAGCTAAGGTGGGATTTCTCATCTCATTACTCTCTGACACAGCTCTTGCCTGGGCTAATCCCTTGTGGGAGACTAATAAACCTGTGATTTCAAATTACCCTGAATTTGTGGCCTCCTTTCGAAGGGTATTTGATGTTCTGGCTCGCTCCTCCTCTGCTGCTAATCGACTCATGTCCATTCAGCAAGGTACAAGATCTGTTGCTCAGTATGCTATTGAGTTCCGTACACTTGCCGCAGAGGTAGGTTGGAACAATGACGCCCTTGTTGCCACCTTCTTTCATGGGCTCTCTGATGTGATTAAAGACAAAGTTGCTGCCAGAGATTTACCAAAGGATCTCGAGGCATTGGTGTCTTTTTTGATCCTAATTGACATCAAACTCAGAGAGAGGCCCTCTTTCAAGGAGCGTTTGCGGAAGCCTCCTGTTCCGTTGTCTCCTACATGTTCATTCCCACCCATGCCTCCCTCTCCTCCCATGCCTCCTGGTCCCGAGTCACCAGGTGCTGCTGAGCCGATGCAGCTGGGATTCACGTGTCTGTCCACGGCAGAGAGGGCCTTTAGGAGGAGGGAGGGGCTCTGCCTCTATTGTGGGTTACAGGGCCAACTTTTGAAGTCTTGTTCTACACGGCCGGGAAACGCTCACACCGAAGGTCCTGTCGGGGGCAGACCTTGGGTGGTTTATCCTCCTCCCCAGAACCGCTTAAGGAGAAACCTTTGGTCATGGTTGTCCTTTCCTGGGTGGACTCCTCCATAGTCACCCAGGCTCTTGCTGACTCTGGTGCTGCGGGCTATTTCATTGACAGTGCTTTTGTATTGGTCCGTTCTGCTTGCTTTTGAGGCGATTGATGGCAGGCCCCTTCAGCCCGCACTCATTACTCACAAAACTGCTCCGTTGTCCATGGCTGTTGGGGCTCTCCATTTTGAAACCCTCCAGTTCCAGGTGATAAACTCTCCGCATTTTCCGGTTGTTCTGTGTTATCCCTGGCTCCAAAAGCACAATCCCAGTCTCGACTGGCGCAGGTCCGAAATTTTGTTGTGGTCCCCGCAATGTATTTCCACTTGTCTTCGGAAACCAGTTAAAGTCTTGTGCACTTCTTTGGTTTCTCAATTGCCAGAGGAGTACCGAGAGTTCCTAGACGTGTTTGATAAGGTGCATGCTGGTACGTTGCCTCCTCACCGGTCTTACGATTGTGCCATAGACCTGCAACCCGGAGTTATTCCTCCTCGGGGCCGGGTGTACCCTCTGTCTGTTGTAGAGAATTGTGCTATGGAGGAGTATGTTGCCGATGCTCTGTCGCGGGGGATCATCCACAAATCCTGCTCTCCTGCAGGGGCTGGCTTCTTCTTTGTGAAGAAAAAGGGTGGCGAGTTAAGACCATGTATCGATTATAGGGGTCTTAATCGTCTTACCATTAAGAATGCTTACCCTATTCCACTTATTACGGAACACTTTGACCGCCTCAAGGGAGCTACAGTCTTTTCTAAACTTGATTTGAGAGGAGCGTACAATCTCGTTAGGATTAAGGAGGGCCACGAATGGAAAGCAGCATTTAACACCAGGAGCAGGCATTATGAGTATCTTGTAATGCCCTTTGGCCTATGTAATGCTCCTGCTGTTTTTCAGGAATTTATTAATGATGTCCTACGAGATATGTTGCAACAGTGTGTTGTGGTATACTTAGACGACATCCTCATACACTCACCCACACTTGAGGCTCATCGTTCTGATGTTACACAGGTTCTTCAGAGACTATGTGAGAACGGCCTGTTTTGTAAACTCAAGAAATGTGAGTTCCATCAGACTCAAGTAACCTTCCTAGGTTATGTTATCTCCGTTGCAGGGTTCTCCATGGATCCTGACAAGTTATCTGCAGTTCTGCAGTGGCCTCGCCCAGTTGGTCTTCGGTCTATTCAACGTTTTTTGGGTTCGCCAATTACTATAGAAAGTTTATTAAAAACTTTTCTTCCTTGGTCAAACCTATCACAGACATGACCCGTAAAGAGAATGATCCACTCTCTTGGTCACCTACTGCCATTAAGGCCTATGATAGTCTTAAGGCTGCCTTTGCTGCCGCTCCAGTTCTGGCTCATCGTAACCCTGTCCTGCCTTTCGTTCTTGAGGTTGATGCGTCTGAGACTGGAGTAGGTGCCCTCTTGTCTCAACGTCCTACGCCTGACGGTTCCTTGCATCCGTGTGGTTTCTTCTCTAAGGAATTGTCTCCAGCGGAGTGCAATTATGAAATTGGAGATAGGGAATTACTGGCCATAATTTTGGCACTTAAGGAATGGAGGCATCTTCCCGAGGGTACTAGCGTGCCAGTGCTCATTCTTACTGACCACAAGAATTTAACTTATCTATCTAAAGCAAAACGTTTGTCGCCCCGACATGCCAGATGGGCGCTATTTTTGTCTCAGTTTAATTATGTGGTCTCCTACCTGCCTGGTAGTAAGAATGTTAGGGCTGATGCCATCTCTCGACAATTTTCGCCTCTGTCCAAGGAGGAGTCTGTACCTACTCCTGTTATACCTTTGACCATATTTTGGCTACCATACGTACTAATTTGACTTCTCCCTTGGGGGAGGAGATCCTGGCTGCACAAACCAATGCACCTCCTGAGAAACCTAGTGGTAAGTGTTTTGTTCCTGAGAATCTTTGAACTAAACTTTTGCACACTTACCGCTATCCTAAAGTGGCAGGTCACCCAGGCAAGAACCAAATGATTTGGTCTGTCACTCGACAATTCTGGTGGCCAGGTCTTCGTTCTGATGTTGTTGCGTCTGTTGCCTCCTGCTCAGTTTGTGCACAGAATAAGACTCCTCGACGTCTTCCTGTGGGTCTTCTTCAACCTATTGCTAATGGTGAGCGTCCTTGGACACATCTTTCCATGGACTTCATTGTCGAGCTCCCTGTTTCCAATGGCAATACTGTTATCCTTATGGTGGTTGACTGTCTTTCTAAAATGTCACATTGCATTCCCTTGATGAAGCTGCCTACCGCTCAGGAGCTTGCTTCAATTTTTGCTCGGGAGGTCTTCAGTTTAAATGGATTACCCAAGGAGATAGTGTCGGACCGGGGTAGCCAGTTTGTCTCCAGATTTTAGTGTTCCTTTTGTGCTCAAATGGGGATCCTGCTTTCCTTCTCCTCGTCATATCACTCTCAATCCAATGGGGCTGCGGAACGGTCTAATCAAGCTCTGGAACAGTTCCTCCGTTGCCACCACAACAGATCACCACAATAATTGGTCTGAACTGTTACCTTGGGCAGAGGTTGCTCGTAATAGTGCTATTAATGCTTCCTCCAAGATATCCCCGTTCATGGCGAATTACGGGTTTCAACCATCCTTTTTCTCTAAACACTTTACTCCTGCTGAGAGGGACTATTATGTGGGTAGTCGTGAACTCTTAGCCATTAAGATGGCTTTGACTGAATGGTGTCATTGGTTAGAGGGCACCACCAATCCCATTCAGATTCTCACCGACAACAAGAATCAGACTTACCTAGAGACTGCTCATCGACTCAATCCTCGACAGGCCAGATGGGCCTTGTTCTTTACCCTTTTTAACTTTGTGGTCTCTTATCTTCCTGGGACCAAGAACAAGAAGGCGGATGCCCTTTCCCGTCAGTTCCCTCACTCAAGTGATTCCTCTGAAGCTCCTATTGAACACATTATACCCTCCTCATCAACACCTCTATCACTTAATATAGTTATATTAAGTGATAGAGGTATTGATTTCAAATTAAAACTTGAATATTAACACAATAAGTAACTATAATAGATAAGGTGATTTTATTTAGAATTACAATTCTAATTTTACATCTTTGCTAGTTAATAATTTGAAATTAACACAATAATAACAAAAATTCTAAATTAAAACTATAATAACTATAACAAAGATGTAAAATTCTAATTTTAATTCGAAATAAAACATCTTATCTATTATAGTTACTAATGGTGTTAAAAACATAATTTATGTAAGAACTTACCTGATAAATTCATTTCTTTCATATTGGCAAGAGTCCATGAGCTAGTGACATATGGGATATACAATCCTACCAGGGGGGGCAAAGTTTCCCAAACCTCAAAATGCCTATAAATACACCCCTCACCACACCCACAATTCAGTTTAATGAATAGCCAAGCAGTGGGGTGATAAAGAAAGGAGTAGAAAGCATCAACAAAGGAAATTTGGAAATAATTGTGCTTTATACAAAAAATCATAACCACCATAAAAAGGGTGGGCCTCATGGACTCTTGCCAATATGAAAGAAATTAATTTATCAGGTAAGTTCTTACATAAATTATGTTTTCTTTCATGTAATTGGCAAGAGTCCATGAGCTAGTGACATATGGGATATCAATACCCAAGATGTGGAGTCTTCCACTCAAGAGTCACTAGAGAGGAAGGGAATAAAACAAAAAACAGCCATATTCCGCTGAGAAAATAATCCACAACCCAAAAATAAGTTATTTTCACTTTTGAAAGAAAAAAACTTAAATCAAAAAGCAGAAGAATCAAACTGAAACAGCTGCCTGAAGAACTTTTCTACCAAAAACTGCTTCCGAAGAAGCAAATACATCAAAATGGTAGAATTTAGTAAATGTATGCAAAGAGGACCAAGTGGCTGCTTTGCAAATCTGATCAACTGAAGCTTCATTCTTAAAAGCCCATGAAGTAGAGACTGATCTAGTAGAATGAGCTGTAATTCTCTGAGGCAGGGTTTGACCCGACTCCAAATAAGCTTGATGAATCAAAAGTTTCAACCAAGAAGCCAAGGAAATAGCAGAAGCTTTCTGACCTTTCCTAGGACCAGAAAATAAAACAAATAGACTAGAAGTCTTCCTGACATTTTTAGTAGCTTCCACATAATATTTCAAAGCTCTTACCACATCCAAAGAATGTAAGGATCTCTCCAAAGAATTCTTAGGATTAGGACATAAAGAAGGGACAACAATTTCTCTACTAATGTTGTTAGAATTCACAACCTTAGGTAAAAATTGGAAAGAAGTCTGCAAAACTGCCTTATCCTGATGAAAAATCAGAAAAGGAGACTCACAAGAAAGAGCAGATAGCTCAGAAACTCTTCTAGCAGAAGAGATAGCCAAAAGGAACAACACTTTCCAAGAAAGTAGTTTAATGTCCAAAGAATGCATAGGTTCAAATGGAGGAGCCTGTAAAGCCCTCAGAACCAAATTAAGACTCCAAGGAGGAGAAATTGACTTAATGACAGGCTTAATACGAACTAAAGCCTGTACAAAACAGTGTATATCAGGAAGTATAATTTTTCTGTGAAATAAAACAGAAAGAGCGGAGATTTGTCCTTTCAAGGAACTTGCAGACAAACCCTTATCCAAACCATCCTGAAGAAACTGCAAAATTCTAGGAATTCTAAAAGAATGCCAGAAGAAATTATGAGAAGAACACCATGAAATGTAAGTCTTCCAAACTCTATAATAAATCTTTCTAGAGACAGATTTACGAGCTTGTAACATAGTATTAATCACTGAATCAGAGAAACCTCTATGACTTAGAACTAAGCGTTCAATTTCCATACCTTCAAATTTAATGATTTGAGATCCTGATGGAAAAACGGACCTTGAGATAGTAGGTCCGGCCGTAACGGAAGTGGCCAAGGCGGGCAACTGGACATCCGAACCAGATCTGCATACCAAAACCTGTGTGGCTATGCTGAAGCCACCAGCAACACAAAAGACTGTTCCATGATGATTTTGGAAATCACTCTTGGAAGGAGAACTAGAGGTGGGAAGATGTAAGCAGGTTGATAACACCAAGGAAGTGTCCGCGCATCCACTGCTTCTGCCTGAACATCCCTGGACCTGGACAGGTATCTGGGAAGTTTCTTGTTTAGATGAGAGGCCATGAGATCTATCTCTGGAAGCCCCCACATCTGAACAATCTGAGAAAACACATCTGGATGGAGAGACCACTCCCCTGGATGTAAAGTCTGGCAGCTGAGATAATCCGCCTCCCAATTGTCTACACCTGGGATATGCACCGCAGAGATTAGACAGGAGCTGGATTCCGCCCAAGCAAGTATCCGAGATACTTCTTTCATAGCTTGGGGACTGTGAGTCCCACCCTGATGATTGACATAAGCCACAGTTGTGATATTGTCTGTCTGAAAACAAATGAACGGTTCTCTCTTTAATAGAGGCCAGAACTGAAGAGCCCTGAGAATTGCACGGAGTTCTAAAATATTTATCGGTAATCTCGCCTCTTGAGATTTCCAAACCCCTTGTGCTGTTAGAGACCCCCAAACAGCTCCCCAACCTGAAAGACTCGCATCTGTTGTAATCACAGTCCAGGTTGTGCGAACAAAAGAAGCCTCTTGAACCAAACGATGGTGATCTATCCACCATGTCAGAGAGTGTCGTACATTGGGATTCAAGGATATTAATTGTGATATCTTTGTATAATCCCTGCACCATTGATTCAGCATACAAAGCTGTAGAGGTCTCATGTGAAAACGAGCAAAGGGGATTGCGTCCGATGCTACAGTCATGAGACCTAAAACTTCCATGCACATAGCCACTGAAGGGAATGACTGAGACTGAAGGAGCCGACATGCTGCGACCAATCTTAAACGTCTCTTGTCTGTTAGAGACAGAGTCATGGACACTGAATCTATCTGGAAGCCTAAAAAGGTGACCCTTGTCTGTGGAATCAAGAAACTTTTTGGTAAATTGATCCTCCAACCATGTTTCCGAAGAAACAACACTAGTTGATTCGTGTGAGATTCTGCAGTATGTAAAGACTGAACTAGTACCAAGATATCGTCCAAATAAGGAAACACTGCAATACCCTGTTCTCTGATTACAGATAGTAGGGCACCCAGAACCTTTGAAAAGATTCTTGGAGCTGTTGCTAGGCCAAAAATTGGTAATGCTTGTCTAGAAAAGAGAATCTCAGAAACTGATAGTGTTCTAGATTAATCGGAATATGAAGGTATGCATCCTGCAAGTCTATTGTGGACATATAATGTCCTTGCTGAACAAAAGGCAGAATAGTCCTTATAGTCACCATCTTGAAAGTTGGTACTCTTACATAACGATTCAAAATTTTCAGATCCAGAACTGGTCTGAACAAATTTTCTTTCTTTGGTACAATGAATAGGTTTGAATAAAACCCCAAACCTTGTTCCTGAGGAGGAACTGGCATGATTACCCCTGAAGACTCCAGGTCTGAAACACACTTCAGAAAAGCCTGAGCTTTTACTGGATTTACAGGAATGTGTGAGAGAAAAAATCTTCTCACAGGAGGTCTTACTTTGAATCCTATTCGATACCCTTGAGAGACAATGCTCTGAATCCAATGATTTTGGACAGATTTTATCCAAAAATCCTTGAAAAACCTTAATCTGCCCCCTACCAGCTGAGCTGGAATGAGGGCCGCACCTTCATGCGGACTTAGGGGCAGACTTTGGTTTCCTAAATTGATTGGATTTATTCCAATTTGAGGAAGGCTTCCAACTGGAAGCAGATTCCTTGGGAGGAGGATTGAGTTTTTGTTCCTTATTTTGACGAAAGGAACGAAAACGGTTAGAAACCTTAGATTTACCCTTAGGTCTTTTATCCTGAGGCAAAAAAACTCCTTTTCCTCCAGTGATAGTTGAAATAATAGAATCCAACTGAGAACCAATTAAATTATTACCTTGGAAAGAAAGAGATAGTAATCTAGATTTAGATATCATATCAGCATTCCAAGATTTAAGCCATAAAGCTCTTCTAGCTAATACAGCTAAAGACATGGATCTAACATCAATTTTGATAATATCAAAAATGGCATCACAAATAAAATGATTAGCATGTTGCAGTAGGCGAACAACGCTAGATATGTCAGAATCCAATTCATGTTGCGCTAAATTTTCCAACCAGAAAGTTGATGCAGCCGCAACATCACCCAAAGAAATAGCAGGTCTGAGAAGATGACCTGAATATAAATAGGCCTTCCTTAGATAAGATTCAAGCTTCCTATCTAAAGGATCCTTAAAGGAAGTGCTATCTTCCATAGTCTTCCGTTTAGTAAGAGTAGAAATAGCCCCATCAACTTTGGGGATTTTTTCCCAAAACTCTATAGATTTTGCTGGTAAAGGATACAATCTCTTAAACCTTGAAGAAGGAATAAAGGAAGTACCTGGCTTATTCCATTCCCTAGAAATCATATCAGAAATAGCCTCAAGAATGGGAAAAACACCTGGAGAAACCACAGGAGGTTTAAAAACAGCATTTAAACGTTTATTAGACTGAACATCAATAGGACTGGTTACCTCAATATCCAAAGTAATTAACACTTCTTTTAATAAAGAACGCATATACTCTATTTTAAATAAATAAGTAGATTTGTCAGTGTCAATATCTGAGGAAGGATCTTCTGTTTCAGATAGATCCTCATCAGAAGAGGATGAATTATTATGTTGTTGGTCATTTGAAATTTCATCAGCTAAATGAGAAGTTTTAAAAGACCTTTTACGTTTATTAGAAGGTGGAAATGCAGACAAAGCCTTCATAATAGATTCAGAAACAAATTCTTTAAAATTTACAGGTATATCATGCACATTATAAGTTGAAGGAACTGCAACTGGAAATGTACTATTACTGATAGAAACACTATCTGCATGTAATAGTTTATCATGACAACTATTACAAATGACATTCGGTGGAATAATTTCTACAATTTTACATCAAATGCACTTAACTTTGGTAGAACCGATGTCAGGCAGCAATGTTCCAGCAGAAACTTCAGAGACAGGATCAGATTGGGACATCTTGCTCAATGTAAGAGAAAAAAACAACATATAAAGCAAAATTATCTATTTCCTTAAATGACAGTTTCAGGAATGGGAAAAAATGCAAAAGCATAGGCCTCTTGATAGAAAAGAAAGCAGGAGGCAAACAACAATGGGGTATTGAAATAATGAAGAAAAATTGGCACCAAGTATGACGCACAACGTAACGTAAACTTTTTTGGCGCCAAAAATGACCGGAAATGACACACTTGCATCACTAATGACGCCGCCGTGTGAAGGGTCTCAACGTCACGTATGACGCCGGAAATGACGAAGTTGCGTCAAAAACGTAATTTCTTTCATGTAATTAGCAAGAGTCCATGAGCTAGTGACGTATGGGATATACATTCCTACCAGGAGGGGCAAAGTTTCCCAAACATTAAAATGCCTATAAATACACCCCTCACCACACCCACAATTCAGTTTTACAAACTTTGCCTCCCGTGGAGGTGGTGAAGTAAGTTTGTGCTAGATTCTACGTTGATATGCGCTTCGCAGCAGGCTGGAGCCCGGTTTTCCTCTCAGTGTGCAGTGAATGTCAGAGGGATGTGAAGAGAGTATTGCCTATTTGAATTCAATGGTCTCCTTCTACGGGATCTATTTCATAGGTTCTCTGTTATCGGTCGTAGAGATTCATCTCTTACCTCCCTTTTCAGATCGACGATATACTCTTATATATACCATTACCTCTACTGATTCTCGTTTCAGTACTGGTTTGGCTTTCTACTACATGTAGATGAGTGTCCTGGGGTAAGTAAGTCTTATTTTTTTGTGACACTCTAAGCTACGGTTGGGCACTTTTATATAAAGTTCTAAATAGATGTGTTTAAACATTTATTTGCCTTGATTCAGGATGATCAATATTCCTTATTTCAGACAGGCAGTTTCATTATTTGGGATAATGCATATGAATAATAATTTTTTTTTTTTTTTTCTTACCTTAAAAATTGACTTTTTTTCCTGTGGGCTATTAGGCTCGCGGGGGCTGAAAATGCTTCTTTTTATTGCGTCATTCTTGGCGCGGATTTTTTTGGCGCAAAAATTTTCTTTGTCATTTCCGGCATTGTACTTGTCGCCGGAAGTTGTTTGTGATTGCGTCATTTTTTTGACGTTTTGCGCCAAAAATGTCGGCGTCGCCAGATGTGGCGTCATTCTTGGCGCCAAAAGCATTTAGGCGCCTAATAATGTGGGCGTCTTTTTTGGCGCTAAAAAATATGGGCGTCATTATTGTCTCCACATTATTTAAGTCTCATTGTTTATTTGCTTCTGGTTGCTAGAAGCTTGTTCATTGGCATTTTTTCCCATTCCTGAAACTGTCATTTAAGGAATTTGATAGATTTTGCTTTATATGTTGTTTTACTTTTACATGCAGAATCCATTAGTATTTATGCTTTATATATTGCCATTCTTTTTACATCTTATGTACAAGAGATATTTAGAAGATTTTTAAGAAATATTTTTCTGATTCTATTTTAAAGGCTTTGTCTGACTTTTGTGCCTTCTAATAAAGTTTTTAGGTCTTTTTCAAACTTCTTTTTTATTGAAGTTTCAAATGACCAACAACATACTGATTTATCCTTCTCTGATGATGTTTTTTCTCATTCAGAATTTTCTTCATCAGATATTGACAGTAACAAATCTACTTTTTTATTAAAATACATTTGTTCTTTGTTGAAAAGGTGTTGATTATTTTGGACATTAAGGTAACTAGTTCTTTTTCAAGACTAGCTAACACTATTTCTGCTTATTTATTCTTCTGTGTTTTCAGAGGTTTTTTTCCAATTCCTTATACTAGGGAATGGAATAGGCTGAGAATTTTCTTTTATTCCTTCTTCAAAGGTTTTAAACTATACTCTTTGCCGGCAGTTTAATTCAATTTGGAGGGTTCTCCAATTTATTGGGGCTATCTCTACTCCTACTAATTATGCTATTGTTTCTATAGCAAAATAGTATTTATTTTCCTTTAGATGGTTGTATCTTATTTATGGAAAATTATTTAGTTTCAGGTACCTTTCTTGGACCTGTGATTTATTTGGATGTTGCAATTGCTTCAGTTTTTCTGTTTACTTTAAGATCAAGTATCAGATTATGATTTATTTTAGCATTGTTAAAGGGACAACTTTTACTAGACTAGGTGCTGTTGCATTTGTCTTGTTGTTTTGCATTTATTGATTATGCAAGTCCACTGTATTGTCTGGTCCTTTAACTGGACTATCATGCTAATAATTTTATTTGTGTCTTCATTTTATTGAATATTTTCGCAAATGAGGTTTAATATATGTCTTTAGCTGTTTGAGCTAGAAGAATTTTGTGATTTCTAAAAATCCATATTTCTTTTGTTCTAAGATAATCAATTATTTGTTTTATAATTGGATTCAATTCTTAACTGTTACTCTGGGCTTCAAGATTGAGTTCTAAGACTAAAACTTTAAGCTTATACTAATTTGGTTGTTCTTATTAAGGAATGAATTCCTGAATTCTTTCCCAAGTAACATGTTTTTAATTGGAAATTTTTTTCAGTTCGAAATCAGCTCCCTTAAATTGCGATGTATGTGCCGTATTCCAGCTTGGCTGGCAAGGGGCAGGTTAAGACTTTTTGGAAATTTATTTGGTTCTATTCGGTCCAAATTTCTTTGATTTTATTCCAGTAAGGCTAACACTTTCTTTAAGTGTGTTTCGGTCCTATTTAGTTTGAACCCTGTGGGGTTCAAGCGCTGCTCAGACCTGTTATCTTCTGAGGTATTTCTTCCAGTTCCATTTTTAGGAACTGGGTTTTGGAGTTTTTATTCAAATTATTCTGCCTTTTTTTGGTCAGTGTTAGCATTATTTGTTTTCATTAGATACAATAAATGCATATTTTTTCTGTATTTATTCAGATTATTTTCTGAGGATGCGGAATCTCATATGATTCACTTTGTTCTTCAGGACATAGTTAGAGGATCTTTTTTTCAAAAGCTCTTGATTCCTCTCACAAGGGTCACCTTTTTTAGGTTTCCAGATAGTTTGTGTCACTGTCTTTGTCTCTATCAGACAAGGGACAATTTTATTGGGTTCCGTCTGTCGGTACCTTTAGTCTCTATTATTTCCTTCAGTTGCTATATATGCATAGAGGTTTTAGGTCTTATGGCCACAACATTGGATTCAATTCCCTTTGCTCATTTTCAATAGACAGAACCTTTCCAGTCTTTTATGCTGAATTATGGTGCAGGGATTCTAGGATTTCGCATTTTAAATCTTCAAATCCTAATATTTATCTCTCTTGATTTGGTGGTTAAGATCACCATCATTTAGTTCTCAACCTGGACCATGATCTCTACAGATGTGAGTCTTTTTGGTTGGGAGGCTGTCTGAGGATCTCTGTCAGCACAAGGGGTTTGGAAATCTCAGGAGGCGAGATTACCATTTGATATTTTAGAACTCCGTGTTTTCTCAGAGTTTTTCAGTTAGTTTCTTTTTGAGGAAGAGACGTTTATTGTTTTTCAGACAATATCACAACTATGGTGTATGTCAATCATCAGGGTAGGACTATCAGTCCTTAGGCTGTGACAAAAGTGTCTCGGATATTAGCTTAGGCTAAATCCAGCTCCTATCTAAATTCTGTGGGTTTTTTCCCAGGTATAGATATTTGGGAAGCGGATTATCTCTGTTAATCAAGCTTTACATCCGGGAGAATGGTCTCTCATACCCAGATATGTTTTTAAATTTTTCAGATGTGAGCATTTCTAGAAATAGATCTGTTGGCATCTCATCTGAATAAAGAACTTCCCAGGGGCCTATTCAGGTCCGGGGATCCTCAGGCGGAAGTAGTGTATGCATTGACATTTCTTTGGAAATTATCTTTTTGCCTATTTCTTTCCGCCTCTAGTTCTTCTTCCAAAATGATTTCCAAAATTCTTATGGAGTATTTGTTTGTTATGCTGGTGGCTCCAGCATGGCCTCTCAGGTTTTGGTATGCAGATTTCATTCGTATGGCCAGTTGCCAACCTTGGACACTTCCGTTTAAACCAGACCTTCTTTCTCAAGGCCCATTTTTTCCATCAGGATCTCAAATCATTAAATTTGAAGGGATGGAGATTGAACGCTTGGTTTCAGGCTCATAAATCTGTCTCTAGAAAGATTTATTATTGAGTCTGGAAGACCTACTTTTTGGCATTCTTTTAAAATTCATAGAATTTTATTATTTTTTTCAGGTTGGTTTGGATAAGGTTTTGTCTGCAGTTATTTGTTAGGACAAATCTCTACTCTTTCTGTTCTTTTTTCACAGAAAGACTGCTAATCATCCTGATATTCATTGTTTTGTTCAGGCTTTGGTCCGTATCAAGCCTGTCATTAATTCAATCTCTCCTCTTTGGAGTCTCAATTTGGTGCTGATGGCTTTACAGGCTCCTCCGTTTGAAACTATGCATTTTTTGAACATTAAATTACTTTCTTGGAAAAGTATTGTTCCCTTTGGTTATTTCTTCTGCTAGAAGAATTTTTGAGCTATCTTCTCTTTTTTTGTGATTATCTTTTTCTGATTTTTCATCAGGATAAGGCAGTGTTACTTCCTGATAGTCATCATTTTTTTCAGGTTTTGATTCATATCAAACCTGTCATTAAGCCAATTTCTCCTCCTTGGAGTCTTAATTGGGTTCTGAAGGTTTTTCAGGCTCTTCTATTTGAGCATATGCTTGCTCTGGACATTAATTACTTTCATGGAAAGTATTGTTCTTTTTGGACATCTCTTCAGCTAGAACAGCTTTTGAATTATCTGTTCTTTCTTGTGAATCTCTTTTTTCTGATTTTTTTCATCAGGAAAAGGTGGTTTTTGCTGTCCTCATTTCAAATTCTTACCTAAAGTTGTAAATTCTAACAAACATTAGGAAGGAATTATTGTTTTCCTAAGACTTCTTTGGTGAGATTCTTACTTTCTATGTTGAAGCTATTCAGATTTCAGATAGACTTCTAGTCTATTTTTTATCTTTTCTGGTTTTAGGAAGGTCAAAAAGCTTCTGCCATTTATTTGGCATCTTGCTTAAACTTTTGATTCATCATGCTTATTTGGAGTCGGGTGGATTCCCGCCTCGGAGGATTATGGCTCATTCTACTAGGTAAGTTTCTACTTCCTGGGCTTTTTAAAGAATGAAGCTTCTGTTGATCAGATTTGCAAAGCAATGACTTGGTCTTCATTGCATATTTTTACTATGTTCTACCATTTTGATGTTTTCTCTTCTTAGAAGCAGTTTTGGTAGAATGGTACTTCAGGCAGCTGTTTTTTTCATTATAAAAATTGAAACTTTTTTGATTTGGGTAGTGGATTCATTTTTCAGCGGAATTGGCTGTCTTTATTTTATCCCTCCCTCTCTAGTGACTCTTGCGTGGAAGTTCCACATCTTGGGTATTTATTATCCCATACGTCACTAGCTCATGGACTCTTGCTAATTACATGAAAGAAAACATAATTTATGTAAGAACTTACCTGATAAATTCATTTCTTTCATATTAGCAAGAGTCCATGAGGCCCACCCTTTTTTGTGGTGGTTATGATTTTTTTGTATAAAGCACAATTATTCCAATTCCTTATTTTTTTTATGCTTTCGCTCTTTTCTTATCACCCCACTTCTTGGCTATTCGTTAAACTGAATTGCGGGTGTGGTGAGGGGTGTATTTATAGGCATTTTAAGGTTTGGGAAACTTTGCCCCTCCTGGTAGGAATGTATATCCCATATGTCACTAGCTCATGGACTCTTGCTAATATGAAAGAAATGAATTTATCAGGTAAGTTCTTACATAAATTATGTTTTACCGCGCCAAAAAAGTTTGCGCCAAAAATGACGCAATAAAGTCTAACATTTGACGCACCCGTGGGCCTAATACCTGCAAATGCAAAAGTAGTCAAATTGAAAAAGACTAAACCCCAGGTAAGAAACAAATTTCTTAAAGTGTTTATATTCCCAAATATGAAAATGACAGTCTGCAGAAGGAAATACATGAACCTGACTCATGGCAAATATAAGTACAATACATATATTTAGAACTTTATATAATTTGCATAAAGTGCCAAACCATAGCTGAGAGTGTCTTAAGTAAATGGAAACATACTTACCAAAAGACACCCATCCACATATAGCAGATAGCCAAACCAGTACTAAAACAGTTCTTTAGTAGAGGTAACGGTAAATTTGAAAGTATATCGTCGATCTGAAAAGGGAGGTAGGAGATGAATCTCTACGACCGATAACAGAGAACCCATGAAAAAGACCCCCGTTAGGGAAATCATCGTATTCAATAGGTGATACTCCCTTCACGTCCCTCTGACATTCGCTGTACTCTGAGAGGAATCGGGCTTCAACAATGCTGAGAAGCGCATATCAACATAGAAATCTTAGCACAAACTTACTTCACCACCTCCATAGGAGGCAAAGTTTGTAAAACTGAATTGTGGGTGTGGTGAGGGGTGTATTTATAGGCATTTTGAGGTTTGGGAAACTTTGCCCCTCCTGGTAGGATTGTATATCCCATATGTCACTAGCTCATGGACTCTTGCCAATTACATGAAAGAAATTTGAATTTGAATTTCGAAATCAACACCTCTGTCACTTAATAGTTATATTAAGTGATAAAGGTAATGAATTTGAATTAAAATAAGAATTTTAACACTATTGCTAACTATAATAGATAAGATGTTTTTATTTTGAATTCGAAATTAACACAATAATAACTAAAATTCAAAATTATAACAATCAACACATCTATCACTTAATATTACTACTATAGGCCTTAAATTCGAAATGAACACAATAATAACTATAACAAAGATGCAAAATTTGAAAATAATACCATAATAACTTTATTAACTACTAAGATGTAAAAAATACAATAGATTATATAAGCACCATAAAATTCAAATACATTATTCTTTACTTGAAAATTCTAATTAAAAATTATAACCTTTAGTAATTATATTTTGAATTACATAATAATTTCGAATTTCCAATAGAAAAACATGAATACAATGCAATCTACATAGCTAAGGATAGCACTACAGCATTATCAACTTATCAAAATGCAAAGTAAAAAAACAGCATACAAAAACATTTGTAAAATCTAATTAAAATAAAATAAAAAAAATATTAAAATAAGCATTTAAGGTTACAGTCCCTACTTATACATATCAGAGTTCACAAATCTAAAAGAAAATCTAGTATACAATAAATATAAATTAGACCATAGTCAGCATCACTGGCTGCCAATGCCCATTTCATACCCAGATATAAGGCAGAACTAGCACAGTAAAACACAACCAACACTAGATTACAATTATAACATCTCTATGATGAACATCAGTACTTCTCAACCACAGTCCTCAAGTTAACCTAGACTAGTAGGCAATATTTTAAGAACATAAAAAGAGAGAGAGAGATGCACTCAGCTGAGACAGAACAAAAGCTGGAAAAACTTCCGTGCCTGTTCATTTTTGGGTGCCACTCAGGGTGCATACTCTTTTAACACACTATGTCCCTTCACAGAGAAAAAATATCCTGTAGCATATCAGTCTGACCCTGCCCAATGACAGTCCAACACCGAAATACCAGGCAATTCCTCTCTGAACAAGAGAAACAACAACCCCAGACGATCGTTTCGGCCTTCTGTGGGCCTCGTCTGGGGTTGTCATGTTCCTTGTTCAGAGGAGAATTGCCTGGTATTTCGGGGCTGGACTGACCTTACTTGGCGGGATCAGACTGATATACTTCAGGAAAGTTTTCTTCTGTGAAAAGCACACTGGTCTAAAAGAGGCTGCTTCCATGTGGTAAATCTCCATAGAACAAGCCACTGAGCTGTTGTTCGTTCCTGGTAGAGCGCTTCTCTCTTCGTATGCAAATTATTATGACCCTGGGGAAGTCTCCCTATGTGTTATGGGGGAAACCAGGCGTGGACTCCTTGCCCAGTGTGCTTAGAGGAATGTGGCTGCACCTCACTGACGAGGCCCATAGGAGGCCGAAACGATCGTCTGGGGTTGTCATGTTCCTTGTTCAGAGGAGAATTGCCTGGTATTTCGGGGCTGGACTGACCTTACTTGGCGGGATCAGACTGATATACTTCAGGAAAGTTTTCTTCTGTGAAAAGCACACTGGTCTAAAAGAGGCTGCTTCCGGGTGGTAAATCGCCATAGAACAAGCCACTGAGCTGTTGTTCGTTCCTGGTAGAGCGCTTCTCTCTTCGTATGCAAATTATTATGACCCTGGGGAAGTCTCCCTATGGGTGATGGGGGAAACCAGATGTGGACTCCTTGCCCAGTGTGGTTAGAGGAATGTGGCTGCACCTCACTGACGAGGCCCATAGGAGGCCGAAACGATCATCTGGGGTTGTCATGTTCCTTGTTCAGAGGAGAATTGCCTGGTATTTCGGGGCTGGACTGACCTTACTTGGCGGGATCAGACTGATATACTTCAGGAAAGTTTTCTTCTGTGAAAAGCACACTGGTCTAAAAGAGGCTGCTTCCGGGTGGTAAATCGCCATAGAACAAGCCACTGAGCTGTTGTTCGTTCCTGGTAGAGCGCTTCTCTCTTCGTATGCAAATTATTATGACCCTGGGGAAGTCTCCCTATGGGTGATGGGGGAAACCAGACGTGGACTCCTTGCCCAGTGTGCTTAGAGGAATGTGGCTGCACCTCACTGACGAGGCCCATAGGAAGCCGAAACGATCGTCTGGGGTTGTCATGTTCCTTGTTCAGAGGAGAATTGCCTGGTATATCGGGGCTGGACTGACCTTACTTGGCGGGATCAGACTGATATACTTCAGGAAAGTTTTCTTCTGTGAAAAGCACACTGGTCTAAAAGAGGCTGCTTCCGGGTCGTAAATCGCCATAGAACAAGCCACTGAGCTGTTGTTCATTCCTGGTAGAGCGCTTCTCTCTTTGTATGCAAATTATTATGACCCTGGGGAAGTCTCCCTATGGGTGATGGGGGAAACCAGACTTGGACTCCTTGCCCAGTGTGCTTAGAGGAATGTGGCTGCACCTCACTGACGAGGCCCATAGGAGGCTGAAGCGATCGTCTGGGGTTGTCATGTTCCTTGTTCAGAGGAGAATTGCCTGGTATATCGGGGCTGGACTGACCTTACTTGGCGGGATCAGACTGATATACTTCAGGAAAGTTTTCTTCTGTGAAAAGCACACTGGTCTAAAAGAGGCTGCTTCCGGGTGGTAAATCGCCATAGAACAAGCCACTGAGCTGTTGTTCATTCCTGGTAGAGCGCTTCTCTCTTCGTATGCAAATATTTTAAGAACGTCTTAACTGGAGCACAGGTAAAATAATCAGTAACCATGGTAACTAAACTGGCTCTCACCATATGTACTGAATATTTCACCAGTGTTCTAGTTAAGACATCATGAAAATATGGCCTGTTTTTTTGCCTATAAAAAATAATAATACACCGCATATTACCTCTCCAAAAATATATGAAATTGATTGAAGATGAAGATAACAAATGTGTCTTCTCACGGTGTGCAGTCCACTCTCCACAGTTGTATCCACACAAAAATCCCGAAAAAAAAAGATGCTACAGGGGCAAATAGATAGTATATAGAAAAAATATGTATCAAAATATTCCAACATGACCACAAAACCAGTACGTCCCTTTTCTCCAAAACTAAACCTATTTATAACATATGGGAGGGAATAAGTTGATTTAAATATTTAAGTTCAAATATTAAATAATTCGAATTTGAATATTACATTACAAAATACAATTGTAGCTTAGAAATACTATTTTAAAATTAAAATTGTATTTGAATATTTTGAATATTTATAAGATAACAGAATTATTAAAACTGATTTGAATTCGAATAGTACATTGCAAAAGAAAATATTATTTTGAAATTTAAATCGAATTTGAATATCACATTACAAATCAAATTTGATATATTGAAATTGAATTTGAATATAACATTTCAAAATTGAATGTGATATATTCAATCGAATTTGAATATTACATTTAGAATGTGATATATTGAATCAAATTCGAATATTGTATTTCGAAATCGAATGTGAAATATAGATATCGAATTTGAATATTGAATATGATATACTGGAAAGCCAAAATTCTATTATTCTAACGAATATTTTCAAATGTAATCTAAAAATTCGAAAACGAACATTCGAAAATTGAATATTAGAATGTTATGTAAACATTCGAAATTCGATTTGAACGAACGAATGTATAAAAATTAGTTTTAAAATTTGCTGTTTAGAAACATTCGCCCATCCCTAATACTTAGCATCACAATGTATTGTAGCATATGTATTATGATAAAAACTATAAAATTATGGGGGCGTGTCCGTGCAGCGTTCGAGGAAGGACGCATCTTCTGAGGGCTCTAGCCGAATTTACAGTAAACCGCTGTTTATTGTGTACTAATAGCAGGATCACGTATATATCTGATAAAGACATCACAACCCTAGCAGTTGTGGATACATATCTGCCTTCCCTGCTGTTTTTATGACTCTGGAGACTTGGCTCGGTACATTAAGGCATAGGGCGGCGGCCCACTGTTAGGTAACCCCCCCCCCCGGGAAGAAATGAGGTTATTGGTGCCGTCGGACTACTTTGACTTACCAATTCTTCACCACCATATAACCCTCCTTTGGAAATAACATAGAGAATAAGCGATCAATAACTAACAATCTTATAAGAAGTGCGCACACCTGTTGCCACATTGCCGCACACCAGACACTATTAAGATGGCGACCGCATGGGAAGTAAGCTTAGAGCAGGAGCTGGAGCAGTGGTTTGCTAAACTAGAGAATATACTTCTTAGAATCTGCCAGCGATCACCCCCGTTGGTCTGCACAAAGAATACTCTGCTACCGATACAACACATAACTGCAGGAGAACCAGCACAGATCCCTTCAATACCCACAAACAAAGATGACGACCGGAGGGATATTATAATAAAGAGCAAACCTCCATGTGCAGACAACCTTCAGATACAGATGAAAGAGCGGATTCAACATAAAACAGCAGGGTATGACAAGAACAGCCCTTACAATACAGAAACAGTCTTGACTGACTTTCACTTGCAGACTGCGCTGGGGGGACCCGGTGAGACAGCGGAGACAGCATGTGATTCATGGCCGCTGAACAGGTACATGTTCTCCGATACTGGTAACTCAGCCACGACTAGCCCAGCTGAGCAGACGGGTTCTGAAGCTGACATCGGATTGGCAACACTAGCGCCACTGGGTCTTAGTAGTAAAGATGCCGGGACACCTAATACCCATCACATTGCCTTTTATTCAAAGCACTCTGCTAAGCGGACACTGGATAGAGAGGGCATGGGATAACAACATGGGTATATGAACCGCTAAAGTTATAAGATTATTTCCCATTATTTAGGTACAGTTTTGTGGGGGGATTCCTGGGAAGACACTAAATAAGAGGATGTCTATGATGTTTATGTACCCATATGCACTATAATCCTGATTTGGCAAAGGGTCCCTTCTTGCGGCATGAGACCTAAACCTTAGCATGAGACCACTTATCCTAATGACATTTATGTAAGTACTTAACCTATCCCATATAATACCAGAGGGGCACATAAGAATATGTTAACAACATTGTAGCACAGTTAGTTTATGATTTAAATTCGGAGGCCCCATACAGTAAATTTTTCTTATGACCTTTTATTTTATTATATCCTACTTTATTAAGTACTTTACTTTTCAAAGAATTTAATTTGAATTTTGCTAAAATAATTTTTCCATTTTATTATGCTGACACAAACCTTGTTTATCCTAATACTATATAGTACCCCATGTCTGTACACTGAATTTATATCAGGTCCAAGAGTGGCCAATACAGTCATATTTAGGGGGGAGAAATGAGGACTTAAAATTTCTGAGGGTTTATAACAGACTGAATATTCTGCTGTAAAGTATAAAATGTACCCGCATGACTTTCTTATATGTATTTACTTATGTTCTCAATAAAAATATTCAAAATAAAAAAACTATAAAATTATACCCTATAATAAAGTATAGATAATATTCCTTGACATCTTAATATCATTTTACAGAACAAGGGATTACAAAACCCCATACTATTATAAAATACAGATTCATAATTATCAGTGGGTAAATCTGTTTGGTCAGATGTTGCCAAAGGAAATGATGTCACAATATCACAACTTCACACAATACAACAGTGACATCACACACTATTATACCTCAGCTGCAGCTAGTCAGCACAGTTATTTTCTGTGAGAGTGGACTACAGCTAACATGGCTTGTTTCTACTTGGCGATTTATATATTTCTTTTTATATTCCAAACTGTCTTGGGGACACCAGTGAGCACCCTGCAAGGTAAAGTGTATATCCTTCTTCACTAATAACTACAGTTTGCTATAGATAATCCCTTCCTGTAGACTGTACTGTCTGATGTGTCACCTCGCTACAGAGGGTTAATTAACTAATATGGGGGTCAATTACAATCCTTTAGCAAAATGTATATACTATTTGTACACAGAAAACCACCATTGAAGTCTGTTGGGACTTTATTTAGATATATAATGTCATACATTTTTCTACACGATTGTGATTGATCTCATTATGTTTTATTGCTCTGTTTTATTGGCGTCACAGAAGTGGTTGCTATATTAAACATCTATACAGTTAATTCACTATAGAGAGTGCAATTAAATAGGCAAATATAATCAATATATATCTGTATAGGGGAAGTAAAGAATGTGGATGGAAAAGTATTAGGTTTCAAAAAACAAAATATTATGCCATGATTATTCAAAAAGTTCATCAGGATGTCAATAAACTTCAGCTTGGGAAACTTTATTTGTCCAGGGAAAATCATATACGGTGTCAGGCACCATCATCTATCATAGCTCTCAGATCTTTGTGTCACACAGAATTAGAGCTAAGGGTTAACAGATACCAGAATGCTCATTAGGATCATGCAGATCATAATAGTTGTTTTATTATTATGTTGTATTTATATTGTTCTTGAGGTGTCACAGACATATAAAAATAAGTCAGGGATGTAATTTTACAAAGACCCTTGCACATGTGCACTATTTACTTATATAGTTATGTAGGACATTAATTGTGTGATGTCTTATGGTTAGAACTACAGCAAAAATAGTTCTTTTATTTTGTCTTTGTACATAGGGATGACCCTGGTACCGATGAACATTAAGGCATTCAAGACTGCATTAGCAAATGGTAAGAATCTAATACTAGTCAGCCTAATGATTTCTTCTGTGTTTACAGGCTGTATAGTTTAAATGCATTATGTATTAATTGTGTTAGTTTTAGAGAGTTTGGTAATAATTATAAAAAAAAATCTGAATAACAAGCATTTATTTTATATACTTCTAACTTGTATTGTAATTTTTTGCAGGATTACTGGCTGTACTGAATAATTCAGGTAAGTGAAAAAAAACTTTTATTCAAATAAAATTGTAGAATAACTCTCATACACATCTAGTTATGTGCCCTGTAAATTAACCCCTTAATGACCACAGCACTTTTCCATTTTCTGTCCGTTTGGGACCAAGGCTATTTTTACATTTTTGCGGTGTTTGTGTTTAGCTGTAATTTTCCTCTTACTCATTTACTGTACCCACACATATTATATACCGTTTTTCTCGCCATTAAATGGACTTTCTAAAGATACCATTATTTTTATCATATCTTATCATTTACTATAAAAAAAATATAAAATATGAGGAAAAATTGAAAAAAAATACACTTTTTCTAACTTTGACCCCCAAAATCTGTTACACATCTACAACCACCAAAAAACACCCATGCTAAATAGTTTCTAAATTTTGTCCTGAGTTTAGAAATACCCAATGTTTACATGTTCTTTACTTTTTTTGAAAGTTATAGGGCCATAAATACAAATAGCACTTTGCTATTTCCAAACCATTTTTTTTCAAAATTAGCGCTAGTTACATTAGAACACTAATATCTTTCAAGAATCTCTGAATATCTATTGACATATATATATATTTTTTTAGTAGACATCCCAAAGTATTGATCTAGGCCCATTTTTGTATATTTCATGCCACCATTTCACCGCCAAATGCGATCAAATAAAAAAAATTGTTCACTTTTTCACAAATTTTTTCACAAACTTTAGGTTTCTCACTGAAATTATTTACAAACAGCTTATGCAATTATGGCACAAATGGTTGTAAATTGTTCTCTGGGATCCCCTTTGTTCAGAAATAGCAGACTTATATGGCTTTGGTGTTGCTTTTTGGTAATTAGAATGCCACTAAATGCCACTGCGCACCACACATGTATTATGCCCAGCAGTGAAGGGGTTAATTAGGGAGCATGTAGGGAGCTTTTTGGGGTAATTTTAGCTTTAGTGTAGTGTAGTAGACAACCCCAAGTATTGATCTAGGCCCATTTTGGTATATTTCATGCCACCATTTCACCGCCAAATGCGATCAAATTAAAAAAAACGTAACATTTTTCACAATTTTAGGTTTCTCACTGAAATCATTTACAAACAGCTTGTGCAGTTATGGCACAAATGGTTGTAAATGCTTCTCTGGGATCCCCTTTGTTCAGAAATAGCAGACATATATGGCTTTGGCGTTGCTTTTTGGTATTTAGAAGGCCGCTAAATTCTGCTGCGCATCACACGTGTATTATAGCTAGCAGTGAAGGGGTTAATTAGGTAGCTTGTAGGGAGCTTGCAGGGTTAATATCACATTTAGAGTAGAGCTCAGCCTCCCACCTGAAACATCAGACCCCCTGATCCCTCCCAAACAGCTCTCTTCCCTCCCCCACCCCACAATTGTCCCCGCCATCTTAAGTACTGGCAGAAAGTCTGCCAGTACTAAAATAAAAGCTATATTTGTTTTTTTTGTGTGTTTTTAAAAAAGCATATTTACATATGCTGCTGTGTACTATCCCCCCTTAGCCCCTAACCTCACTGATCCCCCCAAACAGCTCTATAACCCTCCCACTCTAACTTAATCTGCGCCATCTTGGGTACTGGCAGCTGTCTGCCAGTACCCAGTTTAGAAGAAAACATGCTTTTTTTTCATTTTTACTAATTTTTTCTGTAGTGTAGCTTCCCCCCACACCAAACCAACCCCCCACCCCTCCACGATCTCTTTTTGTGCTTTTGCACAAACAAGATTTGGGCATTTCTTATTAAAGATATTTTCCGTAGTGTAGTGGTTCCCACCCGCTCCCGCCCGTGCATGCGCCCGCCCGCCACCCTCCGTGCACGCGCCCGCGCGCGCCCCCTAACGTTCCCGCCCCCGATCCCGCCCCCCTTGACTTCACAGCACACACCGATGGCCGCCCACCCGCCGCCCAAGCCGGCTCCCACCCACCAACGATACCGGCCATCGATGTCTGGTGCAGAGAGGGCCACAGAGTGGCTCTCTCTGCACCGGAAGGCCATGTAAGGTTATTGCAGGATGCCTCCATATCGAGGCATCACTGCAATAACCGGAAAGCAGCTGGAAGCGATCAGGATCGCTTCCAGCTGCTTTCCACACAGAGGACCTGCAGGGTACGTCCTCAGGCATTAACTGCCTTTTTTTTGAGGACGTACCCTGCACGTCCTCGGTCATTAAGGGGTTAATATACTTTATGGTAGATAATACTTCAGTGACCCTTTAACTATTACTCCTGGCTGTCACTGCAGTCATTTACAGATTTTAATACATATGATGTCATCATCTCACAAACAGCTTGATACATAGGTGTCATTTGTTAACACAACACTTGTTAAACACATAGCATGCTAAAGGTAGAAGATATAACGTGCCACGTTTATTTAATTGTACTTAATAATGATCTCAATACTGGTAAAGTCTATTGTATAAATAACACTGTTTTACCTGCTGTTTCTCTACAGTATACGTATCTGCTGGTGTGGGAGTCTTTGCCCTCATAATTATTATAATTGGAGGATGGGCGCTTAGGAAGAGCATCCGGTAAGTTACAGGGAGCTGCCTCCCATAATAAACTCATCTATACAATTTAGCTGTACTGTTTATATATTTATATTAGTATATATTATACATCTGTGCAGCCCACAAAAGTCACAAGACAACAGAAATGCTGTGACATATTAAAGGGACATTACACTGCTAGGTGCAACTACACGTATGTATGTTGTTTGTCTATAGACACAAACTAATCTTAAATATATATCAAAATATTTTCCACTTTTACGTTTTTATTTAACATTTGTTTTTTGTAAAACAAGTAAGCACCATCAGAGAGGCTACTGGGCACACATTTAACACACACAAGTTTTAGCATCCTTCCCTTTTAGTTGTCTCACATTCTTTTTTCTTATGTTTATATTTATAGAATTGCTGCTTTTATAATCACAATTGATGTAAAGAGGTAAAATATTTGACTAAATTGTGATAATAAATGTAATTCTTTGATTCATATAGAAACTAATTTACATAACAGGCCTTTCCTAGACCATTTTGGTGGGTATAAAATAACACATCTGCGCTACAGATTCTGGGTAGAACAAGCTTTTCCCTGTGTAATACTGATCACAGATCATGACAAGGCAGGCTTAGCTGAGCTGTAATCATGCCCGGCTCACTGTTGCTTTACATTGGTATGAAGCTGAGGTGCTGCCATCTGCTGGTCATGAGGCTGTGCTATACCAGTGCGCCTCTATTAAATCCTCAGTAACATCAGTAATTATGTGCTGCATTTCACATGATTTACATACAAATTATATGCAGAGCTCTCAACTGTTCTGTGCTTTGTGGTACAGTCCTGGTGTGGAGCTCTGTGTTGTTATCTTTTACAATGGTTAATGACTAAGTATGTTATGTCAAAAATATCATTTTAATATTGTTTTTCCTGTTTTTAGAAAATCCAAACTTCCTGATGAGGAGCAACCAAACATCAGCCCCGTCATCAGGAAAGGTAACAGAACTTACATGCTGTTTATATGAGGGGAAATCTAACTCATTAGTAAGGATTAAATAAGGAAGGTTATAGGGGGAGACTGTATGGCACAAGACTAGGGGTTGGCACAATAGGCTAATTACAGGAATGCAATATGGGGCACTAGGAGGCAATAGGAGTAAGAATTGGGTATTATAAGCAGTTACAAATAGTAACAATGAATGAAGCTGTAAGAGAAGTTGTTTAGAATATAAGGAGGAATTAGAAGCTTTATGGGACAATAGGAGGAAATATAAATAGGAATATTGTAGTACAATGAGAGAGATAGAGTGAGAGTAATAGGAAGAGGTACAGACAGTAAATGTACTGAGCAATGCTAGAGTTAGAGAGAAAATATATTTACATATAAAAGTTACTGTAGCGGATCTAAGGGATCTATATTGTGGTGTCACAGTGATTAGATGCACTGGAAATTGTAAGAACATTTAAGTTAGTAGGAAACAGGACTTCTATAAAATGATAATAAGTTCTATCAATATATTGAGAAACTGTATATGTATATAATGTGCATGGTGAATTATACAAGAATATGTCATTTTATTTTTATTTTGAAGCTTCTCTGAAAAAGGAGAAGAGGTTAAAAAAGAAAACAAAGAAAGAAAAGAAGGAGAAAAGGGAGGTGGAACAGAAGGAGAAAGACGAGGAAATGAAGGAAGAGAAGGAGGTGAAGGTGCAGAAGAAGGATGAACAATCAGGAGAAGGTGAGAAAAGACAACAGAAAACAAACATAATTGAAAGCAAAAATAAAAATAAAGCACCTGGGAAAGAGCAGAAAATAAAAAGAACAGTAGGAAATAGGAAACTGTGTAAAGGGGGTAAAATAAATAAGGAAATTGGTTAGAAAATAACAGTAAGAGGGTAAAAGAAAGAGAGAGAGTAGGTTAGAGGTTAGACTGAAGGTTGCTTTTGTTTAATGTAATATATAGGGATTATTGTGGGCATTGGGGCAAGTTATAAATATGTAAAAGTGCAACAAACATTAAAAGTACCATTAAATAGGGGGAATTGTGAAGTTTAAATTTTGACAAGTGTCCCTTTGATAAAATCAATTATGTAGAACAAATTTTAGTAAAGACAGGAATAATCCTCACAATACTTAATGAATCACTCGGGATCCCCTCTATTAATTAATAATAAATACAAATGTACACACAATGGAGAATAAATTATATAAACCTAACCCTAGGTAGGCAATTCATTATCATTAGTGTTATACTATATTAATACAAAAGTAGGTAACACATGTTATATTTATAGAGCAACAATCACAGTTAAGTTTTCACTAGTGAGCTGTACTGGTCTGGTACAACTGACAGATATAGATGTTATATTGCTATCTGTATCACAGAATAAAATACAAGCCAGAGTAAATGTGCTTTAATACTGGTTAATATCAAACATATCAATACCCCATAAAGGGATAAAGGGACATACAGCTATAAATGATCATTTATATAACATGAATGGGTGATATGATATATGCATAAATATGGGGAAATATATTCAATTGCTATTTATAGTCCTCCATAAGATACATAATGTTATAAAAGTAACATTTCCTAATTTTTTATTCTTTTTTTATTTCAATAGCTCAAATTGAAACCAAAGAGAAAGCAGTACAGACAGAGAGCACACAAGAAGTAAAATGGAAACTTTTGGAGTTTTGGATAAATAAAGACCTAGAAGTACAGAGACAGCGAGAGGAAGAACTAAGGGAGGAGGAGGAGTTCTTTAGCTGAAAGAACAACTGAAGTTAAACTGTTTACATCAGAGCCCCTCTCTCATATCTACCAGAGCTACGTGTACCAGCCAGGGCTCTGCCTCTTCTGCCACTCCTGTGTGCCAATATGTCCCGCCCCTGAGAAACCATCTTGTAATGTCATCCTTCTTATCTCTACCTCTTATTGGGAATTCTCCATGGTTACTAATTAATAAAATTAGACCAAGTAAATTGAATGTGTCAAATTAACTTTCTTTTTTATCTTTATTTATTTTATTTTTTTAATACTTAAAATGGTACATGGACGTACAACAAGAAATGTATAGATAATTTATTAGTGCACATAGGATAATTTATCAGGCTCTCAAGCTTTGAGTTGACAGAATTCTATTTTGTATATTAGAGGTTCATAAAATTAAAACCAAAAACTATAATCAACAAACTTATCTAAATAAAACATCAAAAGGTGAAACATATTAAACTGATTTAAGTCCTTATACACTGTGAAGGTTTAAATACAGAACGGGGGGGATTTTGTATACATACAGCTTAAGACTAGTCTACCAGGTGCAACCACTATGCTTTATTAATAGTGATGTCGCGAACATAAAAATTTGGGTTGGCGAACGCGAACTTCCGCAAATGTTTGCGAACGGGCAAACCGGGCGAACCGCCATAGACTTCAATAGGCAGACGAATTTTAAAACCCACAGGGACTCTTTCTGGCCACAATAGTGATGGAAAAGTTGTTTCAAGGGGACTAACACCTGGACTGTGGCATGCCGGAGGGGGATCCATGGCAAAACTCGCATGGAAAATTACATAGTTGATGCAGAGTCTGATTTTAATCCATAAAGGGCATAAATCACCTAACATTCCTAAATTGTTTGGAATAACGTGCTTTAAAACATCAGGTATGATGTTGTATCGATCAGGTAGTGTAAGGGTTACGCCCGCTTCACAGTGACAGACCAAACTCCCGCAGCGGGTACAACATCATCATCATCACATCGTACGTCCATGTGTGTAATGCTGCCTGACTGAGACATATCCCTGTTATCTACATCCTCTGGCAATAATGGTTGTGCATCACTCATTTCTTCCAACTGATGTTTAAATAACTCCTCTGACAGATCAAGTGAAGCGGCTGTGGTGCTAGTGTTGGTGGTGGCGGCAGGTGGGTGAGTGGTAACTTGAGAGGTGCCCGAAGCTAAGTTGGAGGAGGATGGTGCGTCAAGGTTCCGAGCGGAAGCTGTCGAAGATTGGGTGTCCTGTGTTAGCCAGTTAACTATGTCCTCAGAACTTTTTGAGTTCAGGGTACGTGGCCTCTGAACACTGGGCATTATTCTAGGACCAAAGGGAATCACAGCACCACGACCGCGACCGCCCCTGCGGGAGGGCCTGCCTCTGCCTGTCATTTTTTTTTCGATTAGTGGTACTATGCATGCAAGCTACTGTGACAACAGATATGAGTGGCACTGTGCACTGGCAGAAGTTGGCAGAGTAGACGCTGTAGGCCTGACACACACGCTTGCAGACAACTAACTGCTATTCAATCTATTACAAAATAGAAAAAAAAAATTGTATTTTTTTTTTTTAATGTACACTACTGTTACACCAGATATGAGTTGCACTGGTGTGACACTGTGCCCTGGCAGGCCCTGAAACACACACGCATGAAGGAAACTGACTGCTATTATTTCACAGTCAAATTTCTAGTTTTTTTTTTTAACCCCTTAAGGACCAAGGTCATTTTTCAATTTCTTTCCATTAAGGACCAGGGCTATTTTTACATTTCTGTGGTGTTTGTGTTTAGCTGTAATTTTCCTCTTACTCATTTACTGTACCCACACATATTATATACCGTTTTTCTCGCCACTAAATGGACTTTCTAAAGATACCATTATTTTCATCATATCTTATAATTTATTATTAAAAATATTATAAAATATGAGGAAAAAATGGAAAAAAACACACTTTTTCTAACTTTGACCCCCAAAATCTGTTACACATCTACAACCACCAAAAAACAACCATGCTAAATAGTTTCTAAATTTTGTCCTGAGTTTAGAAATACCCAATGTTAACATGTTCTTTGATTTTTTTGCAAGTTATAGGGAAATAAATACAAGAAGCACTTTGCTATTTCAAAACCACATTTTTTCAAAATGAGCGCTAGTTACATTGGAACCCTGATATCTGTCAGGAATACCTGAATATCCCTTGACATGTATATATTTTTTTTTAGAAGACATCCCAAAGTATTGATCTAGGCCCAATTTGGTATATTTCATACCACCATTTCACCGCCAAATGCGATCAAATAAAAAAAAATTGTTCACTTTTTCACAAACTTTAGGTTTCTCACAGAAATTATTTACAAACAACTCATGCAATTATGGCATAAATGGTTGTAAATGCTTCTCTGGGATCCCCTTTGTTCAGAAATAGCAGACTTATATGGCTTTTGCGTTGCTTTTTGGTAATTAGAAGGCTGCTAAATGCCACTGTGCACCACACGTGTTTTATGCCCAGCAGTGAAGGGGTTAATTAGGGAGCAAGTAGGGAGCTTGTAGAGTTAATTTTAGCTTAAAGGGACACTGTACCCAAACATTTTCTTTTGTGATTCAGATTGAGCATGAAATTTTAAGCAACTTTCTAATTTACTCCTATTATCAAATTTTCTTCATTCTCTTGGTATCTTTATTTGAAATGCAAGAATGTAAGTTTAGATACTGGCCCATTTTTGGTGAACAACCTGGGTTGTCCTTGCTGATTGGTGGATAAATTCATCCACTAAATCAATAAAAAAGTGCTGTCCAGAGTACTGAAACCAAAAAAAAGCTTAGATGCCTTCTTTTTCAAATAATGATAGCAAGAGAATGAAGAAAAATTGATAATAGGAGTAAATTAGAAAGTTGCTTAAAATTGCATGCTCTTTCTGAATTACAAAAGAAAAAATTTGGGTTCAGTGTCCCTTTAAGTGTAGTGTAGTAGACAACCCAAAGTATTGATCTAGGCCCATTTTGGTATATTTAATGCCACCATTTCACCGCCAAATGCGATCAAATTTAAAAAAAACTAAAAAAAAATCGCGATTTTAGGTTTCTCACTGAAATTATTTACAAACAGCTTGTGCAATTATGGCACAAATGGTTGTAAATGCTTCTCTGGGATCCCCTTTGTTCAGAAATAGCAGACATATATGACTTTGGCGTTGCTTTCTGGTAATTAGAAGGCCGCTAAATGCTGCTGTGTATCACACATGTATTATGGCTAGCAGTGAAGGGGTTAATTATGTAGTTTGTAGGGAGCTTGCAGGGTTAATTTTAGCTTTAGTGTAGAGATTAGCCTCCCACCTGACACATCAGACCCCCTGATCCCTACCAAACAGCTCCCTTCCCTCCCCCACCCCACAATTGTCCCCGCCAAAGTCTGCCAGTACTAAAATAAAAGGTTTTTACATTTTTTAGCATATTTACATATGCTGTGGTGTAGCATCCCCCTTAGCCCCCAACCTCCCTGACCCCCCCCAAAACAGCTCTCTAACCCTCCCCATCTGCCTTATTGGCGGCCATCTTGGGTACTGGCAGCTGTCTGCCAGTACCCAGTTTGCAAAAAAAAGTAGTTTTTTTCTGGGGTTTTTTTTCTGTAGTGTAGCTTCCCCCCCCCCCACAGACCAAGCCCCACCACCTGCCACACCAGATATGAGTGGTGGCACTGGACAAGTGGGCACAGTATACACTGTGAGCCTGACACACACGCTGGCAGGCAGGCAACTGCAATTAGATTACACAGGAAAAAATAAAAAAGCAGACTGATGTTCTAGCCCTAAAAAGGGCTTTTTGGGGTGCTGTCCTTGCAGCAGAGATCAGATGAGTCCTTCAGGACTTTAGTGGACACTGAATACACTAGGCTAGCTATTGATTTCCCTATTAAATCAGCAGCAGCTACACTGTCCCTCCTCTCACTAAGAATGCAGTTTCCGAATGAATCTAAAATGGATGCTGTCCAAGAGGTGGGAGGGTCTGGGAGGGAGGGTCTGCTGCTGATTGGCTGGAATGTGTCTGCTGACTGTGAGGTACAGGGTCAAAGTATACTCAATGATGACAAATAGGGGGCGGACCAAACATCCCCGGCAAACTATTCGCGACATCACTAATTACATTACAAAATACAACTGTAGCTTAGAAATACTATTTCGAAATTAAAATTGTATTTAAATATTTTGAATATTTATAAGATAACAGAATTATTAAAACTAATTTGAATTTGAATAGTACATTGCAAAAGAAAAACAAAATTTATGCTTACCTGATAAATTTCTTTCTCTTGTGGTGTATCCAGTCCATGGGTTCATCCATTACTTGTGGGATATTCTCCTTCCCAACAGGAAGTTGCAAGAGGACACCCACAGCAGAGCTGTCTATATAGCTCCTCCCCTAACTGCCACCCCCAGTCATTCGACCGAAGACAAGCAAGAAAAAAGGAGAAACTATAGGGTGCAGTGGTGACTGTATTTTAAAAATAAAAAACACCTGCCTTAAAGTGACAGGGCGGGCCGTGGACTGGATACACCACAAGAGAAAGAAATTTATCAGGTAAGCATAAATTTTGTTTTCTCTTGTAAGGTGTATCCAGTCCACGGGTTCATCCATTACTTGTGGGATACCAATACCAAAGCTTTAGGACACGGATGAAGGGAGGGATAAGGCAGGAACTTAAACGGAAGGCACCACTGCCTGCAAGACCTTTCTCCCAAAAATAGCCTCCGAGGAAGCAAAAGTATCAAATTTGTAGAATTTAGAAAAAGTATGAAGCGAAGACCAAGTCGCCGCCTTACAAATCTGTTCAACAGAGGCCTCATTTTTAAAAGCCCATGTGGAAGCTACCGCTCTAGTGGAATGAGCTGTAATTCTTTCAGGAGGCTGCTGGATAGCAGTCTCATAAGATAAACGGTTTATGCTTCTCAGCCAAAAAGAAAGAGAAGATGCCGAAGCCTTTTGGCCTCTCCTCTGTCCAGAGTAGACAACAAACAATGCAGATGTTTGACGAAAATCCTTACTAGCTTGTAAATAAAACTTTAAAGCACGAACCACGTCAAGATTGTGTAAAAGACATTCCTTCTTTGAAGAAGGATTAGGACACAGTGACAGAACAACAATCTCCTGATTGATATTCTTATTAGATACCACCTTAGGAAGAAACCCAGGTTTGGTATGCAAAACTACCTTATCTGCATGGAAGATCAGATAAGGGGAATCACACTGTAAGGCAGATAACTCTGAAACTCTTCGAGCCGAAGAGATAGCTACCAAAAACAGAACTTTCCAAGATAAAAGTTTGATATCTATGGAATGCAGAGGTTCAAACAGAACCCCCTGAAGAACTTTAAGAACTAAATTTAAACTCCATGGCGGAGCAACAGGTTTAAACACAGGCTTGAGTCTAACTAAAGCCTGACAAAACGCCTGAACGTCTGGAACATCTGCCAGACGCTTGTGCAGAAGAATAGACAGAGCAGAAATCTGTCCCTTTAAGGAACTAGTTGACAATCCCTTCTCCAATCCTTCTTGGAGAAAGGATAATATCCTAGGAATCCTGACCTTACTCCATGAGTAACCCTTGGATTCACACCAATGAAGATATTTACACCATATCTTATGATAGATTTTCCTGGTGACAGGCTTTCGAGCCTGAATTAAGGTATTAATGAACGACTCGGAGAAACCACGTTTTGATAAAATCAAGCGTTCAATCTCCAAGCAGTCAGCCGCAGAGAAATTAGATTTGGATGTTTGAATGGACCTTGGAGTAGAAGGTCCTGCCTCAGCGACAGAGTCCATGGTGGAAAGGATGACATGTCCACCAGATCTGCATACCAAGTCCTGCGTGGCCACGCAGGTGGTATCAAAATCACCGAAGCCCTCTCCTGCTTGATCTTGGCAATCAGACGAGGGAGGAGAGGAAATGGTGGGAATACATAAGCCAGGCTGAAGGACCAGGGCACTGCTAGAGCATCTATCAGCGCTGCCTGGGGATCCCTTGACCTGGACCCGTAACAAGGAAGCTTGGCGTTCTGACAAGACACCATCAGATCCAGTTCTGGTTTGCCCCATAGTTGAATCAGCTGGGCAAATACCTCCGGATGGAGCTCCCTCCCCCGGATGAAAAGTCTGCCGACTTAGAAAATCCGCCTCCCAGTTCTCTACTCTTGGGATATGGATAGCTGAGAGATGGCAAGAGTGAACCTCTGCCCATAGAATTATCTTTGAAACCTCCAACATTGCCAGGGGCTTCTTGTTCCCCCCTGATGGTTGATATAGGCAACAGTCATGATATTGTCCGACTGAAATCTGATGAACCTGACCGCAGCTAGTTGAGGCCAAGCCTGAAGAGCATTGAATATCGCTCTCAGTTCCAGAATGTTTATCGGAAGGAGGGCTTCCTCCTGAGTCCACAAACCCTGAGCCTTCAGAGAGTTCCAGACTGCACCCCAGCCCAGAAGGCTGGCATCTGTCATCACTATAGTCCACTCTGGCCTGCGGAAACTCATTCCCCTGGACAGATGGACCCTAGATAACCACCAGAGAAGAGAATCCCTGGTCTCTTGATCCAGATTTAGCAGAGGGGACAAATCTGTGTAGTCCCCATTCCACTGATTGAGCATGCAAAGTTGCAGTGGTCTGAGATGTAGGCGGGCAAACGGAACTATGTCCATTGCCGCTACCATTAGGCTGATTACTTCCATACAGTGAGCCACTGATGGCCGAGAAGTGGAATGAAGAGCACGGCAGTAAGTTAGAAGCTTTGATAACCTGACCTCTGTCAGAAAAATTTTCATTTCTACTGAATCTATCAGTGTTCCTAGGAAGTAAACTCTTGTGAGAGGGGAGAGAGAACTCTTTTCTTTGTTCACCTTCCACCCGTGAGACCTCAGAAAGGCCAGAACAATGTCCGTATGGGACTTGGCGATTTGAAAATTTGACGCCTGTATCAGAATGTCGTCTAGGTTAGGAGCCACCGCTATGCCCCATGGCCTTAGAACCACCAGTAGGGACCCTAGACCCTTCGTAAAGATTCTTGGTGCCATGGCTAATCCGAAGGGAAGAGCCACAAACTGGTAATGCCTGTCTAAGAAGGCGAACCTGAGGAACTGATGATGATCTCTGTGAATCGGAATGTGGAGATAAGCATCCTTTAAGTCCACGGTAGTCATATATTGACCCTCCTGGATCATAGGGAGTATGGTTCGGATAGTCTCCATCTTGAAGGATGGGACCCTGAGAAATTTGTTTAGGATCTTGAGATCCAAGATTGGTCTGAAAGTTCCCTCTTTTTTAATAACTATAAACAGATTTGAATAGAAGCCCTGCCCCTGTTCCTCCATTGGAACTGGGTGGATCACTCCCATAACCAACGTAAGAATGCCTCTCTCTTTATCTGGTTTACAGATAATTGTGAGAGATGAAATCTCCCCTTTGGAGATGAAGCTTTGAAGTCCAGAAGATATCCCTGGGAAACAATCTCTAATGCCCAGGGATCCTGGACATCTCTTGCCCAAGCCTGGGCGAAGAGAGAAAGTCTGCCCCCTACTAGATCCGGTCCCGGATCGAGGGCTACTCCTTCATGCTGTCTTAAAAGGCAGCAGCAGGTTTTTTGGCCTGCTTCCCCTTGTTCCAAGCCTGGTTCGGTCTCCAGACTGGTTTGGACTGGGCAAAATTTCCCTCTTGTTTTGCATTAGAGGAAGCTGAAGCTGTGCCACTCTTGAAGTTTTGAAATGAAAGAAAATTATTCTGTTTGGTCCTTAATTTATTGGACCTATCCTGAGGAAGGGTGTGACCTTTTCCTCCAGTAATATCAGAAATGATCTCCTTCAGGCCCGGCCCAAATAGGGTCTGTCCTTTGAAGGGGATGTTAAGAAGCTTAGACTTTGAAGTAACGTCTGCTGACCAGGACTTAAGCCATAGCGCCCTAAGCGCCAGAATGGCAAAACCTGAATTCTTAGCCGTTAGTTTGGTTAGATGAAAAACGGCGTTAGAAATAAAGGAATTAGCTAACTTGAGAGCTTTAATCCTGTCTAAAATATCATCTAATGGGGTCTCCACCTGTAGAGCCTCCTCAAGAGACTCGAACCAAAAAGCCGCTGCAGCAGTAACTGGGGCAATGCATGCAAGAGGCTGGAGAATAAAACCTTGATGGATAAAATTTTTCTTAAGGAGACCCTCCAATTTTTTATCCATAGGATCTAAGAAAGCACAACTGTCCTCGACGGGGATAGTTGTACACTTAGCTAGGGTAGAAGCAGCACCCTCCACCTTAGGGACTGTCTGCCACGAGTCCCGTATAGCGACATCTATGGGAAACATATTTTTAAAAGCAGGAGGGGGAGAGAACGGAACACCTGGTCTATCCCATTCCTTATTAATAATTTCCGAAAACCTCTTAGGGACTGGAAAAACATCAGTGTAAACAGGCACTGCAAAGTATTTGTCCATTTTACACAATTTCTCTGGAACTACAATGGGGTCACAGTCATCCAGAGTCGCTAAAACCTCCCTGAGCAACAAGCGGAGGTGTTCAAGCTTAAATTTAAAGGCTGTCATTTCAGAATCGGACTGAAGTAACGTCTTCCCTGAATCTGAAATCTCACCCTCAGACAGCAACTCCCTTGCCACGGCTTCGGAGCATTGTGAGGGTATATCGGACCTAGCTACTAAAGCGTCAGAAAGCTCTGTATTTGTTCTAGCCCCAGAGCTGTCTCGCTTTCCTTGTAACCCTGGCAGTTTGGACAATACCTCTGTGAGGGTATTAGTCATAACTGTCGCCATGTCTTGTAAGGTAAACGCATTGGACGCGCTAGATGTACTTGGCATCACTTGAGCAGGAGTTATAGGTTCTGATACGTGGGGAGAGCTAGATGGCATAACCTCCCTTTTGTCAGTCTGAGAAACCTCTGGTGATAAATCTTTAAATGCCATAATATAGTCTTTATAATTTATAGAAATTTCAGTACATTTGGTACACATTCTAAGAGGGGGTTCCACAATGGCTTCTAAACATATTGAACAAGGAGTTTCCTCTATGTCAGACATGTTTAACAGACTAGTAATGAGACCAGCAAGCTTGGAAAACACTTTAATAAATGTGAAACAGCAATTAAACAAAAATGGTACTGTGCCTTTAAGAGAAAAAAACTATCACATAAACTGCAAAACAGTGTTAAAAAGTAGTAAACTCTTCGAAATTTTTACAGTGTGTATAAGGGACTAAAGCAGCATTGCACCCACTTGCAAATGGATGATTAACCCTTTAGGCCTAAAACTGGATTTGAAAAACGTTAAAAAACGTTAATAAACAGTTAAACACCTTGCCACAGCTCTGCTGTGGCTCCTACCTGCCCTCAAATACGATTTAGGGAAGAAATAAGCCCTCTATAGTGGTCCTCAGATGCCAGAGGACTCCTTTAGGGAAGCTGGATGTCTCAGTCTGAATGTGAACTGCGCATCTAGAGCGCGAAAATAGGCACCTCCCACCATGCACTCGATGTCAGAGGGCCTTAAGAAAATACTCCTAGGAGTATCTGACTAGCCATGTGGAAACTAGGCCCCAAAAAACGATTTATCACCCTCAGAGAAAAAACATTCTTTCTATATAACATGTAAACATTTTGTCACTAAGAAATATGAGTATTAACATGAATATTACCCTTTTTTGTAAGCATGATCCCAGTCGTTGTTAAATCACTGCATCAGGCTTACCTCAATTATACAAGGCTCTGTCAACATTTTCTAGATCTTATCATCTCTCTAGAAATAAATATACTGAACATACCTCAAACCAGGTAATCTGCAGACCGTTCCCCCAACTGAAGTCTTTCCCATACTCTTCAGTTATGCGTGAGAACAGCAATGGACCTTAGTTACAAACCGCTAAAATCATCAACCTCCAGGCAGATTCTTCTTCTAATTTCTGCCTGGGAGTAAAACAGTACAACGTCGGTACCGTTTAAAAATAACAAACTCTTGATTGAATGTAAAAACTACACTAAGTCACCACATATCTCTTATACTTCCTATCTTGTCGAGAGTTGCAAGAGAATGACTGGGGGTGGCAGTTAGGGGAGGAGCTATATAGACAGCTCTGCTGTGGGTGTCCTCTTGCAACTTCCTGTTGGGAAGGAGAATATCCCACAAGTAATGGATGAACCCGTGGACTGGATACACCTTACAAGAGAAATACTATTTTGAAATTTAAATCGAATTTGAATATCACATTACAAATCAAATTTGATAAATCCAACAATTCTTTAGTGAGATCTTGAGATTCACTAAGGATAACATCTCTACTAATGTCAAGCTTACTCTGATATTTAGTAGTGTCTAACCTATCCAACATTGTTACAAATGCCCAATCATTGCCCTCTAATGTTTTCACACAAATGTTATTACTATTAAATTTTGCAAAGTGTCTTTTGAGAGTTACTTTGCGTATGAAATTTTGCAAGTCTATGTAGGCATCAAATTTATTTGGTTTTGTTTTAGGCGCAAAACTGAGACCATTTTGTAACAACTTTGTTTCATTTGGTGTTAATATATGGTTGGACAAGTTAAATATCATATTCTTTTTTTCTAATTTTTCTTTTTTGCTTTCTTTCCATTTTTGGATTCTACCTGATCTTCTCCCCCGCTTTGTTCTAAACTTCTTTTCCTTACTCTGGATTTGAAGATTTGAAAAGGGGCTGGATCTTCATTTATACTAGAGTCTTTTCTTTCATTTTTATTTGAATTATTACCTTTCTTAAAAGGAATAGTTGATTTATTTAGTGGTTGTTTTGGTTTTGCACCTTGGCGTGTCCAAATATTCCCTACTTCATCCACTTCTACTAGGTATTGCTCTTCACATAACGGTGTGAATCTGTTTTTTTGGGGGAAAGATTGTTCTAAACTCCTTGTATTCATTTCAGGCTGATTCGATATAGATTCATTATCCTGTTTTTTAGAATTAAAACCACCAAATTGGTATTTATTATTATTATAAGATTGATAATAATTTCTTTGTTGTTTATCTTTTCCAGAGTAATCATTAGTTTTATCTTTTCCAGAATAATCATTAATTTTATTTTTACTCTTGTTATCTGGACTAGTATTCATTGATTTTACTTTTCCTGAATTTTGGTAAACTTTATTTTTTGGTCTAGTTGTCTTTTTCTTATACGAGTAGATTTTATCTTCTTTAAAATCCTTAATATCCCTATATAATTTTTCAGTTTTGTTGGCCAAAACAGTTTTCTCTACAGTACTTACTCTATTTTTTATATTTATACTTAAATGTTTCCATTTTTCTTCCTTTATAAAAGGATTTATACTATCAATTGTATCTGTAATTTGATTATTTAGTTTGTCAATTTTATATTCCCTATACTTGAATCTAAATTAATGTAATAGAACAACTATGTAAAGCTGTTTCCCATTCAGTTGTAAATTCTATGTCTTCCAATTCAAATGCTGGGAACTTAAAAAAGCTCAATCCTCTTGGCACCACATCATGCATGATGTAATTATCCAAGAGGATGAGATCTTGCCATTCTATGGCTTCCGAAATTAGCAGTTTCTCCTCTATGCAGTTTCTCTTCTATATTAGCTGCCTTAAGGGCCGGATCCAGTAAATCAATAGCTCTTTGTCTGACTGGGCGTTCCCACAGTTCTATATCAGAATGATTACTATAGGCTGGTGTGGAATCCATATTAGACAGCCATGGTGCTGCTCAGATATTACCCAAGTTAGGAGGAACACAAAAAATATTTTTAAATATACAAATATCAGCGCTCCTTGGTTTAAACAACAGTCTAAATTGTCTACAAGTTAAAACAATTGTTGTACTATTGAAGGAAATTGAATAGTATTAATTCATACAATTACAATTATCTGACAATATGAACCATTTGATAGCAAAATTTAAAAACCTGTTGCAATGTCATATAGGTTTGCACAATAAGATTTGATAAACAATTAATTAGTACTTGCTTTTTTCTCTCATCATATAAAAGTCCCACTTAGAAATTAAAATTTGTATTATTGGAGTGTAGAGAAACATATAAAGAGTTACCTACAAATCCAATAGAAAGCTATAATAAGGAGTTATTATCACTATTGAATAAAGCAAGGGAGGACCAAATTTTAAATGAAGATGAGTTTAAATTCATCTTTGAACCTAATCCTAGAACTCCTATCTTCTATCATCTGCCTAAAATCCACAAGGACCCAGTCAATCCCCCAGGGAGACCTATTATCTCAGGAATTGATTCTGTCACTGATCATTTGTCAAAATATATTGATGGCTTCTTACAGCCAATTGTCAAAAATATAAAAACCTATGCTAGGGATACAATGGATGTGATAAATAAATTTGAAGGTACTCCCTGGGGATCAGGGTCCTTGTGGATTTCATGTGACGTTGCAGCACTTTATACCTCCATTCCCCATCAAAAGGTGTTAAGGCGGTAGCCACCCACTTTTCAAAATCCAACATGATGGAGAAACATATTGCATTTATTCTTAAAGGTATTCAGTTTATTTTGGATCATAATTAGTGATGTCGCGAATAGTTCGCCGGCGAATAGTTCCCGGCGAACATAGCTTGTTCGCGTTTGCGATGTTCGATCCGCCCCCTACTCGTCATCATTGAGTAAAACTTTGACCCTGTACCTCACAGTCAGCAGACACATTCCAGCCAATCAGCAGCAGACCCTCCCTCCCAGACCCTCCTACCTCCTGGACAGCATACATTTTAGATTTATTCGGAAGCTGCATTCTTAGTGAGAGGAAGGACAGTGTAGCTGCTGCTGATTTAATAGGGAAATCGATAGCTAGGCTAGTGTATTCAGTGTCCACTACAGTCCTAAAGGACTCATCTGATCTCTGCTGTAAGGACAGCACCCCAAAAAGCCCTTTTTAGGGCTAGAACATCAGTCTGCTTTTTTTTTTTTTCCTGTGTAATCTAATTGCAGTTGCCTGCCTGCCTGCCAGCGTGTGTGCCAGGCTTACAGCGTATACTGTGCCCACTTGCCTCCACTCATATCTGGTGTAACAGTAGTGTACATTTAAAAAAAAAACACTTTTTTGACTGTGTTAAATAATAGCAGTCAGTTTCCTTCACACGTGTGCGTTTCAGTGCCTGCCAGGGCACAGTGTCACCCCAGTGCAACTCATATCTGGTGTAACAGTAGTGTACATTTAAAAAAAACAACACTTTTTTGACTGTGAAATAATAGCAGTCAGTTTCCTTCACACGTGTGCGTTTCAGTGCCTGCCAGGGCACAGTGTCACACCAGTGCAACTCATATCTGTTGTAACAGTAGTGTACATTTAAAAAAAAAAACACTTTTTTGACTGTGAAATAATAGCAGTCAGTTTCCTTCACACGTGTGCGTTTCAGTGCCTGCCTGCCAGGGCACAGTGTCACACCAGTGCAACTCATATCTGTTGTAACAGTAGTGTACATTTAAAAAAAAAAAACACACTTTTTTGATTGTAAAATAATAGCAGTCAGTTTCCTTCACACGTGTGCGTTTCAGTGCCTGCCAGGGCACAGTGTCACCCCAGTGCAACTCATATCTGGTGTAACAGTAGTGTACATTTAAAAAAAAAAACAACACTTTTTTGACTGTGAAATAATAGCAGTCAGTTTCCTTCACACGTGTGCGTTTCAGTGCCTGCCTGCCTGCCTGCCAGGGCACAGTGTCACACCAGTGCAACTCATATCTGTTGTAACAGTAGTGTACATTTAAAAAAAAAAAACACTTTTTTGACTGTGAAATAATAGCAGTCAGTTTCCTTCATACGTGTGCGTTTCAGTGCCTGCCTGCCAGGGCACAGTGTCACACCAGTGCAACTCATATCTGTTGTAACAGTGGTGTACATTTAAAAAAAACAACACTGATAGGGGACGTAACAGGGATTAAACTGATAAGAATACTACTACTTAACACACCACTCCTATCTGGTGGCACATTAGATTGCACGCGCAGTGCCCCAAATTTGAAGTAGGAGGACCGACCAAGCATCTTTTTCCATCTCCCGGTTCCTAAAATCGATGCCATATACACGTCCCCTGATAGGGGACGTAACAGGGATCAAACTGATAAGAATAGAACTACTTAACACACCACTCCTATCTGGTGGCACATTAGATTGCACGCGCAGTGCCCCAAATTTGAAGTAGGAGGACCGACCAAGCATCTTTTTCCATCTCCCGGTTCCTAAAATCGATGCCATATACACGTCCCCTGATAGGGGACGTAACAGGGATTAAACTGATAAGAATAGAACTACTTAACACACCACTCCTATCTGGTGGCACATTAGATTGCACGCGCAGTGCCCTAAATTTGAAGTAGGAGGACCGACCAAGCATCTTTTTCCATCTCCCGGTTCCTAAAATCGATGCCATATACACGTCCCCTGATAGGGGACGTAACAGGGATTAAACTGATAGGAATAGTACTACTTAACACACCTTATAATAATGCAGAGAGAGGAGTCTGAAGAAGAGGAGTCAGAGGAGGAAGGTGGCTTTGAGAAGGTGGAAGACCAAACACAGCAGGCGTCCCAGGGGGATTGTTGTCACCTTTCGGGGACCCTTGGTGTTGTACGTGGCTGGGTGGAGGAAGAGACCTTCAATGACATCAGTGAGGACAAGGAACGAGACATGGCTAGCTTGGTATCCAATCTTGTGCAAATGGGGAGTTTGCGGTTGTGCAAATGGACTGTTTGCGGTTGTTTGCGGTGCGTTAAACGGGGAGTTTGGTCTGTCACTGTGAAGCGGGCGTAACCCTTACACTACCTGATTGATACAACATCATACCTGATGTTTTAAAGCACGTTATTCCAAACAATTTAGGAATGTTAGGTGATTTATGCCCTTTATGGATTAAAACCAGACTGTGCATCAACTATGTAATTTTCCATGCGAGTTTTGCCATGGATCCCCCTCCGGCATGCCACAGTCCAGGTGTTAGTCCCCTTGAAACAACTTTTCCATCACTATTGTGGCCAGAAAGAGTCCCTGTGGGTTTTAAAATTCGCCTGCCTACTGAAGTCTATGGCGGTTCGCCCGTTTGCGAACAGTTGTGGAAGTTCGTGTTCGCAGTTCGCGAACCCAAATTTTTATGTTCGCGACATCACTAATCATAATAGCTTCCTATTTGAGAACAAATTTTATAGACGGGGGAATTTGAAGATAGGTATATTTGGTCCAACAACCCTTATCTGAAGAATATAAGAAAATACTACAGATATATAGATGATCTGCTTTTTATTTGGGAAGGAAGCTCACAGGAAGCCTCAGACTTTGTTAAACATCTCAATAAAAATGCCTTTAATTTAAATTTTACTAGTCTAATAACTAAGGATGCTATAAATTTTTTAGATTTAACACTTTATATAGATGCTTCTAATAAAATTGCTGTAATTTTTTTTAGGAATGATACAGATAGGAACAATTTTTTAAGTGCAAACAGTGAACATTTAATGAAATGGATCCAAAATGTACCCCTTGGGCAATATCAACGCCTTAAGAGGAATTGTAAAAAGGAATCTGATTATTTGAGAGAAGCAAAAATGTTATCAAATAAATTCAGAGAAAAGGGCTATAAAGAAGAATGGCTCTCAAATGCAAGAAATAAAACAGAAGCAATATCTAGAGAACATCTGTTAATTCCTAAATCTGAAAGAACTTCCATATTGGCCAAAAATAATATGAATTCTCATGATGATCCATTGTTTATTACTACCTACTCAGAAGGATAAAATCAGATTTGTAAGATCCTTAATAAAAATTGGAACATTCTTAAACAAGAACCAATTCTAGACTTGATATTGGGAGAGAAACCAAAAATCGTATTTAGGAAAAAACAAAATTTATGCTTACCTGATAAATTTATTTCTCTTGTGGTGTATCCAGTCCACGGATTCATCCATTACTTGTGGGATATTCTCCTTCCCAACAGGAAGCTGCAAGAGGATCACCCACAGCAGAGCTGTCTATATAGCTCCTCTCCTAACTGCCACCTCCAGTCATTCGACCGAAGACAAGCAAGAGAAAGGAGAAACTATAGGGTGCAGTGGTGACTGTAGTTTAAAAATTAAAAACACCTGCCTTAAAATGACAAGGGGCGGGCCGTGGACTGGATACACCACAAGAGAAATAAATTTATCAGGTAAGCATAAATTTTGTTTTCTCTTGTAAGGTGTATCCAGTCCACGGATTCATCCATTACTTGTGGGATACCAATACCAAAGCTATAGGACACGGATGAAGGGAGGGAAAAGGTAGGTGCTTAAACGGAGGGCACCACTGCCTGTAAGACCTTTCTCCCAAAAATAGCCTCCGAAGAAGCAAAAGTATCAAATTTGTAGAATTTAGAAAAAGTATGAAGTGAAGACCAAGTCGCTGCCTTACAAATCTGTTCAACAGAAGCCTCATTTTTAAAAGCCCATGTGGAAGCCGCCGCTCTAGTGGAATGAGCTATAATACTTTCAGGAGGCTGCTGGCCAGCAGTCTCATAAGCTAAGCGGATTATACTTCTTAACCAAAAATAAAGAGAAGTTGCTGAAGTCTTTTGGCCTTTCCTCTGTCCAGAGTAGAGAACAAACAATGCAGATGTTTGACGAAAATCTTTAGTAGCTTGTAAATAAAACTTTAAAGCACGAACCACGTCAAGATTGTGTAAAAGACGTTCTTTCTTTGAAGAAGGATTAGGACACAGTGACGGAACAACAATCTCCTGATTGATATTCTTATTAGATACCACCTTAGGAAGAAACCCAGGTTTGGTACGCAAAACTACCTTATCTGCATGGAAGATCAGCTAAGGGGAATCACACTGCAAGGCAGATAACTCTGAAACTCTTTGAGCCAAAGAGATAGCTACCAGAAACAGAACTTTCCAAGATAAAAGCTTGATATCTATGGAATGCAGAGGTTCAAACGGAACCCCTTGAAGAACTTTAAGAACTAAATTTAAACTCCATGGTGGAGCAACAGGTTTAAACACAGGCTTGATTCTAACTAAAGCCTGACAAAATGCCTGAACATCTGGAACATCCGCCAGACGCTTGTGCAAAAGAATAGACAGAGCAGAAATCTGTCCCTTTAAGGAACTAGCTGACAATCCCTTCTCCAATCCTTCTTGGAGAAAAGATAATATCCTGGGAATCCTGACTTTACTCCATGAGTAACCCTTGGATTCACACCAATGAAGATATTTACACCATATCATATGATACATTTTTCTGGTGACAGGCTTTCGAGCCTGAGTTAAGGTATCAATGACCGACTCGGAGAAACCACGTTTTGATAAAATCAAGCATTCAATCTCCAATCAGTCAGACACAGAGAAATTAGATTTGGATGGTTGAAAGGACCCTGAAGTAGAAGGTCCTGCCTCAGCGGTAGAGTCCATGGTGGAAGGGATGACATGTCCACCAGATCTGCATACCAAGTCCTGCATGGCCACACAGGTGCTATCAAAATCACCGAAGCTCTCTCCTGCTTGATCTTGGCAATCAGACGAGGAAGCAGAGGAAACGGTGGAAACACATAAGCCAGGTTGAAAGACCAAGGCGCTGTTAGAGCATCTATCAGCGCTGCCTTGGGATCCCTGAACCTGGATCCGTAACAAGGAAGCTTGGAGTTCTGACGAGACGCCATGAGATCCAGTTCTGGTTTGCCCCAAAGTTGAATCAACTGTGCAAACACCTCCGGATGGAGTTCCCACTCCCCGGATGAAAAGTCTGTCGACTTAGAAAATCCGCCTCCCAGTTCTCTACTCCTGGGATATGGACAGCTGAGAGATGGCAAGAGGGAACCTCTGGCCATAGAATTATTTTTGAAACCTCCAACATTGCTAGGGAACTCCTTGTTCCCCCTTGATGGTTGATGTAGGCTACAGTCGTAATATTGTCCGACTGAAATCTGATGAACCTGACCGCAGCTAGCTGAGGCCAAGCCTGAAGAGCATTGAATATCGCTCTTAGTTCCAGAATGTTTATCGGAAGGAGTGTCTCCTCCTGAGTCCACAAGCCCTGAGCTTTCAGGGAGTGCCAGACTGCACCCCAGCCCAGAAGGCTGGCATCTGTCGTTACTATTGTCCAATCTGGCCTGCGGAAGGTCATACCCTTGGACAGATGGACCCGAGATAGCCACCAGAGAAGAGAATCCCTGGTTTCTTGATCCAGATTTAGTAGAGGGGACAAATCTGTGTAATCCCCATCCCACTGACTGAGCATGCAGAGTTGCAGTGGTCTGAGATGTAGGCGGGCAAACTGCACTATGTCCATTGCCACTACCATTAAGCCGATTACTTCCATACACTGAGCCACTGAAGAGCGAGAAGTAGAATAAAGAACACGGCAGGAATTTAGAAGTTTTGACAACCTGGCCTCTGTCAGGTAAATCTTCATTTCTACAGAATCTATCAGAGTTCCTAGGAAGGAAACTTTTGTGAAAGGGGATAGAGAACTCTTTTCTTCATTCACTTTCCACCCATGCGACCTCAGGAATGCCAGAACAATGTCTGTATGGGACCTGGCGATTTGAAAATTTGACGCCTGTATCAGAATGTCGTCTAGGTAAGGGGCTACTGCTATACCCCGCGGCCTTAGGACCGCTAGGAGTGACCCCAGAACCTTCGTAAAGATTCTTGGTGACGTAGCTAACCCAAAGGGAAGATACACAAACTGGTAATGCCTGTCTAGGAAGGCGAACCTGAGAAACCGATGATGATCTCTGTGTATCGGAATGTGCAGATAAGCATCCTTTAAGTCCACGTAGTCATATATTGACCCTCCTGGATCATAGGTAGGATGGATCGAATAATCTCCATCTTGAAGGATGGGACCCTGAGAAATTTGTTTAGGATCTTGAGATCTAAGATTGGTCTGAAGGTTCCCTCTTTCTTGTCTTGGAAACCACAAACAGATTTGAATAGAAGCCTTGCCCCTGTTCCTCCTTTGGAACTGGGTGGATCACTCCCATAACTAGGAGGTCTTGAACACAATGTAAGAATGCCTCTCTCTTTATCTGGTTTGCAGATAATTATGAGAGATGAAATCTTCCTTTTGGGGAAGAAGCTTTGAAGTCCAGAAGATATCCCTGGGACACGATTTCCAACGCCCAGGGATCCTGGACATCTCTTGCCCAAGCCTGGGCGAAGAGAGAAAGTCTGCCCCCTACTAGATCCGTTACCGGATCGGGGGCTTATCTTTCATGCTGTCTTATAGGCAACAGCAGCTTTTTTGGCCTGCTTTCCATTGTTCCAAGCCTGGTTAGGTCTCCAGACCGGCTTGGACTGGGCAAAATGTCCTTCTTGTTTTGTATTAGAGGAAGTTGAAGCTGCGCCACTCTTGAAGTTTCGAAAGGCACGAAAATTAGGCTGTTTGGTCCTTAATTTGTTGGACCTATCCTGAGGAAGGGCGTGACCTTTTCCTCCAGTAATATCAGAAATGATCTCCTTCAGTCCAGGCCCGAATAGGGTCTGCCCCTTGAAGGAAATGTTGAGAAGCTTAGACTTTGAAGTAACGTCAGCTGACCAGGATTTAAGCCATAGCGCCGTTAGCTTGGTTAAATGAACAACGGCGTCAGAAACAAATGAATTGGCTAGCTTAAGAGCTTTAAGCTTGTCAAGGATATCATCCAATGGGGTTTCTACCTGTATAGCCTCTTCTAGAGACTCAAACCAGAAGACCACAGCAGCAGTGACAGGGGCAATGCATGCAAGGGGCTGGAGAATAAAACCTTGTTGAATAAAAATTTTCTTAAGGTAACCCTCTATTTTTTTGTCCATTGGATCTAGAAAAGCACAACTGTCCTCAACAGGGATAGTTGTACGCTTCGCTAGAGTAGAGACTGCTCCCTCCACCTTAGGGACCATTTGCCACAAGTCCTGTGTAGCGGCATCTATGGGAAACATCTTTTTAAAAACAGGAGGGGGAGAGAACGGTACACCTGGTCTATCCCATTCCTTAGTAATAATTTCTGAAAACCTCTTAGGTATTGGAAAAACATCAGTGTAAACAGGCACTGCGTAGTATTTATCCAATTTACACAATTTCTCTGGGACTACAATGGCGTCACAGTCATCCAGAGTTGCTAAAACCTCCCTGAGCAACATGCGGAGGTGTTCAAGCTTAAATTTAAATGTAGACATATCAGAATCAGGTTGAAGTGTCTTCCCTGAGTCAGAAAAATCACCCACAGATAGAAGCTCTCCTTCTTCGGCTTCTGTACATTGTGAGGGTATATCGGACATAGCTACTAAAGCGTCAGAGAGCTCTGTATTTGTTCTAGCCCCAGAGCTGTCTCGCTTTCCTTGTAACCCTGGCAGTTTGGACAATACTTCTGTAACAGTATGATTCATAACTGCCGCCATGTCTTGTAAAGTATACGCAATGGGCGCGCTAGATGTACTTGGCGCCCCTTGAGCGGGAGTTATAGGCTCTGACACGTGGGGAGAGTTTGTCGGCATAACTTCCCCCTTGTCAATTTTCTCTGGTGATAAATCTTTTAAAGCCAGAATATTGTCTTTATAACTTATAGTAAGATCAGTGCATTTGGTACACATTCTAAGAGGGGGTTCCACAATGGCTTCTAAACATAATGAACAAGGAGTTTCCTCTATGTCAGACATGTTTAACAGACTAGTAATGAGACCAGCAAGCTTTGAAAACACTTTAATTAATGTGAAAAAGCAGAATATAAAAAACGGTACTGTGTCTTTAAGGGAAAAAAACAAACACAAAAACTGCAAAACAGTGAAAAAAGCAGTTAACTCTATGAAATTTTTACAGTGTATATAATAGACTAAAATAGCATTGCACTCACTTGCAAATGGATGATTAACCCCTCAGGTTAAAAAACGAAGCAAAAAAACAGTAAAAAACGTTAAAACAGTCACAAGCAAACTGCCACAGCTCTACTGTTTCTCCTACCTTCCCATAAAATGACTTTTGTAGGCACAAAAACCCTTTACAGAGGCCCAATATGTCAGGGGACTCCTTCAGGGAAGCTGGATGTCTCAGAATGTAAAAACAACTGCGCAATTAGAGCACGAAAATAGGCCCCTCCTACCATGCACTCAAAGTCAGAGGGCCTTAAAAAACTATTCCTAGGAGTAAAATAACAGCCATGTGGAAAACTAGGCCCCAAACAAAGATTTATCGCCTCAGTAAAAAACGTTCTTTATATATATGCAAACGTTTTACATACTAAGCCATAATAGAAAGTAATATGAAAATTACTTTTTACTGCAAGCATGATGCCAGTCGTTTATTAAATCACTGCAATCAGGCTTACCTTAACTATATCAGGCACTGTCAGCATTTTCTAGTTCTTATCATCCTCTAGAAAATAATATACTGAACATACCTCAGGGCAGTTAATTCTGCAGGCCGTTCTCCCAGCTGAAGTTTCCTCATACTCTTCAGTTATGTGTGAGAACAGCAGTGGACCTTAGTTACAACCTGCTAAGATCATCAAAACAGTACAACGCCGGCACCGTTTAAAAATAACAAACTTTTGATTGAAGATAAACTACACTAATTCACCACATCTCTCTAGCTACTCCCCTTGTCGAGAGCTGCAAGAGAATGACTGGAGGTGGCAGTTAGGGGAGGAGCTATATAGACAGCTCTGCTGTGGGTGATCCTCTTGCAGCTTCCTGTTGGGAAGGAGAATATTCCACAAGTAATGGATGAATCCGTGGACTGGATACACCTTACAAGAGAAATAGAGATTTTAAACATTTTTTAGCACCATCCAAATTAAAAAACGTTCAGACAATGACTCCATCATCAAACTGGCTAACACTACAACCAGGCATGTTCCCATGTAAAAAGAGAACATGTAATATGTGTAAACATGTTTTACAATGTAACTATTTTCCTAATGCTATAGGGGACAAAAATTACAATATAAAGTATAGATGCACTTGTGAATCTACTCACATAGTCTATCAATGTCAGTTTAAATGAAGAATTGAGTCTATGGAACTCAACTGTAGACCTAAATAAGGTTTTGTATCACTTTGTCTGCTGCAATCCCAGAAATAGAATGGGTTACAGAATTAGACAGAAGTGAAGTTTTTGAGAATGTACTGATAAAGTTCCTCTGATAATTATAACACAGGTTATGAAGCAGTACTTTAGTTACCACCTAGGTAGTGGCAGAGGAGCAGCGGTAAGATTAGTAAGACTTTAGGTAAATGTCCCAACTTAGGTATGCTGTAAAGTATAGTATATCCCTTTAAGCAATAGCTTCTTAATGTGTGTGTCCCTTTAAGGATTGCAGGTTCAAGGTAAGTAACTCCAAATTATATACAGATATGAGTATGCAAATCCCTTATTCAGGGTAATGATTATTTACCTAGAGACTCCTAAAGAAAAAGGAGGGTGCAGGACTAGCTGTGTTATGTATTCACACAAGCTGTGATTTAGTGCAGGCTGTGCCTTGTCCGTGGTTACAGAGTGTGAAGATCCCAGACGCTGATGTTTTACTCTGCAGCGTTGATGCAGACAGGATCAGCTGTTGTTCCGGCGAGTAGTTTCAGTTTAGGATCCAGCTGGCTGCTCAGATGTGACAGGGAGATTGCTCCGTTAACAGCAGAAGTTGAGAGAGAGGATTCCTCTGTGGGCTGTGAGGCAGAGCGAGACAAGTTGAAATATATACACAGGACAGGAGATAAATCAGAAGGAGGTGTGTACTGACACAATGTTTTCATATAAGGCTCCCACACTGAAGTTTAATATCTCAGTCATGCAGATAAGTAACGTTAGCAAAATAACAGTTCAGAGAATCTGATTTATCTTTGAAGATTTAATCTCTTAGAGAGTGAATAAAGATCACAGGAGTAGAAATCCTGATGCGGCTCAGAAACAGTGCTCACTACAAACAAATTACTAAGCACTTGTCTGCAGCTGAGAAGGAAGTTTTATAGGCATTGGGGGAAGGGCAAAGGAAAACCTGACAATCAACTTATTTGTCCATGCAAAAGAATTTATTTAGGTAGAACTAAGAGAAAAATTAAAAGAAGATTTTGGGAACACACAAATAATATTACAAAAGGTGTAGTTAAGCATAGTGTAGTTGATCATTTTAGGGAGATTCATGCTGGTAACCCTGAGGGTCTAAAAATTAAGGTAATCGTCGATTGGATTCCATTTAAAATAGAGGGGACCAATCGTCTAACTAAACTTAGAAGGCGAGAAACATTCTGGATTACAGAACTAAAAAGTCTGCATCCAGTAGGATTAAATATTGATCTAGATTTGGCAGCATTCTCCTAATAACAAGAGTATAGGTATAAGTGCAGATCGCTTTTATCTGGTTTTCATTTATTTATATACATTTTTATGATGATGGTCTTCTAATACAGTATCTAGATTTGACAGCTTTCTCCTAAAAACAAAAGTATAGGTATAAGTACCAATCTTTTTAGCTATCTTCTTAGCCGGTGTCAATATATCAAAATACATTTTATGATGAGGATATTTTTAAGTGTAGTATATATTATTAATTTTAACTTTCTTTTATTATTTATTGTTGAAGGAATATCACATGAATTGTCACATGTATTGTTTATCTTAGAATTAATCAAAAATCACCTACAAATTTTTTTGAATATGCACTTGTGAATCGAATTGTTTCCATTAAGACCCATTATCACTATCATTATCATTATTGCATAGCCCTTTATGCTGTTACTGTGGAATGTGTAAATGTGTATTATAATGAAAGTTTTAAAATTGTTTTAATACGATATGTGGAAAGGAAAAGAATGGGTCAGTAGGACCCAGTAGAAATTTGTGTAGCTATCCTAACCGGCGTTTTCTTACTTCCGGTATAGGTATTTTAAATTACAATTTTTGTTTGAAGCTTATAGAAAAGTTTTGGAATGAACACCCCGATGACGTTTGCTTGTTGCAAATGAAACGCGTAGGGTAATTTTAGGGTTAATTTAGTGGCAGTATATCATTACATAGACTGTATCCGGATAATTGTGTGACGGCCTATTTGTGGAAGTAACGCACAGCATCTAATTACTAGCGTCTAGCTAAGAGATCTGGAGATACTGGGCATCAAGTTATCCAGGGGAGTTGCTGTTAAAGACTGTGTCATAGAGCTCTAGAGTGGGGACTATGAGGTAAAATCTACACACACATAAGAGACCTGAATTCCATGCCGGATTTATTGGAGTCACGAAGGACTGTGTTTACGTCTATGATACGCTATCTAAACACTGCTATCTTGTGAGTGCAACTTTTGCTTGCTTTGCGCATATAAATTGTTTGTTTGCTACCTTGAATCGGTGGGCGCTGTGTGTTTTTTATCTTACAGTGCAATCTGTGTCTCAGTGCTATAGTCTGGCAAATTGTAGTATAGTAATTGTCACTATTTTACAGGTACAGTTTTCATTGAATACTAATTAAATACTGTACTGTGCTAGTGTTAAACTAAACGTAGCACTATTGCACCCTTAATATATGTTAGTTCAAACATGTTTTCAAGTTTTTAAACACACTGGCAAGTGAAAAGAAAGCTAAAACCGCCTTCTTTCACTTTAAGGCGGTTTTCACTTTACAGCGGGGCTCTGGTCCCTAACCCGCTGTATGAGGGGCGGTATACCTGTATATATAAGTGCATTGGAGCCCTTTGCAGTCAAGTAGATGAAAACATGAAAAAACATATTTATGCAATATTCATAACCGTGTTTGTACGGTGAATATTATACATTCCAATGTTCTGCGCATATCAGAATATGTTCTATGCATTTTAAAATAGATATTCCTATTTATATATTTATATATCTGTATATATCTATACCTATATATAATCATGCTATATTTTTATATAGGAATAAATATTTGTGCAAAAATCCATCAGATATATATTTAAATATCTTTTTAAGAATAAATAGAACATATTCTGCTACGCGTAGAACACTGGATTATGAAATATGCAGTATTATCTTCTTATGTTGCACTTTTAAACAATCGTGATTTGGAACAACTTTTTCAGCATCATTGAAGTTTATGGGGTAATGGGATTTTTATTTTCAACTTGTAACATGAGCAGCAAACTTTTGAATGCACTTCTAGTGGTTTTAACGCACTCTGCACACGTAATCTAACCCTCAATTGTCTTATTGATTGGAATAACTTTGAAATCAATATAAAAAAAACATCTGGTCTGCGTTACAATGTTTGTGTGTACAAATGAAAATGTTTTAGTTTAGGACTAACTCTGAAACAAATCTCAATATGTAAAATCTTTATATAAATGATTCTGCAATTATCACATAATCACTTCTTTAGGAATGTTGCTTTGTAATTCTCAACAAGTGGCTTGAAATCAGTAAGTGCATTAATGGTATGTGGTTATTCTTGCTTTTCTTTAAATCAAAATTACTATCTAGAAACAGAAAAAACTTTATTAAAGAGAGACAAATAGTTGATATTTCAAAGAACAAATAAAGTAATAGCTGCAGATTTCATTATTATTATTCATTATACAAATTATAATTCTGACTAATCAAAGATTATATCTAACTAGTCTGGTGGCCTAGATAACTTTAGACTAAAGTTTCTCTATATTTTTTATTCTTTAGAGCAAATTCACTAAAGAAAGAGAGCTTTCTCCACAGTTTTATGAATCATCTCCATAGTATGGTAACTGGAAAGACTTCTTACTTAGGGTCTGATGATCAAAACTCACCGCATGGAGAGAAATTATGCAACACCTTTGAGTGCTTTTCGAGAATTATACTGAAATGTATGTGTCTTTCTTTCACACCCAGAACCCTGTATTGCAAGATAAACGTCTCTCATGTGCCTTTCTAAAATTGAGGGATCTTTCCGTTTTGACAAGAATTCTTAGATAATCTCACCAGAGCGGAGAGCTTTAGATCATCAAGACATTAGAAGAGTCTTCTCAACTCTAAATGAATGTAGGTCCAGGTCTCCTTTTATTTTTTGTTTTTTTTGTTAAGCATTTGATATCTTCATGTTGCTTTGTTGTGTCAAACTAAAAATCCAGAATTTGCTGGGTACAGAGATGTCCTGAGAACAGTGGTAGGATGCTGAACCCAGTGATCTTCCCCTGAACTCTCAGAGGGTGATTCATCCTCACGGGATGAAGGTGTTGTACTCCTGTAGTTAGATGTATCCTGCACAGTCAGTGACAGTTGGCTCCGGTGAACATTATATAAAACATCAGAAGATGGATCGCGTGACTGGCTGTCTAGTGTCCACAAAGGTTTGGTAACCCTATTACACAGGGCCTTGTCATGGCATTGGGGCTGTGTCTGTGGTCTTGCTGTAGAGAAAACATCCACCCTGTAGATAATAACAATACTAATTTGAGAATAACTTATGATTTAATATTTTTTTATAGTTCAGATACAAACTGCTCATGCATTACGCTATCCAATGTATACCAACCAACTTCATGAAATCTTATAATTTCTATATACTAATCTCTGCACAATAGAATGTGATTATGTGTAATGTCTGCATATCTGATGTGCATAATGTGCCTGAAATAGCTAATCCTGTGAATTTGATGTATGTCTTAATAGAATAATACAGTATAGAGTTCATTAGTTTGATTTGACTGATCCATCATAGTCATTCTCTGTATGTATCTCTGAGATGACTGAAAGAGTTTATACATCATATGGTTCAAAAACTGTGTAATAGATGACTTTTTGAAATGTTGCATGTACTGTTGCATGTACTGTTCTTATTTCGTCACTATATGCATTGATTGTCTATAAAATTTACAAGCTTGAAGTTCATATTTTCTTCTTCAGCTAAGTAATTATTTAGGGATAGGTTATGAATGGAGTGCTATTGTTTGCACACAAGCAGGGGTCAAGTCCTACAAAAAAAAGTGTGGGAACTCCCCCCCCCCGCCCCCACTCACAATTAATATTGTTTTATATATATACACACACACAGTATTTATATCTATATAATCGATACACTTTGGTTAATGAAAGCAAATTAAAACCAATGAAGGGTTGAATGGTTGCCTTTGGGCTTTAGACTCCTCCTCTGTCACAGAGTCTCACACACTTAAAGTGCAATAGTCCTATTTCTGCGGAGGGGAGCTAAATAACCCCAGAGCAAGCCACACAGCAATGTAAGCACCATGTGTTCTACACAGTGTGGGGTGATCACACAGCAGGACCACTGACAGGCTTGCATTTAGTGTATTGCAAGTATTACTGCCCATTACTAAATGATCTCACTTGTTTAGTCTAGTCCTGCTAGGGTTTAGAACTTTTAGTTAGCCCTTGAACAGTTCGGTTGTACCCTGGTCAGCAGGCTGGTCCTGGTTGGGTACTAGTTTACTCTGTTCCTTTGAGGTTATATCAGACATTTTGTATCCTTGACAACAGGCTGGTCCTGTTTGGGTACTAAGTTTGCTTACCTCTTGTTAAGAGGTTGTTTTTCTTGTTCTACAAGTTATAGGAGGTCTTTCTATCCTAGATATCAGGCTGGTCCTACGTTATTTCGTCTTGGTGGGGCGTCCAATGTTTGTCGCACTCGATACTAAGTGTTTTGTCCCTGCATAGCTTACGTGATTTGCTGGGATTAAGAAATCTGCTATAGCAGTATGTTTTTAGTTCTGTAGGTCCTTAGACAGGTGCTAGAGTCCTCCCTTTCGAGGGGGGAGTATCAGATGACTGCTTGAATATCTCCAGTACCTGGGTAGGGGGTGATTATTGGATTGTATTGTCCAATTTTCAGATCTCTTTCGCTAGTGTGTCTCTCCTCTTTTTTGAGGATTGCTATGCTTTTCGCTTTCCCTTGCCTTTTTGGGGTAGGACTTTCGGTCATTTGGTTGCAGAGACTAGGTTCTTAGGGACCGTTTTTGTCCCGTAGTATCCCTTTTTAGATCCTATATACTTGGGGATGTGGGGGATTGTTATGCAGTCTCTCTTGCAGTCAAACGATAGGAGTTTTAGGATGCTCGGTCATTCGTTAATTCCTTGAGCTGTAGGTTTCTGAGGGTTGATCTAGACTGGATCTTTAGAGACTGTCATATTCTCTCAATCATGGTGTTCTGATCTCTTTTGGACCCTTCCTTTGTCTTCAGACTTTGTGGTTGTTATCTTAGAGGCCTTTTGTGGCTGAGTGGACAGCCACGGGGATTCGTCAGGAGAGATCAGAGTTCAAGACCCCATGGGGGTATGGCATGCATCAACTTTGGTGCAAATTTCATTACCAGGTAACTTTGTGATTGTTCCGCAGGGTTTTTGGTCTGGATCAGGCACCTGGTTTTGGGGGTCCATTTTTCAGTAGCAGGCTTGTTTTCCCGGTCCAGGGGAAATCTCCTTGCTCCTACTGGGGCGGTTCTTTTTCTCTCTTCTGGAGAAATGGAGGATGTTTTCCTGAGAAATTCTTTACTGGAATATTCCTGGGTTTCATCGTTTTCCTTCTATTTGGAAGGATCTGGTCCACTGCGCCTATCCAGTTGGCTCCTCCTGAGGTAGTTTTCCTCATCTGACTCTAGGGGCCCTAGTTATCAAGCCGTCAACCTCAAATACGCTGGAATTCTGCAGCGTATTTGTGGTGAGGCTGATTCGCCTTAGTTCTCAAAGGCTAGAGACCGGCAAAAGTAGAATTTTGTGACGTAAGCTTCGATCCGCCGGACTCAGTCTGACACAGATCGATTCTTACGTCACTCCAGATGTTACGCACACAAGTGCGGCACAATCTGACTGCTTTTGCTAGTTATCAAAAAACTAGCAGGTACGCTCGGCACTTTTACGGCCCAGCGTACCTGGTTTTCAATCAATGGGAGTCTGACCATAGCGAAAGTACAAGTTCGCTGCTGCCAGACATCCCATTGATTTCTATGGGAGCTGTCTACACCTAACACCCTAACATGTACCCTGAGTCTAAACACCCCTTATCTGCCCCCCCTACACCGCCGCAACTAAATAAAGTTATTACCCCCTAAACCGCCACTCCCGGAGCCCACCGCAAGCTACTCTATACATATTAACCCCTAAACCGCAGCTCCCTGACCCCGCTGCAACTATAATAAATGTATTACCCCCTAAACCGCCGCTCCCGGAGCCCACCGCAAGCTACTCTATACATATTAACCCCTAAACTGCCGCACCCTGACCCTGTCGCAACTATAATAAATGTATTAACCCCTAAACCGCCGCTCCCGGACCCTGCCGCAACCTATATTAAATTTATTAACCCCTAATCTGCCCCCCCTACACCGTCGCCACCTATAATACATTTATTAACCCCTATCCTGCCCCCCACTACACCGTCGCCACTATAATAAATTTATTAACCCCTATCCTGCCCCCCCTACACCGCCGCCACTGTAATAAATTTATTAACCCCTAAACCTAAGTCTAACACTAACCCTAACACCTCCCTAACTTAAATATTAATTAAATAAATCTAAAAAATATTTCTATTATGAACTAAATTAATCCTATTTAAAACTAAATACTTACCTTTAAAATAAACCCTAATATAGCTACAATATAAATAATAATTTTATTGTAGCTATCTTAGGATTTATTTTTATTTTACAGGCATCTTTCAATTTATTTTAACTAGGTACAATAGCTATTAAATAGTTATTAACTATTTAATAGCTTACCTAGCTAAAATAAAGAGACATTAACCTGTAAAATAAAAACAAACCTAAGTTACAATTACATTACACCTAACACTACACTATACTTTAATAAATTATTCCTATTGAAAACTAAATACTTACCTGTAAAATAAACCCTAAGATAGCTACAATGTAATTAATAATTACATTGTAGCTATCTTAGGATTTATATTTATTTTACAGGTAACTTTGTATTTATTTTAGCTAGTTAGAATAGTTATTAAATAGTTATTAACTATTTAATAACTACCTAGCTAAAAGAAATACAAAATTACCTGTAAAATAAATCCTAACCTAAGTTACAATTAAACCTAACACTACACTATCATTAAATTAATTAAATAAATTAACTACAAATAACTACAATTAAATACAATTACATAAACTAACTAAAGTACAAAAAATAAAAAAAGCTAAGTTACAAACATTTTAAAAATATTACAACAATTTTAAGCTACTTAGACCTAATCTAAGCCCCCTAATAAAATAACAAACCCCCCCAAAATAAAAAAAATGCCCTACCCTATTCTAAATTTAAAAAGTTCAAAGCTCTTTTACCTTACCAGCCCTTAAAAGGGCCTTTTGTGGGGCATGCCCCAAAGAATTCAGCTCTTTTGCCTGTAAAAGAAAAATACAACCCCTCCCAACATTAAAACCCACCACCCACATACCCCTAATCTAACCCAAACCCCCCTTAAAATAACCTAACACTAATCCCCTGAAGATCATCCTACCTTGAGTCGTCTTCACTCAGCCGAGCAGCGATGGAACCGAAGAGAAGATCTTGAGCGGCAGAAGTTATCCTCCTAGGGGCGTTGAAGAAATCTTCCATCCGATGAAGTGATCCTCCAGTCGGCGCTGAAGAAGTCTTCCATCCGGGCGATGTCATCTTCCAAGAGGCGCTGAGGAAGTCTTCTATCCGGGCGATGTCATCTTCCAAGCGGGGTCTTCAATCTTCAATCTTCATCCCGCCGATGCGGAACATCCTTCTTTACCGACGGACTACCGACGAATGAAGGCTCCGTTAAGGGACGTCATCCAAGATGGCTTCCCTTCAATTCCGATTGGCTGATAGGATTCTATCAGCCAATCGGAATTAAGGTAGGAAAAATCTGATTGGCTGATTGAATCAGCCACAAAGAAAAATGTGGAAAACAGCACCAACAGATATGTGGCTTGTGGGACACGGAACCCAGGATCTGCCTTATCCTGTAAACACTCCAAGTAGAAATAATGATTTGTTCCAGCCACCAATAATTAAAAGACCTTTATTTCTTCATTAATGGGGTCTTAGACAAACATACAACGTTTCAGACCTGCTATAGGTCCTTAGTCATGTATACATGACTAAGGACCTATAGCAGGTCTGAAACGTTGTATGTTTGTCTAAGACCCCATTAATGAAGAAATAAAGGTCTTTTAATTATTGGTGGCTGGAACAAATCATTATTTCTGATTGAATCAGCCAATCAGATTGAGCTTGCATTCTATTGGCTGATCGGATCAGCCAATAGAATGCAAGCTCAATCTGATTGGCTGATTGGATCAGCCAATCGGATTGAACTTCAATCTGATTTGCTGATTCAATCAGCCAATCAGATTTTTCCTACCTTAATTCCGATTTGGCTGATAGAATCCTATAAGCCAATCGGAATTGAAGGGACGCCATCTTGGATGACGTCCCTTAAAGGAGCCTTCATTCGTCGGTAGTCCGTCGGGAAAGGATGTTCCGCGTCGGCGGGATGAAGATTGAAGACCCCGCTTGGAAGATGACATCGCCCGGATAGAAGACTTCTTCAGCGCCGCTTGGAAGATGACATCGTCCAGATAGAAGACTTCTTCAGCGCCGCCTGGAGGATCACTTCATCGGATGGAAGATTTCTTCAGCACCCCATGGAGGATCACTTCTGCCGCTCCGGATCTCCTCTTCAGTTCCATCGGTGGCTCGGCTGAGTGAAGACGACTAAAGGTAGGATGATCTTCAGGGGATTAGTGTTAGGTTATTTTAAGGGGGGGTTTGGGTTAGATTAGGGGTATGTGGGTGGTGGGTTTTAATGTTGGGGGGGGTTAAAGAGCTGAATTCTTTGGGGCATGCCCCACAAAAGGCCCTTTTAAGGGCTGGTAAGGTAAAAGAGCTTTGAACTTTTTTAATGTAGAATAGGGTAGGGAATTTTTTTATTTTGGGGGCTTTGTTATTTTATTAGGGGGCTTAGATTAGGTGTAATTAGCTTAAAATTGTTGTAATATTTTTTAAATGTTTGTAACCTATTTTTTTATTTTTTGTAACTTAGCTTTTTTTATTTTTTGTACTTTAGTTAGTTTATTTAATTGTAGTTATTTGTATTTAATTTATTTAATTTATTTAATGATAGTGTAGTGTTACGTTTAATTGTAACTTAGGTTAGGATTTATTTTACAGGTAATTTTGTATTTCTTTTAGCTAGGTAGTTATTAAATAGTTAATAACTATTTAATAACTATTCTAACTAGCTAAAATAAATACAAAGTTGCCTGTAAAATAAATATAAATCCTAAGATAGCTACAATGTAATTATTAATTTTATTGTAGCTATCTTAGGGTTTATTTTACAGGTAAGTATTTAGTTTTCAATAGGAATAATTTATTAAAGTATAGTGTAGTGTTAGGTGCAATTGTAACTTAGGTTAGTTTTTATTTTACAGGTAAATTTCTCTTTATTTTAGCTAGGTAAGTTATTAAATAGTTAATAACTATTTAATAGCTATTGTACCTAGTTAAAATAAATTGAAATATACCTGTAAAATAAAAATAAATCCTAACATAGCTACAATATAATTGTTATTTATATTGTAGCTATATTAGGGTTTATTTTATAGGTAAGTATTTAGTTTTAAATAGGATTCATTTAGTTTATAATAGAAATATTATTTAGATTTATTTAATTAATATTTAAGTTAGGGGGGTGTTAGGGTTAGTGTTAGACTTAGGTTTAGGGGTTAATAATTTTATTACAGTGGCGGCGGTGTAGTGGGGGGCAGGATAGGGGTTAATAAATGTATTATAGGTGGCGACGGTGTAGGGGGCAGGATAGGGGTTAATAAATTTAATATAGGTTGCGGCGGGGTCAGGGAGCAGCGGTTTAGGGGTTAAACTATTTATTTAGTTGCGGCGAGGTGCGGGATCAGCAGGATAGGGGTTAATAACTTTATTATAGAGGGCGACTGTATAGGGGGGGGCAGGATAGGGGTTACTAGGTATAATGTAGGTTGCTGCGGTGTCCGGGAGCGGTTTAGGGGTTAATACATTTATAAGAGTTGCGGCGGGGTCTAGGAGTGGCGGTTTAGGGGTTACTAACTTTATTGAGTTGCGGGGGGCTCCGGGGGCGCCGGTATAGGGGGTAGAACAGTGTAGTTTAGTGTGGGTGCTTAGTGACAGGCTAGCAAGAAAGCTGTAAAAAAGCCGAAGAGCAGCGAGATCGGTTGAGTGATAACTCTCACAATCCGCTGCTCATCGCCCCGTACTTGGTGCGTGGCTTTTTGACAGCTTTTTTGATAACTTTGGCGAATTTTTGCAGGTCCGCGGCGGCGATGTGAGGCGAGCTTAGGCGGGCGTATTGGGCCGGCGAAGACAGGTAAAATAGACATGTTGATAACTACCCCCCTAGGAGTTCAGTGGGTTGAGGGTTTCTCCTGTCTGCAGTGTACCCTCCCTTCGGGTTTCTGAGGGGTAATAAGGATAGGTATCCTGGATCCTGATTTAGTCTCTCTGGGTGTCGGTGCCTCCTTCCTGCTTTTTTTTTCTTAGGAACTCGTGGTTGGAGCTTCATTATCTGATCTCTGGGCCTTGGTGATGCTGGGATTTTTTAATCTCTTTTGTCCTTGGGACATTGACAGTCACTTCTGTGATAGGACTGTTTGATTGGAGTAGGGGTCAGGAATTCTGACTGCTCTGTTTGGGCATCGACCACGTATCTTGTCTCCTGAAGGATCCTTAGTTAAGGGAGGCCTTGCAGTTTGGTTCAGGAACCTTTCCTTAGCGGGTAGTTGGTTCTTCCTTATTGATCAGAGTGTTGACCTCCCTTACCCCGTTTTCTAGTAGGGGGGGAGTTGGTCCACCCTGCTTTCTGAGTTTTTTCTCTTATTCCTTTCCAGGAATGTCCTGTGCAAGTTTGCTAGCTACTTGTTTGGCTAGTTATTATGGTTTGAAGTTTAGTCTGACTGCCTAGCCAATGGAAGCCTGCAGCTTTCATTTTTGGTGTAAATGGATGTTCCTATTCCATTCCTGTTCTGCTCCTGGGGTTTTTTCTGTGCTAGTTAGCTGTCTATGTTAAGGTAGTCTTGTTCTACCTTTTTGTCCTTTTGTATTTCCGGGACTTCGGTTCCAGTTAAGACTTTACTTTCGTTCCTTTGGATCCATGTAGGAGGTGATCTGGAATTTTTCCTTTCTTTGCTCTCCTTCGTTGGTAGCATATTTTCTATGTGACTTTGTCCTCTTGAAGCCTGGTAGCCACTCTTTTTCAAATTATGCTAGGGGCATCTCTCTCTGTTTTGTCCTTGAATCTTCAGGGATTGTTTCTGGAGGTTCTTTCGGACCTTCTTATCTGATTCTTTCCTTCTTTTAGCTAGGGAGGATGTGGTGTGGGAGTTTGTTTGTTGTTTCTCTTGCCATTGTTCATGGAAAAGGTTTTTATTTGTGTACTTCTAGAGAGTGGGACTTTTGTCTTCTCAGAGGCTTTTGTGCACAGTGGAGTCCAGAATTTAGAGTGATCTTTAAATGGGATCCTTATGGTTCTAATTGATGGGCAATTACCTTATCCTCTTTCCATTTTTTGTACTTCCTGCTTCTGTTGAAGTAGTTTTTTTTATCAGGAATCCGGGTTGTGTCAGGCTGTGGTACCATCAGAAAGGGCCACATTTTTTATTCCCACCCATTTGCATTCAGTGTCCTCTATAAGCTTGGGTATTGATTTCCCAAAAGTAATGAATGCAGCTGTGGACTCTCCCCATTTTAAGAAGAAAAACTTAAATGATGCTTACCTGATAATTTTCTTTTCTTCTGTACGGGGAGAGTCCAAAGCTCCCCGCCCGTTTTTTTCTGTGGGTCGCCTTAAATTCTTTTTTCTCCGTTCTTCTGGCACCTTATTTCACTCTGATATTTCTCCTACTGTTCCTTGTTCCCTTTGCAGAATGACTGGGGGATGAGGGAAGTGGGAGGAGTATTTAAGCCTTTGGCTTGGGTGTCTTTGCCTCCTCCTGGTGGCCAGGTTTTGTACTTTCTGTATTTCCCAAAAGTAATGAATGCAGCTGTGGACTCTCCCCGTACAGAAGAAAAGAAAATTATCAGGTAAGCATATTTTTCAGACCTCAAATAATGCAAAGAAAGCAACTTCACAGTCATTTTTAAACAACAAACTAAAAATGTTTTAAATTATCAAATTTATCAGAAATCAATATTTGGTGGAATAACCCTGATTTTCAAACACAACTTTCATGCATCTTGGCATGCTCTCTAACAGTCTTCAATATTGCTGTTGGGTGACTTTATGCCACTCCTGGCACAAAAATTCAAGCAGAACTTTGTTTGATGGCTTGTGACCATCCATCTTGTTCTTGATCACATTCCAGGGACTTTCAATGGAGTTCAGGTTTGGAGACATCTTGGTAGACCAGGCTGTGTGGCATGGAGCATTGTCCTGAGAGTTGGGGAACGTTGTCAGAGCAGAAGGAAGCAAGGATAACTTGTTGCTTGATTAATGCATCCTTCACAAAGATAAACATTAGTATTGTGTTGTTTAAAAATGAATGTGAACTAAAAACACTGCATCTTTTTTATTTTGAAAAGTTGTCATTTTCTGCAAATAAATCTCTAAATGATAATATATTTTATTTGGAATTTAGGAGAAATGTTGTCAGTAGTTTATAGAATAAAATAAAAATGTTCAATTTACTCAAACACATACCTATAAATAGTAAAACCAGAGAAACTAAGACATGGACAGTCCACAATATCATTACAATTACTAGTGGAATATTCAACTCCTGGCCAGCAGGAGGAGTCAAAGAGCACACCAGCAAAGCTGTTAAGTATAACTTCCCTTACCCATAATCCCCAGTCATTCTCTTTGCCTCTGTCAATGGAGGTTGTGCAAAGTCGGTGTCTGAAGATAATTTGTCCTTTCTTTCCTAAGATATGGTGAGTTCACAACGTCATCAATTACTGTTGGGGAATATCACTCCTGGCCAGCAGGAGGAGGCAACGAGCACCACAGCAAAGCTGTTAAGCATAACTTCCCTTACCCATAATCCCCAGTCATTCTCTTTGCCTCTGTCAATGGAGGTTGTGCAAAGTCAGTGTCTGAAGATAATTTGTCCTTTCTTTCCTAAGATATGGTGAGTCCACAACGTCATCAATTACTGTTGGGGAATATCATTCCTCGCCAGCAGGAAGAGACAAAGAGCACCACAGCAAAGCTGTTAAGTATCACTTAACAAGCCCCAGTGATTCTCTTTGCCTTGGTGAATGGAGGAGGTGAAGTTTTGGTGTCTAAAGAAAATTGGATTTCTTTCGCTACAAGCAAGAATTTTATTATTTATTATTTCAGAAAGCCATAGTAGGTTTACTCTGTTCTTTCAAAGATTGGGTCTAGCCGTAGTCCACGTTAATCTATTCAGTAGAGTAGTAGTGGCTTTAAAGCAGTTAGGAACTTGTAAGGTGGTCCTTGCTGCATTTTCCTAACATTTTTGATGTTCATGGTACAGAAAGCCAGAGTAGGTTTACTCTGTTCTTTCTTTTTTCTACAGGTCTCTGTGAGGAGTGGCATCCTCTCATACCCTGTAGGCTGTCCTTGTCCTTTTATGGGTATTTTTCCCTGCAAGCAAGGACTGGGGTCTAGTTGTGCCCACGTCATACTGTTGAGTAAGAGTAGTTGTGGCTTTTAGCAGTTAGAAGGCAGTGAGGTAGTCCTTACTTTACTTTGATCTTTCTCTTACTACAGGTCCATGACAGGGAGCCTGCCATGACAGTACCTGCCACACCTATGTAGCTGCTTTCTGCCCTGCAGCCAGATCCACAGGTAAGTGTCTCTTCTTTTCTAGGTTAGAAAGGACAGCACTCAAGTGGATCTCATTATGGGACAGAGTTACCCTACTGTCTTGGGGTACAGTGTTGGAGTAGATTTTTATTGGGTCATTGATAATAGTTGGCACTTTAGGTATGAGGATGAGAGTTTAAGGGTTAATCTCCTAAATTCTTGGCGGTATATGTGGCTTATTAATGTTATATTGACACATATGTGGGAGTTTTTATTTTTGTTGCTGGATTTCTATTTTCACCAACAGAGGGAGCTAACAGTTTTTATTAGCTTATACAGCCGTGGGAACAAACGGCTTTTAAAAGCTTATGCAGCAGTTTGTTTGGTTTTTTTTCGCGCCTGTATTACGCAGTTTCTGTTCACAGTCACTCACGTGTCCTCCGCAGTTCCGGTTTTACCAAGCAGACTTTTGTGAGCTCAGAAAGTCAGTCTGCAGTTTGAAGAGAGGTGTTGGCTTTGTTATTCACCGATTGGACTATCTTCAGTGGCTCTAGATTTATTTACCTGACAATTCTCAGACCTTCTGCTTGCTAGTGGGATTTCAACACTGCTCCGGTAGGAACTTCAGATAGTTTGTCTGAAGTTAATTTACATTATTATTTTGCTCTTCATTATTTACTATTTTTTACAATAAAGAAAGAAAAAGATTTATTTTTAATTTTCTATTTTAGTTCCAGTTTTGTTTATTGCTAGTGGGACCTCTCCTTGTATTATGGACTCTGAACAGGATCAGCCTATCCCTCTGGATAAATGTTTGCTATGCTTAGAGAATCAGATTGCTCTACCAATGCAGTTTTGTTCCTCATGTTTAGCAAAAATGTAAAAATTTAAAGAAAAGATTCTCCCTTCTGAGCCAAGTGTTTCTCAGGATTTTGCTGTGCGTGACATGCCGCAACTTTCTCCTCATGCTTCCCAAGCCTTAGTTGTGTCTCATACTGTGCCTTCTGTGTCCTCTCAAACTCCTTGGGGTGTTTATTTACCTCTGGATTTCGGAGCTCAGATTACTTCAGCAGTGTCAGTGGCTTTATCTGCTTTCCCTACTTCGGGAAAGCGTAAGAGGAAATCTAAACATTTGCCTGCTACTAAGTTTTCTGACCCCTCTAAGACGGCATTAGCCAATATTTCTCAATTGTCTGATGAGGAAAATTCTTCAGTAGCTTCTAAAGGTGAAATCTCAGACTCTGACACTTTAGCAGAAAAATCTTTAGAATCTGAAGAAGTGAATTCTTGATTTAAGCTTGAGCACCTCCCGTTACTACTGAAGGAGGTCCTAGCTACGTTAGATGACTCTGAACCTTTCGTTTCTGTTAACCCTTTCTGGACAAGCATTTCCAGTTTATTGACCTTCCATTTGGTCTTGCCACAGCTCCCAGAATATTCACAAAGTTCCTGGGAGCACTATTGGCAGTGATCAGATCCCAGGGAATTGCAGTGGCGCCTTATCTAGATGACATTTTGGTTCAGGCGTCATCTTTTCAACTGCAAAATCTCATACAGAGATGTTGTTGTCTTTTCTATGTTCCCATGGGTGGAAGGTGAATTTGGAAAAAATTCCATCTATGTCCATCCTAGGGACAATAATAGATTCCCTCTGCATGAAAATTTTCATGACTGAGGTCAGAAAATCCAAAATTCTTGCTTCCTGCCTTTCTCTCCAGTCTATCTGTCATCCATCTGTAGCTCAATGCATGGAGGTGATTGGTTTGATGGCGGCATCCATGGACATCATTCCTTTTGCTCAGTTCCATCTGCGACTGCTGCAACTTTCTATGCTCCATCAGTGGAACAGAGACCATTCAGACGAGAATAAATCTGGACTTTCTAACAAGAGACTCTCTCTCTCATGGTGGATGTCACAGGAACATCTGTCTTGGGACACTTGCTTTCTGAGACCTTCCTGGGAGATTGTGACTTCGGAAGCCAGCCTTTCAGGCTGGTGATATGTTTGGGGTCCTCTGAAGCCTTAGGGCCTGTGGTCTCGGGAAGAGTCCTCTCTTCCCATAAACATCTTGGAGTTGAGAGGTATCTTCAATGCCCTAGTGGTGTGGCCTAAACTGTTTTTAGTCCAGTTTATCAGATTCCAGTCAGACAACATCACCTCAATGGCTTACATCAACCACCAGGGAGGGACTCGGAGTTCATTAGCCATGAAGGAGGTGACTTGGATTCTGCAGTGGGCAGAAGCCCACAAGTGTCTTCTATCTGCCATCCACATTCCAGGAGTGGACAACTGGGAGGCAGATTTTCTGAGCAGACAGACCTTTCGTCCTGGGGAGTGGGCTCTCCATCCAGAAGTATTCTCTAAGATAACCCTCAATTGGGGGGTTCCAGAGTTGGATCTGATGGTGTCCCACCAAAATGCCAAGGTTCCAAAGTATGGTTAAAGGCCAAGAGATCCTCAGGCCGTTCTGATAGAGGCCCTAGCAGTTCCTTGGAGGTTTTCTCTGGCATATCTGTTTCCTCAGTTTGCTCTCCTTCCACGAGTCATTGCTTGTATAAAACAGGAGAGAGCATCTGTGATCCTAATAGCTCCTGCATGGCCTTGCAGAATCTGGTTTGCGGATCTGGTAAGGATGTCATCTCTACCTCCTTGGATGTTACCTCAGAGGACCTTCTAATTCAGGGTCCTTTCCTCCATCCAAACCTAGATTCTCTGAAGCTAACCGCTTGGAGATTGAACGCCTAGTTCTGTCTAGACATGTTTTTTCTGAAGCGTTCATTGAAACTATGATTCAGGCTTGAAAACCTGTTACTCACAAGATTTACCATAAGATATGGCGTAAAAATCTTTATTGGAGCGAATCTAAAGCATTCTCCAGGAGACGGGTGAGGATTCCCCGGATTTTTTCTTTTCTTTAGGATGGCCTGGAGAAGGGTTTATCGGTCAGTACTCTAAAGGGTCAGATTTCTGCATTATCTATCCTTTTACACAAACATCTGGTAGACTTACCAGATGTTCAAGTCAGATGTTAGAATCAGGCCTGTGTCTATACCTGTTGCTCCCCTGTGGTTCCTTAATCTAGTTCTTAAAGTTTTGCAGCAGGCTCCGTTTGAGCCTATGCATGTTGTTGATATTAAATTGTTATCTTGGAAGGTTTTGTTTCTTCATGCTATTTCTTCCACTCGCAGAGTTTCTGAGCTTTCAGCTCTGCAGTGTGATTTCCCCGTACCTTATTTTTCATGCTGATAAGGCGGTCCTTCATACTAAATTGGGTTTTCTCCCTAAGGTGATCGAAACATTAATCAGGAAAATGTTGTTCCTTCTTTTTGTCCTAATCCTTCTTCTCATAAGGAACGACATTTGTATAACTTGGATGTTGTGGGGGCTCTAAAGTTTTACTTACAAGCTACTAAAGATTTTCAACAATCTTCTGCCCTGTTTGTTGTTTTCTTTGGTAAACGTAAGGGTCAGAAGGCCACTTCTACTACTCTGTCTCTATGGTTGAGAAGTTTGATTCATTTGGCTTATGAGACTGCTGGACAGAGAGAATTATGGCTCATTCCACTAGGGCTGTCTCCTCTTCTTGGGCTTTCAAAAATGAAGCTTGTGTAGAACAGATTTGCAAGGCGGCAACATGGTCCTCTCTGCATACTTTTTCCAAATTCTACAAATTAGATACTTTTGCCTCGGCTGAGGATTCTTTTGGGAGAAAGGTTCTTTCAGCAGTGGTGCCTTCTGTTTAAGTCCTCCTGCCTTTTTCTCCCTCCCTGTTCATTTTGTGTCCTCTAGCTTGGGTATTGGTTCCCACTAGTAATTGGAATTACTTTGTGGACTCTCCATGTCTTAGGAAAGAAAACAAAATTTATGCTTACCTGATAAATTTCATTCTTTCAAGACATGGCGAGTCCACGACCCCACCCTCTTCTTTATTGCAATTTGGCAGCTTTTTGAGTAAACCTCAGGCACCTTTTCACCCTTGTGGTTTTTCTTTTTCCATTTTCGTTCGGCTGAATGACTGTGGATTATGGTTAAGGAAAGTTATACTTAACAGCAATGCTGGGGTGCTTTTTGCCTCCTCCTGCTGGCCAGGATTTGAATATCCCTCTAGCTTCAAGTATCCTCCCACTACACACAATCCCCAGTCATTCTTTGCCTGTGTAACATTGTAGGTGATGTGCGAAGAAGGTGTCTGAAGAAATCAAGTTGTTAATCCTTTAATGGGTACTTTCCCCTGCAAGCAAGGATTGGGGTTATGCTGTGTCCATGTAATTCTCTTTAGCAAGGTAGTCTTTGTCACGGGAGACCAGCACTCTATACCATTGTTTAACTGGGATAATTTCAATGAGAAAAACGAATGGTGAAATAAATTGTACTTAATTCACTAAAAACACACAGAAGTACACAGAATACAGAAAGAACATTTGGGGCTAGGAGAAAAAACTACCCTGTTCTATCAGCCACTTTCAGTAGAATCCAGGTAAATACAAATAGTCCTCTTGCACAGTCTTGTTATTGACCCTTAGAGAGCTCTTGGGTAATTGACCCCTGTATAGTTCAGGCAGCTTGGAATAACTCTCTTTTTTCCCATGTAAAGTGGTTTTGAAAACTGCCCATCTCTCTTGTCAGCTCACAAGATGCCCCCTGGCAATGATCTTTGCAACTAATCGTAACCCAGCACACAGAGGGGCATCACTGTTAACAGCTGTCAGTCCCACCCCCTGATCACCTGCTATGATTGTAGTCAGTCTGGCTGAGGATGTACAAATGCAGCCTTTTGAAGTGCCAGATCTGAGGGAAATAAATGGAGCAGATACCACTTTTGTCCATAGAAGATTTACTGCCATAAGTAATTAACTCTCTGCTTTGAAGCAGCCTGCTCAGATAGGTAAATCAGTCTTTTAAGCAGAGACTGTGAAAATCTTTCTTTGTAAACTGGCTTGTGACATAATTTGTACAAATAGCAATACACCACTGTTATTGACATACATGCATGAGAGGCAAGCACCAAAACACAGAATAAGGGAAACCATGTGGGCCCAACCCCCCATCAGTGAGCCTGAGCACCCACTCTTCCTTTACACCTCCCCCCTAAGATAAGGGCAATGTTATGACCACCTCATTCGGCGGTTTAACTCGCCAGACCCTGCATGTGGCAACTGGCTCATTGGGGCTGTCCTGTCTGGAGTGTCCATCCGCATTTCCATGCTCACTGCTTTTTTGTGCTGAATAGAAAAATGTAATTCTTGTAATGTCAAACTCCAGCGCAGCAATTTACCGTTCTCCCCAGACACCCTTTGCAGCCAGCTCAGGGAGTTGTGATCTGTGTGAAGGTCCGGCCATACAAATAGGGCTGCAGTTTGCGTAGCGCCCACACTATGGCCAGACATTCCTTCTCAATAGTGGCATAAGCCACTTCTCTGGGTAGCAGTTTCCTGCTCAAATACACCACAAGGTGTTCACTCCCCTCCTCCCCCACCTGACTGAGCACAGCCCCTATGCCATAGTCCGAGGCATCGGTCTGCACCAAGAATTTCTTGCTGTAGTCCGGTGTGGTTAGAATTGGAGTGCTAGCCAGTGCTGTCTTCAGCACCTCAAAGGAGATTTCACAGGCATGAGACCAGGCTACCAGACTGGGGCATCACTTTTGGGTCAGATCTGTCAGGGGTTTGGCCAGTGCACTATACTGGGGCATAAATTTCATGTAATACTCTGTGGTGCCTAGGAAAGCCATAACTTGATTTCTGTTTTGGGCACTGGCCACTGAATGAGGGCTTCCACCTTAGCTGGTTCTGGCTTCAGGTGCCCACCCCCCCACCCGGTGTCCTAGGTACAATACCTCTGCCATACCCACTTGACATTTGGTTGGTTTCAGGGTCAGACCCACTTCTTGGATCTGTTTAAGCACCGCAGCTACATGTACTAAATGGGTCTCCCATGAACTACTAAACACAGCAATGTCATCCAAGTCTGCCCGAGTGTACCCCTGCATCCCCTCTCATAAGCGATTGACCAGGCGTCGGAAGGTAGCCGGGGCATTCCTCAATCCAAATGGCATCACTAGAAATTCATAGAGGCCACTTGGAGTGATGAATGATGACTTCACCCTAGCCTCTGGGGTCAGCAGAATCTGCCAGTACCCTTTGCTCAGATCCATAGTAGTCAGATACCTTGCCCCTGCAAGCTCATCCAGCAGCTCATCCATGCGGGGCATGGGGTAGGCATCTGACACTGTCTGAGCATTGAGCTGCCGATAGTCCACACAGAACTGCATGGTTCCATCCTTCTTAGGTACCAGGACTGCCGGGCTAACCCAAGGACTCTGAGACGGTCTAATTACCCCTAGGGCAAGCATCTCCTCTACTTCCCTCTCTATACTGCCTTTCACCTCTGTGGATACCCGAAAGGCACACTTGTGCAGAGGTTTCTGATCACCAGTCTCTACTGGGTGATCGGTAATATGCGTCCTGTCTGGCTTGTCTGTGAAAAGAGCCCTATACTGCTCTAACATAGCTTGCGCTTGCACATGCTGCTGTGCACTAAGCTGGGTCCCTATCTCTACCTGGGTCACTGTGCCCCCCTGCCTAGCTTCCCCTAGGAGGTCAGGTAGAGCATTGCTTACCGGGTCCTCCATCGGTGGGCTACAGATAGCCATCACTGATACCACACTCGGTGCAAAATACTCCTTAAGCATATTTATGTCCCTGTCCTTCCTGTGTTGCTATCTAACTGTACAATGTAGTTGCACTCATCCATCGCTTTGAGGACTGGGTACGGTCCAGGCCGTCATTAGTTTGTTCTGCCCAGTGGGTTTACGAACAAGCACTTGCTGACCTGGGATGAATGTATGGTCTGAGCCTCCCTGAAATTAGCTTGTGCCAACCCCATAAGCGATTCCAACCGGTCTCTGAGATCTACCACATACTGGAGCACAGACACATCAGTAGTGGTAGTCTCCCCTTCCCATCCCTCACTGAATAAGTCCAGAGGTCCCTGCACCCTGTGCCCATATAGCAGCTCAAAGGGAGAGAACCCAGTAGATTCTTGCGGTACCTCTCGGTATGCAAACAGCAAATGCTGCAGGTGAATGTCCCAGTCCTTCCCTTCAGCCTCCATAAAAACCGGCAGCATCTGCTTCAGGGTACCATTGAACCACTCACACAACCCGTTAGTTTGGGGGTGGTTAGGGGTCGTGCGCTGATGCTTCACCCTGCACGCCTCTCAGAGACACTGTAGTAATTCACTCATGAATTGCAGCTCTTGGTCAGTTAGGATCACACTAGGGAAACCTACTCTAGTAAAAAAAACTAATAGTGCCTTAGTCACTGCCTTAGCATCTATGGAGGCAAGTGCTACAGCCTCAGGGTACCGGGTGGCAAAATCCACCACCATGAGCATATAGCGTTTGCCCGACCAACTGGGAATCATAAGGGGTCCCACTAAATCCATAGCTACCCGCTGAAATGGTTCCCCAATTACCAGTAACGGGACCAGGGGTGCCTTTAAACGATCGCCTGCTTTACCCGCTCGCTGGCAGGCATCACAGGACTGGCAAAACTCTGCCACAGCCCTGGATGCCCCCGGCCAGTAGTAATGCTGCAACAGCCGGGCTCTCGTGCGAGTCACCCCCTGAGGCCCTGCTAGTGGTATGGAGTGGGCTACTTCATGCCGATACTTCATGGGGACCACTAACTGTTGCCTACCAGTCCAGACTCTATCTAGACCCACATCTGTCTGCTCCCTATAAAGAAACCCAGGTGCCATAAGAACCAGTCTGACCCCCATGGTAGAGGCATACTCGGATGCCCGAAGTCTCATGCCCTTCAAACTGGGATCAGACCGCACCACATCCCTTAACTGTGTCCCTAATTCTGGCCACCCACCCTTAGTCTCTAAGTTGGGGGACACAGGGACAGGTAACGGGGAAGATAAGTCAGTGGGCTCTAATGACTCTGGCTTACCTGCCTGGACTCCACAGAGACCTCTGGAACTTTTGGTCCCAAATGTAGGGGGATGCCGGGTTCTGTATTGGTAATCCTTGCTGACTGGCAACAGGAGTCAGCTCTGTGGTAAATACACATGTCACATGCCCCAGATCATTGCCAAGTAGAACCTCTGCATCCAATCCAGGTAATACACCCACCTCCCTCATGCCTCTTCCAGCTCCCCAATCCAAAAAGACCCTGGCAATTTGGAGGGACCGTCACCGTTCGCAGATGCTTCTACCGGACATCGTTGGGCTGCATCCCGACTGGTGCAACCTGATGCCCTTCCATCTCTGCTGTGGGGCCCCAAGGGCCAAGTACAGATCTCTATGCTGCCGCCTTCTTCAGGGTTGGTGCCACGGTTGCACTTTGTTCCTCTGTGTGTGCCAGCCACACACAGGCAACCGGCTTCACAGATGGAGTGCTTTGTCCCTGACGGGGTACCCTGTAGTTGTCATGATCTGAACAATCTGGTTGGATGTGACCCACTTTGTTGCAATGGTAACACCTCCACTCGTGCTTAAATTCTGCAGCTTTGGGGGCACCGCTTCAGCTGGCTTGGGTGCCCACGGAGCGGTATTTGTAATTGCTTTAACTGGCACAGCCACATGTTTTTTGTTAATTACTGCCCAACTAACTACAAACTCATCCCCCAGCTTAGCAGCGTCCACATGGGTTTTAGGTTTATGGTCAAAAACCCATGCCCTGACATCCTAGGGGCACTGCTGCAAAAGTTGTTCTTGGAACATTAAATCCAGCAGGGTGTGGTATTTATCGACCCCACATCCCTCCACCGACTAAATCTCATACAAGGCCATGCAAGCCCCATATTCCACGTAGGACTCTTGGGGTAACTTTTCCTCAGTCCTGAACATGCCCCTGTAAGCTTCTGAGATGAGTGCATACTGCACCAAGATCATAGCCTTCACATAGCCAAATCATCCCCATCCTCGCCAGGGATGGTCTGCAAAGTCCTTTTAGCCTTCCCAGATAACAATGGGCTTAGTCTCAAAACTCAATCCCGGGGTGGCACACGGTATCTTCAACACTGGGTCTCAAAATCTCTTAAGAACTCATCGATCTGATCCGTCCCATCAACAAATTTCCCAAAATCGTGGTGGTCCGACTGCTCCCCGTTGACATGGTGGGAGTGGGGTGCTGTTCCATGAATGGCTGCCAACATCTGAATTCACTCATCGGTTGTTGCCCCCTCTCCCCATGAGGCCAGGAGTGCGTGAGTCCAGGAGTGGTGAGTCCAGTAGCCATAGGGACTACCCCCTCCACTTTTGTTCCTAGAAGATTTACTGCCATGGGTAATTAACTCTCTGCTTTGAAGCAACCTGCTCAGATAGGTAAATCAGTCTTTTAAGCAGAGACTGTGAAAATCTTTCTTTGTACACTGGTTTGTGACATAATTTGTACAAATAGCAATACACCACTGTTCTTGACATACATGCATGAGAGGCAAGCCCCAAAACACAGAATAAGGGAAACCATGTGGGCCCAACCCCCCATCAGTGAGCCTGGGCACCCACTCTTCCGTTACAGTCTTTGCTTACATTCAAACATTTTTGCTACCCCTATAAAGAAAACCAGGATTGGTTACTCTGTTTTTTCTTTATCTACAGGTCTATGTCAGTGAGGGTTCTGTCGCACCTGTTTGCTGTACCTGCCCTACAGTGGATCCACAGGTAAGTGCTTTTTTACCTTCTAGGTGAGAAGCATGCAGCACTTAGAAGTTCCTTGTTTAAAAAAAAAAAGAAGATACTTAGAGAACAAGGTGGAGCCTTATGGGACTGAATATCCCTTTTAAAGGTTGGGGATTTATTGGGCAGCAGTTCAGGGCCCTGTTCTGTCATGTGAAGGCTTTTTTTTAATTTTGGCTATGTGGATTTGTTTGCATAAGTTTATCTTTTATTTAGTTTGGGTAATATCTCTTTAAGAAAGTTGTTGGACCGCACCTTGCGATCATGTGACCACTGTGTTACATCTTAAGAGCTGAACAGTTTGTTTCTAGCTGGCTGTTTGGAAGCCGGATTTTCAAGGGACAGACCAGATTTTGTAGCATTAGATAATTTTTCCTGCCTGTTGCTACTCTCTGATGTTTGCAGCTTTCTAGGATCTGCAGTTTGAACAGGATTTATCTGCTGGTGTGGATTGGATTCCTGGTTACCGGGTGGGTGAGTCTCTCCAGCATGGCTGGTGTGTAGAAGTGCCAGTTTTAATAATTATTTATCTATGCTTAGAATTTTATTCTAATTTTTATATTGATATAAGAATATAATGGAAATAAAGGGCTATTTTATTTACTATGAAAGACTATCCCAAGCTTTCTCTGTCATTTGATAAATGTATTTATTGTGCAGATGCCCAGGTTATACCTCCTGCGCAATTTTGTTCCCCTTGCCTTAATAAGGTTTTATTATCAAGGGATAAGGATTCCTTATCTGAGCCTTCTTTTTCTCTGAATAATGCTGTTTAGGGGTTGTCTCAGCCTTCTGTTAACATGTTTCAGTCTTTGACAGATTCACATGCAGTGCCCTGCAGTTCTTCTCAGTCAGTCTCTGAGAGTGTTTGTTAGCCTAAAGATTTTGCTGCACAGTTGATTTCTGCAGTTTCTGCAGCCCTAAGTACTTTACCTAGTTTTGGTAAAGGGAAGAGGAAATTTAAGAACTTTTCTATGGGTTCTGATTACTCCAAGACTGATTTGGTTAGTCTTTCTCAGTTATCTAGTGAGGATCATTCCTCTGCAGCTTCTGAGGGCGAGATCTCTGATTCAGAATCTGTAATTCCTAGTACAATAGATTCTGAGGAGGTTAATTTTAGATTTAAACTGGAGCATCTCTGTTTACCTTTTAAGGAGGTTTTAGCTACTTTGGATGACTCTGAAACTGTTGCAGAGGCTCCTAAAAAGGGCTAATAAACTGTATAGAGTTTTTTATGTCAAACCTAAATCTGTTTCAGATTGCATGTCTTGCATTATATCTCAGGAATGTGAGAAGCCGGGTGTTCCTTTTAACCCGTTTCCTGTGTTTAAAAGAGGTTTCCTGTGGCTGATTCAGTGTGAGATCTGTTCTTAGAGTAGAGGGCACTATATCTATCTTAGCCAAGAGAACTACTATTCCTCTCAAGGATAATTCCTCTTTTAGAGACCCTATGGATAAGAATCTGGAGAGTTATTTAAAAAAAGATTTTCCTTCATCAGGGTTTGCAGTGGCAACCAGTTGCTACTATTGCGACAGTTGCTGGTCCAGCCTCTTATTGGTGTGACTCTTTGTCTGATCTAATTTCAGAGGAAACTACTATAGAGGAGATTCAGGATAGGATCAAGACTTTAAAGCTGTCTAATACTTTTATCTGTGATGCCAGTATGCAAGTTGTTAGTCTGGGAGCCAAGATTACTAGTTTTGCGATACTAGCCCTTTTGGTTAAAGTCTTGGTTTGCGGATGTGGTTTCTAAATCCAAGCTTCTGTCTCTACCTTTTAAGGGTAAGACTTTATTTGGTACTGGTCTGGCAGAGATCATTTCCATGGTTACTGGTGGAAAGTGAGTTTTTTTACCACAGGATAAGAAGAATAGACCCAAGGGTCGTCGGACTTTTAATTTTCGTTCCTTTTGTAACGTCAAGGGACAGAGATCTTCCTTGTCTTCTAAATCTGAGCAAGCCAAGACTTCTTGGAGAGCTAGCCATCCCTGGAACAAGGGTAAGCAATCCAGAAAGCCTTCTGCTAGGCTAAGTCAGCATAAAGGGGCTGCCCCAGATCCAGTTCTGAATCAGGTAGGGGGCAGGCTTTCCTTTTTTCAGCAGTCTTGGATTCACGACGTTCCAGATCATTGGGTAGTGGATGTAGGCTCCCAGGGATACAGGATAGGATTCAAATCTTGTCCCCCCAGGGACAGATTCCTATTATCAAGATTATCTGTAAACCCGGTAAAGGGAGATGCCTTCTTAAACTGCGTAAAGGATTTGTCCTCTCTGGGAGTGATTATCCCAGTTCCTCTAGCAGAATAGGGTCAGGGATTTTATTCAAATCTTTTTGTAGTTCCCAAAAGGAGGGAACTTTTCGACCCATTCTAGACTTAAAGTCTATCAACAAGTTTCTCAAGGTCCCGTCCTTCAAAGATCAAGAGATCCTCAAGCAGCTCTGGTAGATGTCCTGGCAGTGCCATGGGATTTCGGTCTAATTTATCTGTTTCCTCCATTTGCCCTCCTTCCTCGGGTGATAGCTCGTATCAAATAGGAGTAGGCTTTGGTGATTCTAATAGCTCCAGCGTGGCCTTGCAGAACTTGGTTTGTGGACCTAGTGAGGATGTTGTCATTTCTCCCATGGAAATTGCCTCTGAGGAAGGATCTTCTACTTCAGGGTCCCTTCCTCCATCTGAACTTAGTCTCTCTGAAGCTGACTGCTTGGAGATGGAACACTTAGTCTTGTCCAGACGAGGTTTTTTCTGTGAAAGTTATTGAGACTATGATTCAGGCTTGTAAGCCTGTTAACTCGCAAGATTTATTATAGGGTATGGCGTAAATACCTTCATTGGTGTGGATCTTGGGGTTTTTCTTGGAGTCAGATGAGAATTCCACATATTCTGTCCTTTATTCAGGAGGGCCTGGAGAAGCGTTTATCAGTCAGTACCCTAAAGGGTCAGATTTCGGCTGTCAATTCTTCTGCAGAAGCGTCTGGCAATCTTGCCAGATGTTCAGTCTTTTGTGCAGGCTTTGGTTAGAATCAGGCCTGTGTTTAGGTCAATTGCTTCTCCTTGGAGTCTTAATCTGGTTCTTAAAGTTCTGTAGCAGGCTCCATTTGAGCCTATGCATTCTGTTTATATCAAGTTATTGTCCTGGAAAGTTTTATTTCTGCTGGCAATTTCCTCTGCCCGTAGAGTTTCGGAGCTTTCGGCTCTACAGTGTGATTCTCCTTATCCTATTCGTCATGTGGATAAGGCGGTTCTCCGTACTAAATTTATTATTTCTACCTAAGGTGGTCTCGGAACGCATTATTAACCAAGAAATTGATGTTCCTTCATTTTGTCCTTATCCTTCCTCTAAGAAGGAGTGGTTATTGCACAATCTGGATTTGTGCATGCTTTAAGGTTCTATTTACAGGCTACAAAATATTTACATCAATCTTCTGCTCTTTTTGTTGTCTTTTCTGGTAAACGGAGAGGTCAGAAGGCCACTTCTTCTACTCTCTCCTTCTGGTTGAGAAGTGTTATTTGATTGGCTTATGAGACAGCTGGACAGCAACCTCCAGAGAAAATTATGGCACACTGCACTAGAGCTGTCGCTTCCTCTTGAGCCTTTACGAATGATGCTTCTATGAAACAGATTTGCAAGGCAGCCACTTGGTCATTACATACTTTTTCCAAATTTTAAAAATTTGATGTTTTTGTCTCAGCTGAGGCTTCTTTTGGGTGGAAAGTTCTTCAAGTGGTGGTGCCTTCCGTTTAGGTTTACCTGTCTTGTGTATCCCTCCCTTCCATTCTGTGGACTCTAGCTTTGGTATTGGTTCCCACTAGTAATTGAATGGAATCGTGGACTCTCCATGCCATTGGAAAGAAAACATAATTTATACTTACCTGATAAATTCTTTTCTTTCCTGGCATGGAGAGTCCACAAGCCGCCCTTATTTTTAAGACAGCTTTTTGTAAGTTTTCTAAACTCTATACCCTTTGTGTCTTCTTCTCTTTCCATAATTCCTCGGCTGAATGACTCGGGATTGTGGGTAGTCGTAGGATACTTGAAGCTTTGCTGGGGTGTTCTTTGCCTCCACCTGGTGGCCAGGAGTTGAATTCCCACTAGTAATTTAATGGATTCGTGGACTCTCCATGCCAGGAAAGAAAAGAATGTATCAGGTAAGTATAAATTATGTTTTTCCAGAGCTGTATATACATATGTACACACATAATACAGTATGGGTATTAGTTGTTTTTTTCACTCTTTGTGCTCTATTGAAGTCTAGGGGAAGAATACTTTAATGCAGTCACAATATCTGAAGTTCAACTCTTTGCATGCGTTGGGTTTTGCTCGCCGGCTACCTTTTTACTTTTAATTTGTAAAAAGTTTACCTCTAGTAAAGTTAACGCACGAGTGAGACCGCTATAAATAGCCCTTAATGGGGTATTTAACCATTAATAACATTTTCATTTTTTCCCAAATACTTTTTAGGCCAATAGACCCTTCGTTAAGATATTCTCTAAAATGAGCCTGTGTGTCCTCTGGAGATGTTCCTTATATTAGCACTAACCTGTTGTTGTTACACATCTCATCTGCCTCCTGGTCCTTTCCTCGGCTCTGATGGTGTAAGCATAACACCAGAGCAAATAGAGCCAAAAGTACCAGGCCCATAAACAAAGTTATTGTGACACCAACAATAATACCCAGAGTTCCCAGCATTGCTAAAGAAAAATAAAGAAATAAAAGGTAAAACATTACAATGTGGAGTTCTTCTTTGAGATGAACGGAAAATTAAAATGAAAGAGATATTAAACTTAATAAATGCTAGACACAATGAAGTATTTAAAGGGACACTCAGGTTAAATTAAATTTTCCTCAATTCAGATACAGCATGTAATTTTAAACAACTTTCCAATTTACTTCCATTAAAAAAAATGTGCACAGTCTTTTATATTTACAATTTTTGAGTCACCAGATCTTACTGAGCATGTGCAGGAATTCACAGACTATACATATATGCATTTGTGATTGGCTGATTGCTATCACATGGTACAAGGGGAGTGGAAATATACATAACTTTGACATTTGTTATAAAAAAATCTACTACTCATTTGAAGTTCAGACTAAGTGCTATTGCATTGTCTTGTAATCTTGCATTTGTTGATTATGCAAATCTAATGTGTTGACTGGTCCTTTAAAACAAATATTACCCTTAGAATAATTTTCAGATGTATTTTTAAAATATATTAGTTTTTAAGTACTAAAAATAATATGTGTAAAGTGTTATTGTGCATAAAGTCATAGTGCTTGGGAGGGTGTATACGGCAGCCTTTGAGTGCCATAATTGTTTTTATTGGGGGGAATGCTTAGGGGATGATGGACTGGGGTAACTGAGTGATGGAATCCTGGTTAGTGTTTATGTGGCAGAAGGTAGCATGGATGGGTCATGGGATCTCTCTAATATAGGTATAACACAGTTCCACTGACACCTAAATATTATAGATAACCACAGAGTGCAGGAGATCATTTAAATGTCATCTATCCTGTCATGTGACTTATGTTAGAACACAAGTTAAGGCAGCTGTAACATAAAGGAATATTGCTAAGGCTAACAGCTAGGGATGGGCAAATGTTTCTAAAAATTCAAAATTTAAAACGAATTTTGATACATTCGTTCGTTCTAATCGAATTTCGAATGTTTATATAACATTCTAACATTCTATTTTCAAATTTTAGTTTTCGTATTTTTCAATAACATTCGAAAATATGTGTTCGAATTATAGAATGTTTAGCTATGTATTTTATATTACATTCAATTTGTAATTTAATATTCAAATTCGAATGTGACATTCAAATTCGAATGTCACTTTCAAATTCAAAATAGTATTTCTAGTCTAAAACTGTGTTGTATAAATGTAATATTCTAATTCAAATGTCACATTCGAATTCAAAATAGTATTTCTAGTCTACAACTGTGTTGTATAAATGTAACATTCGAATTTGAAATATTTCTAGTCTAATACTGTGTTTTATAAATGTAATATTCAAATTTGAATGTCACATTCAAATTCAAAATAGTATTTCTAGTCTACAACTGTGTTGTATAAATGTAATATTTGAAAAATAGTATTTCTAGTCTACAACTGTGTTGTATAAATGTAATATTTGAATTAGAATGTAGCATTCAAATTTCAAAGAGTATTTTTAGTCTACAACTGTGTTTTAGAAATGTAATATTCGAATTCGAAAGTGATATTCAAAAACTGTAAATAACATTCGATAATCAAATTTCTACAATAACATTTGTTCTAACATTCGAATTTGAATATAAACACATTCGCCCATCCCTACTAACAGCTATTAGTGTGTTCTAGATGTGAAAATAAGATGATATGAGTTTGGGTATATTTTAGCACCACAATTCAATTTTCATACGACCAGAAGTGCCTGAACATATCACTTGAATCACAAAAATTGCAACAGAATTGTGATCTAATCTTGTGCATTATCAATAGAGCCTATGGTATGTTTTTCTGGGGAATACTCCCATGTTCTATTATTACTTTAATTGCTATCGGTTTGCTCATCTGGGTTTTCTTAAAGGGGCAGTATACACCAATTTTCATTTAACTGCATGTAATAGACACTACTATAAAGAAGAATATGCACAGATACTGATCTATTTATCCAGTATAAAACCGTTTAAAAACTTACTTAGAAGCTCCCAGTTTAGCTCTGTTAAAAAGATAGCTGGAACATCCACTGCAAGTGGGAAATAGCAGACACTCCCCCTCCCTCTGCATATGAAAAGACACTTTACACAAACAGGAGCATGCTGGAATAGGTATACATCAGTATTCTCCTAAAACTTTGGGGCTTGGTTAGGAGTCTGAACAGAGGCGTGACTAGAAACCACGGGGCCCAGGTGCAAGAATCTAAGAAGGGCCCACCACCACCCCTCCCTCCTCCAAAAAAAGGTGAATTTAATACCATTTTTATATATATATTTAACACAGAAAAAAATGTTTTAGATTACTTGTCTGCAAAAGGAGGTACCCTGTGCCCACAGTCTGTGAGATGGTCTGACCCCCTATTACTATATATATATATAGTGACACTATTTAACCCCCCAGTACTGTATATAGTAAGTTAGTGACACAGTCTGTAATCTGCCGGTGAGATGGCTGGCCTGACCCTACCCGTCCAGTACTTTATAAAGTGACCACAGTAGTCAGTGACATGGTCCACCCCCCCATACTGTATATAGTGGTACTGTATAGTGACACTGTTTACCACTTCCCCCCATGCTGTAGTAGCTGTAGTAACAAGGTGAGTAATTTGGTGGTTCCACAAACATACACAAACACACATACATGCATAAATACACACACTGTCACATACATACACACACACACACACACCATACACACACATAAACACCAATGGGTAAAACAGAAACACTAACCCCTTTAGTCATGTCACACTCACATGATATCAGTGCAGGCAGTGGTAGGTTAACATATTTTATTAAAAAAAAAAATATTTAAAAAAAAAATCTTTTTTTTTTTTTTTTTTTTAAGCTGGGCCCCCACCCTCAGGGGCCCAGTCGCACCTGCGACCTCTGCACCCCTTGTAGTTTCGCCCCTGAGTCTGAAAATTAGCCCAATGTTATTTAAAAATAAGCAAAACTATACTTTTTTTTTTTTTAAAAAAGAAAAGCTGTATAGGCTATATAAATGGATCATCTACAAAACATGTATGCAAAGAAAATCTAGTGTATAATGTCCCTTTAACAACAACATTATATAGTTTGCACATACATAAGTACTGTCTGCTATTAGATGTTTTGAAGGTTTTAGAAATATGTAGCTGTGTTAAAGGGATATGATTTTGTGCATCCATAGAATGGGCAGAAAAAGAAGATAAATATCATATTATATTTGTGAATCAACATTTGCCATTTATTTGATCAAATGCCCATTTGTGAAAATTTACATAGATGAAATGACACGTAAAATTAGGGAAAGCTTAAATCAATATAAGTCCAACATTAGAAAAGGTGATAAGCAAGCCCCTGTTGCATGCCATTTTCTTGAATTTGGTAAATTATTGATGATGTTGATGTCCCTAGAGCAGGGGGTGATAGAGAAAGATATCTTAAACAGAGGGAGGCATTTTGGATACATAGATTAGAGTCTATGTAGCCCAAAGGCCTTAATAGAGAATTTAATTTATCTGCATTTTTTTTAAATAGTTTTTCTTTTGAAAATAATTCCTTGGTCTCAATTGTTGTCCCTATTCCAATAATTTTGTTAAATTAATAATAAGAATACTTTCAATATGCCTGTCATATACATAGTGAGATTTGGCAAAACAATTTGGGCTAGATTATGAGTGGAGTGCAAAATTGCGCTTTCGTGAGTGTGATATGCTCTCCACTCAGTAATACCAGCACACGCAAATGTGATGTTGCGTTCTTATTGCCTGGAAGCATTGTGCACTTCCATAGGCTCCATAGACCACAATGTAAAGGCACTTTTCAGTGCCTTTCTTTTTCCTAACACACCATATCCCCTAACTTTAACCCCTTATAACTGTTTTGTGCAGTTTTTTTAATTGAAAAATAAAGATGCTACTATTTTTTATTTTATGAAGGGAACTGTACGCTTTTTGGGGGGGGCAATTGGGGGAAATTTTTGATAATGGTAATGGTTGATAATGATAATAGTAATAATGATGTATATACCAAGTGATTCAGCACCGGGTTCCAGTGGGAGGAGCTAGGGTGCAGGCGCAAAAAACTGGTCACTGAGATCTGAACGCCAAGCAGGAGCTTTCTGACATGAGCACGCCGATACTCTAAGCACTGTGCATTTTCCCTAGGGGAGAACAAGGTTCGCTGGGACATCCCGCTTCTCAACATACACTGCGGGTTGCAGAGCCCACAAAAGGGAGGAAAGCATACAGCTTAATAAACGGACCAGACGGTCTAAGACTGGAAAACTGACTGGCTAAAATACGCGCTGTAAGCTCAGAATACCTCATTCTGGGGCCGGACCTCTAAAGAATAGCTGTATTGTCCTCTGGCCGGGACACAGCATCTTCAACACAAGCTAAGTACTCTTTAAACTACATGTTTGGTAGATTGACTTGCTGGCTGATGATTAGTGGTCTTTAGACTGTGTGACGAGTCAACATAGACATAGACACACTAACAGACCATCTACTTAAAGTGCCAGGCAGATATTACTCATAAAGGATTGGTAAAATTTACTGAGCTCTTTTTTTCTAGGTAAAGAGTGGGGGTCGTTTAAGGTTTTTGGAATGGGGGCTAAAGCTTATGGGGAAGTGAAAACCCTTATTGCGTAGAGCTTTATGTATGAAACTACACCTTCCACATAAAGTGCCAGGAGAGAGTGAATGAGACAAATGTGTTCCACTAAATATTGGCTAAAGAATACCTTATAAACTCCCTGAATTTAGTACAAGGTGACAAGCCAAATACATCACAAATTGTTCTCTATGTTTTGTCAACCTGATATGATGGCTGAAGATTAGTGGCCTTGCTGATCCAGGTGTGTTGATAGATACACTACACAAGAGTATTTCTTAAAGGGCCAGGAATATGTTTCATACAATAGGCTGATAAAATCAATTAAACCTATTACTCAGCTGAAGAATGGGGTCTGTTTAAAAGGCATCAGATTAGGCGCTGAGGCACACTGGGATGTACAAGTGTCTGGTGCTTGGTTTTTTTTATGCGTGTGACCATATCTCCCATACAAGGGCCAGGAGAAAACGGACAACTAACTGAAGTTTGGGATCTTCTATAGTTTTAAAAAAAGCTATTGGTCCCGCGCCAACTATGCCCCTATAAGCCTAAGGGTGGTGGCACCTAGTTACCACCAGGGAGATAATAAGGTATATAGATGTGGAATCCCCCAGGCGCCTATCTGACGGAGGCAAAGGGGAGAACAATGATGATTGTCAGGCAGTTTGCTTATAGTTAAAAGCTGAGATCTTTAATATGAACAGTTCAATGTACACAAAAATAATTAAATAATCATGGATCCATGTAAAAATTAAAAATACACAGTAAAAATACACAGTAAAAACAATAAAAATAAAAACAATAAGAACAATAAACATCCAAAATTACATTGGTTGTGAACAATAAAATGACATAGGTTGCAGACAAAAGAAAGTATTGGAACCCACGGCGGGGTAAAGTGGAAAAAATGTTAAAGTGCGTGAGAAAAAATTAAAAATTAAAAACGTTGAAAAACAGGTGTGGAAAACTTCTTATGTTAAAAAGGCGATCTGCACAGTTCCTCAAAGGTATAGTGAACCTAAATGTGGAGAAGATGGGTGTTGCGTGTCAAATCAAAATATGAATGTTCCAAGTGGTAAAAAAATCAAAAAGAACAAAAATCTCAAATCCAGTAGTGAAAAATTAAAAAATGAAAACAACGTGAAAAAAAGGGTATCTGAATCACACAGCGGTGAAAGTGCATAAACAAATGTAGCAGAGGTTGTGTCACAAAGTGGTTTAAAAAATTTTCTTAATTTTTGTTGCTCTGGGGTTCCCGGAGTGTATAAAGTGTGAAAGAGATTTCAAATGCTGATAATCCGATAATAACCTAGAAATAAATAAAAAACAACAACATAGCGCAATAACGTTTTTACAGTGTTAGTAATAGAGGAAATAGGCTTACCAATCAGTCAACGCGTTTTGGCCCGTGATAGGCCTTTATCAAGACTCTTAGGTTAGCTTAGGTTTTATTTTTATTTCACAGGTTAGTTTGTATTTATTTTAACTAGGTAGACTAGTTAGTAAATAGTTATTAACTATTTACAAACTACCTAGTTAAAATAAATACAAATTTACCTGTAAAATACCTAACCTGCCTTACATTAAAACCTAACATTACAATAAAATAAATTAAATTAATAAAATACAATTATCTAAATTACAAAATAAATAAACACTAAATTACACAAAATAAAAAACGAAATTATCAAAAATAAAAATGAATTACTCCTAATCTAATAGCCCTATTAAAATAAAAAAGCCCCCCCAAAATAAAAGAAAAACCCTAGCCTACACTAAACTGCCAATGACCCTTAAAAGGGCCTTTTGCGGGGCATTGCCCCAAAGAAATCAGCTCTTTGACCTGTTAAAAAAATGCAAACACCCCCCAACAGTAAAACCCACCACCCACACAAACAAACCCCCCAAATAAAACCCTGAAAAGGGCATTTGGATGGGCATTGCCCTTAAAAGGGCATTTAGCTCTTTTACATTGCCCAAACCCTAAGCTAAAAATAAAACCCACCCAATAAACCCATAAAAAAACACTAACCCCCGACGATCCACTTACAGTTTTTGAAGACCGGACATCCATCCTCATCCAAGCGGGCAGAAGTCTTCATCCAGACGGCATCTTCTATCTTCATCCATCCAGCGCGGAGCGGGTCCATCTTCAAGAAATCCGGCGTGGAGCATCTTCTTCTTACGATCACCGCTGGAAAATGAAGGTTCCCTTTAAGTGACGTCATCCAAAATGGCGTCCCTTACATTCCGATTGGCTGATAGAATTCTATCAGCCCATAGGAATTAAAGGGGAAAAAATCATATTGGTTGTTGCAATCAGTCAATAGGATTGAGCTTTAATCCTATTGGCTGTTCCAATCAGCCAATAGGATGAAAGCTCAATCCTATTGGCTGATTGCAACAGCCAATATGATTTTTTCCTCTTTAATTCCTATTGGCTGATAGAATTCTGTCAGCCAATCGGAATGTAAGGAACACCATCTTGGATGACGTCACTTAAAGGGAAACTTCATTTTCCAGCAATGATCGTAAGAAGAGGATCTCCGTGCCGGATGTCTTGAAGATGGACCCGTTTGGTTGGGGTTTGGTTGGGTGGGTGGTGGTTTTTTACTGTTGGGGAGTGTTTGTATTTTTTTTTAACAGGTAAAAGAGCTGATTTCTTTGGGGCAATGCTCCGCAAAAGGCCCTTTTAAGGGCCATTGGCAGTTTAGTGTAGGCTAGGGTTTTTTTTTTATTTTGGGGGGGCTTTTTTAGTTTGATAGGGCTATTAGATTAGGAGTAATTCGTTTTTATTTTGATAATTTCATTTTTTATTTTGTGTAATTTAGTGTTTATTTTTTTGGTAATTTAGATAATTGTATTTTATTAATTTAATTTATTTTATTTTATTGTAATGTTAGGTTTTAGTGTAAGGCAGGTTAGGTTTTATTTTTCAGGTAAATTTGTATTTATTTTAATTAGGTAGTTAGTAAATAGTTAATAACTATTTACTAACTAGTCTACCTAGTTAAAATAAATACAAACTGACCTGTGAAATAAAAATAAAACCTAGGCTAGCTAGCTGTTAGAGAAGATGTGTTTATACATAGCTCCTGCCATATATGCAGATAAAATAGCAAAAAGCCATGATTTTGCCTTCAAAGGATAGAATTTCGACTTGCCTGCAATCTGGAGAGCAGCTAGGCTATTAATTGTTCAGAATAAGAGACTTACAAGTGCCGGCTGACTTCGGTCACATTACGGTACCGGGCCTACAGGTCAGGATTGACACAGCAGGGGTGGCCTCTCCTCCCGCTTTCATTGAGTGCAACGGCTGAGCCATTTGTGTCGGAGGGCACCCAGAGTATTAGTGGTGAGGACATGGGTGTCAGACCGGTCGCTTGGGTAATAGCCCCATGAGCAGTACCTCTCTTGGCACCTTCTAGCGACATCCTCTGCATCAACACTTACCGCATCGGTGGGTCTCCCATACTTTACTGCCCAGACAAGGGACATAAGCTGGAGCGACAAACAGCCGGGAGGGGGAAGGAGACAGAGGATAGCCGATTGAAGGTCTAGACGACGCCTAGCGCAAACTGCCATTTTGGTTCAGCAAGTAAGTGTGTAGTGTATCACACGCTTTCACAGGGCCCAGATCATGGAGGAGTTGAGCGCATTATTTTGAAACTTATGGCAGACTTTGAAAGGAAGTTCTGCGAGAGGGCAGATAAAATTATTGCTGCGCAACAGAGAGGTGTCCTGATCCGCAGTCCGTTGCTCAGCCTTGGGGTGCAGGAAGCAGCTACTGAGGTGAGAGATACCCCATGTCCGCAGATAGTGTCACAAACGACATGTAAACCCAAGCCAGAGGAAGGAGATAACATAAGGTGGGAGCTGCAGAAGACCATAGTGGACCTCTCCAATGTGATCTCTACTAACCCACGGAAAGTTATGTACGGTCAGCATATGGACACTGCAAGGCTGTTTGGGATACATGATAGGGACTATTACAAACAAAAACCGCTTGTCCTCAACCTACAGTGGAACTGCCTCTATAGATCTGGCATAGGATAGACATGCCCCCATTGCTGCGACTTACCATTGAGAGCTAAAAATCCTGTAATTTAATGATGGCCTCAAAGCCTGAAATATTTGTTTTGTGACTCATGTAAAGTGGCCTCCTTTTTAGCTATCATCTTCCCTAGTTGCATGTACGGACCCTATTCTTTCGTTCCCTGGAGCTTTTCTTGGGCATGTGCCTTGTTTATGGATTACTATATTTGATGCAATGACTGTTTATTACCCAGTCCATGTACTATCTCTAATGCTTCCCATTGCATTGTTACTGTTCTTTTTAAATATGCAAAGTGGGTTCTATAGGCAACCTCAAGTAACAATGATATTTATCAGTGCCTATATGCCTATGTGGACTACACTGTACTTCTGAAAGAGTTTTGTGGTCACTTATCTATATAATTTACCGCCTTCGTTATTAAGAATAGTTCATTCTCTGCATGGTTCCTAGGAGGGGTAGCGGGTACCCACATGTGACTTTGGCTTAAGTAAGGGCCATGGAATATTTTAAGTTTGCTCTGTCCGCTGCCGAGGCAGAGTGATATGTTCAGACCCTCTCTTTGCCCCTCCTTGGTGGTGTGGAAGAATATACCTAAACTTTATTCTACCTATATGAAAATACTAGACTATGGTGATAATAACGCTAATATGAAAGGCCACCATGTTGTGGAGTTATCCTCCAATGTAGCTCACAGCAGACTATGTCCAAATGTACCCCCATGTACTCCAAATAGCAGGGCCAGATTTATCTTTGGGCGCAGGGGCAGTATTTGTGGGGAAACCATTTGGTATGTGTTGCCATATATACTATATACTAGAGATAGAGATGTTCTGTGCTATTATGAGATGGGGTCTGGTCGTCTTATGTTAACCCTTACAGCATCTAGTATAATAGATAATACCTAATCCTGCTCCAACTGACTCAGAAACTTTAATCAAACAACTTACTGACATGTTTATGCCCCAATTTATTCAAATTAGACAAGGGTTAGACACATTATCTAATGAAGTTAAATCAATTCAAAATTGTATTACCGAGGCAGAACAAAGAATATCAGATATTGAAGATAAGGCAAATATTCATGAAACAGACATAGGCAAGATGAAATAACTAATTGAATCATTAAAAGCCAAGGTAGATGATCTTTTGAGTTTTGCAATATATTTCTCCCAAATTTATTAGGTATTTATTAGATATACAAAATATTACTATTGAGAGACTACATAGAATTAGGTTAATCAGACATAATGTAAATGGTAAACCTTTACCTAGACCTGTTATTATGAAGTGTCTTAACTATTAGGACAAGGTCAAAATACTTAAAGCTTATAAAAGACTAGAAAACACTCTATCTATTGAGGGGAGTAAATTCTTTATTTTTCAGGATTTCTCTGCTGACAGTCACCTAGATCAGTGTTTTTGAACCAGTGTGCCGTGGCACACTAGTGTGCCATGAGAGATCCTCAGGTGTGCCGCGGCAGACTGACAACAGTGTGACATATTTTTAAAATGTTGCTTGTTTTTTACTCCCAGTGCAGGGGTGTCCCTCTTTCAAATTTTGAAATATTGGGAGGTATGTGGCTCATCAGACAGACAGACACCATTTACAACCATGACATATTGACATTCATTCACAGACAATCATTATGATTGTTTGTGAATGAATGTCAGTATGTCACGTATAGTGTGTAGGAGGCATGGCATAGGAGGCATGGCATCACAGCACAATACATACAGTGTGTTTGTGTGTATATATATATATATATATATATTCTGTATTAGGCTACAATGTTTGATTTTTTAAAATTTTGGGATGGTGGTGTGCCACAGGATTTTTTAAAGTAAAAAAGTGTGCCACGGCAAAAAAAATGGTTGAAAATCACTGACCTAGATTACGAGTTATGCGCGCTATAGGGAAATTAACGAACGCAACAAAAGTTGCTTTATTTAACCCTCTATATCGCAGCCATTACAAGTTTTGAAACAGCCGGCTTGTAAGTGCGATATGGTTGTTTTAAGCTCCATACCGCACACAATTCAAGCGCTGTTTTGACGTGCTCGTGCACGCTTTCCCCATAGACATCAATGGGGAGAAGGTGCCAGAAAAAAACCTAACACCTGAAGCGCGGAATGAAAAGCTCCGTAACGCAGCCCCATTGATGTCTATGGGGAGAAAAAAGTTATGTTTAAACCTAACACCCTAACATAAACCCTAAGTATAAACACCCCTAATATGCTGCCCCCGACATCGCCGACAGCTACATAATATTATTAACCCTTAATCTGGCGCTCCCGATATTGCCGCCACCTAAATAAATCTATTAACCCCTAATCTGCCGATCCCGATATTGCCGTCACTATGCCGCTACTGAAATTCTATTGGCTGATTTAAATAGCCAATAGAATTTCAGTAGCTCTCATCCTATTGGCTGATTTGAACAGCCAATAGGATTTCAGTAGCTCTCATCCTATTGGCTGATTTGAATTTCCAAAATTAAATCAGCCAATAGGAATGCAAGGGACTCCATTTTGACTCGCATACCTTGCATTGAAGATTCAGTGTACGGCGGCGACCGTATGAAGAGGATGCTCCGCACCAGATGTCTTCAGCATGGATCCACTCCGTGCCGTGAGGATGAAGATAGAAGACGCCACCGGGATGAAGATAGAAGATGCCGTCTGGATGAAGATGGAGCCGCCAGGATGAAGATGGAGCCACCTGCCGCCTGTATGAAGATGAAGCCGCCGGGATGAAAATCCTTCAAGTGGGACTTCAGACACTGTAAGTGGATCTTCGAGGATTAGTGTTAGGATTTTTTAAGGTTTTTTTGGGTGTTTTTTGTTTTTTAGTTTAGGGTTTGGGCTTTCGTAAACAAGCTAAATGCCCTTTTCAGGGCAATTATTATTATTATTATTATTCTTTATTTATAAAGCGCCGACAGATTCCGCAGCGCTGCCCATGGGTACAAGGATAACAGTACAGTGGAGAAACAATACGATAAGACACAAACTTTTACAGACAAATACAGGGGGAATTGAGGGCCCTATTCCCGTAGAAACTTACAATCTAGACGGGTAGGAGAATTGGAAACAGGAGGTGGGGACTGCAGAGGTGAGAATTATATTAGTGAGGAGATAGAGGGCAACTGTTAGGTAATTGAAGTTAGTTTGTTAATAAGTCGGGTGATAAGCTTCCCTGAACAGAAAGGTCTTTAGGGAACGTTTAAAGGAGGAGAGGTTAGGGGCAAGTCTGACATCTCGAGGAAGTGCGTTCCAGAGGGTTGGTGCTGCACAAGAGAAGTCCTGTAGTCTAGAATGAGAGGAGGTGATGGTAGAGGACGCAAGAAGCAGGTCGTTGTTGGATCTTAGGGGACGGGCAGGAGTATATTTGTTGATGAGTGAGGACAGGTAGGGTGGGGCAGCATTGGTGAGGGCTTTGTAGGTCAGGGTGAGAATTTTGAATTTAACTCTGTTGTGAATGGGGAGCCACAGTGCAGCAGCAGAGGCCAGAAAAATTAGGCATGTACAAATGCCTTAAAAATTCGGTATTGTTGCAGCCGCTGCTGTAGCAGCGGCCAGAAAAATTGATGTTTGTAAAACAGTTAGAAAGTGCCCTAAAACCTTGCGGCTTGAACACTAGTTGTTGGCGGATAAGTCACACAAGTCATCCTGCATTATAAGAAAAAAAAAGCCAGCGTGTGTACCATTTGTAGCCCAAGGCAGCTCATCTCATCATCAGGCCTTTTTTACTCAAATGTATCACCCAATATCAGTCCCTTCGGGATCCATCCCTCATTCATTTTAATAAAGGTGAGATAATCAAGACTTTTTTGACCTAGGCGACTTCTCTTCTCAGTGACAAAACCTCCTGCTGCACTGAAGGTCCTTTCTGACAGGACACTTGAAGCGGGGCAGGCCAGAAGTTCAATTGCAAATTGGGATAGCTCAGGCCACAGGTCAAGCCTGCACACCCAGTAGTCAAGGGGTCCATCGCTCCTCAGAGTGTCGAGATCTGCAGTTAATGCTAGGTAGTCTGCTACCTGTCGGTTGAGTCTTTCTCTGAGGCTGGATCCCGAAAGGCTCTGGCGATGCATAGGAGTTAAAAAGGTCTGCATGTCCTCCATCAACAACACGTCAGGAAAGCGTCCTGTCCTTACCGCCGTGGTTGTGGGAGGAGGAGAAGGAGGAGGAGGATTACTTTCATCTCTTCCCCTGTTAGATTCCCGTTGTGCTGTGACATCACCCTTATACGCTGTGTAAAGCATAGTTTTTAATTTATTTTTGAAGTGCTCCATCCTTTCCGACTTGCGGGAATTTGGTAACATTTCAGGCACTTTATGCTTATACCGAGGGTCTAGTAGCGTGGACACCCAGTACAGGTCGTTCTCCTTCAGCTTTTTTATACGAGTGTCCCTCAACAGGCACGACAGCATGAAAGACCCCATTTGCACAAGGTTGGATGCCAAGCTAATCATGTCCCGTTCCTCGTCCTCACTGATGTCACTGAGGGTATCTTCTTCCCCCCAGCCACGTACAACACCACGGGTACCAGATATGTGACAACAACGAGCACCCTGGGATGCCTGTTGTGCTTGGTCTTCCTCCTCCTCCTCCTCCTCCTCAAAGTCACATTCCTCCTCTGACTCCTCTTCCTCACAATCCTCTTCCTGCATTGCCGCAGGTCCAGCAAGCGATGCTGATAAGACTGTTTCTGGTGGTGATGCACACCACAACTCTTCCTCTTCCTCTTCACGCTCATCTAAGGCCTGATCCAGCACTCTTCGCAGGGCATGCGCCAGGAAGAAAACAAATGGTATGATCTCGCTGATGGTGCCTTCGGTGCGACTGACAACGTTTGTCACCTCCTCAAAAGGACGCATGAGCCTACAGGCATTGCGCATGAGCGTCCAGTAATTTGGCAAAAAAATCCCCAGCTCCCCAGAGGCTGTCCTAGCACCCCGGTCATACAAATACTCATTAACAGCTTTTTCTTGTTGGAGCAGGCGGTTGAACATTAGGAGTGTTGAATTCCACCGTGTCGGGCTGTCGTAAATCAAGCGCCTCACTGGCAGGTTGTTTCGACGCTGGATATCGGACAAGTGCGCCATGGCCGTGTAGGAACGCCTGAAATGGCCAGACACCTTCCTGGCCTGCTTCAGGACGTCCTGTAAGCCTGGGTACTTATGCACAAAGTGTTGTACAATCAGATTACACACATGTGTCATGCACAGCACATGTGTCAACTTGCCCAATTTCAATGCCGCCACCAAATTACTTCCATTGTCAGAAACAACCTTGCCAATCTCCAGTTGGTGCGGAGTCAGCCACTGATCCACTTGTGCGTTCAGGGCGGACAGGAGTGCTGGTGCGGTGTGACTCTCCGCTTTCAGGCAAGTCAACCCCAAGACTGCGTGACACTGCCGTATCCGGGATGTTTAATAGTACCTGGAGAGCTGGGGGGGTGCCGTTGATGTGGAGCAAGACGCAGAAGCAGAAGAGGACTCAGCCGAGGAAGAGGTTATGGAAGAGGATGGAGTAGGAGGAGTAGAGGAGGGAGCAGCAGGCCTGCCTGTAAGTTGTGGCGGTGTCACCAACTCCTCTGCAGAGCCACGCATTCCATGCTTGTCAGAGGTCAGCAGGTTTACCCAATGCGCAGTGTAGGTGATATACCTGCCCTGACCATGCTTTGCAGACCAGCTATCAGTGGTCATATGGACCCTTGCCCCAACGCTGTGTGCCAGACATGCCATTACTTCCTTTCGCACAATCGAGTACAGGTTTGGGATTGCCTTATGTGAAAAGAAATTTCTGCCAGGTACCTTCCACTGCGGTGTCCCAATAGATACAAATTTTTGGAAAGCATCAGACTCCATCAGCTTGTATGGTAAAAGCTGGCGGGCTAAGAGTTCAGACAAGCCAGCTGTCAGGCGCCGGGCAGGGGGGTGACTTTGAGAAATTGGCTTCTTACGCTCAAACATGTCCTTGACAGACACCTGACTGTGGGCAGATGACCAGGAACTGCTACGTAAGAGAGACTCAGTGGAGGATGGTTGAGAGGGGGCAAGGAGGACAGCAGTGGTTGACGTGGCTGAAGATGCTGCAGCAGGAGGAGGATGGCGGCTTTGAGTTTGTGTGCTGCTTCTACTCATGTGTTCTTCCCATCGGCATTTATGATGTGAGACCATGTGCCTTCGCAAAGCAGTTGTACCTAGGTGGGTGTTGGACTTCCCACGACTCAGTTTCTTTTGGCACAGGTTGCAAATGGCATCACTGTTGTCAGAGGCAGAAACACAAAAAAAATGCCACACTGCTGAGCTCTGAGATGACGGCATTCTGGTGGTGGCGATAGCATGCGCTGATTGGCGTCGGCGTGCTGTCTGACTGACCCCGGGTGCCGATGCATGCTGTCTGAATGTGCCACTAGCTCCTTGCGATGACCTCCCCCTGCTTCCAACTTGTCTCCTCCTCCTCCTCTCTGTCTCCCCATCTGAACTTTCCCCCTCTTCTTCTTCTCTTCTAGCAGGCACCCACGTGACATCCACCAAAACATCATCATCAACCACTTCACTTGTATCTGACACATCAACAAAGGAAGCAGCAGCGGGTACAACATCATCATCATCATCATCATCACACCGTACCTCCATGTCTGTAATGCTGCCTGACTGAGACATATCACTGTTATCTACATCCTCTATCAATGATGGTTGCTCATCACTCATTTCTTCCAACTGACTTGTCAATAACTCCTCTGACAGATCAAGTGAAGCGGCTGTGGTGCTAGTGTTGGTGGTGGCGACAGCCGGGCGAGTGGCACTGGTCACTTGAGAGGTGCCCAAAGCACAGCTGGAGGAGGATGGTGCGTCAAGGTTAGGAGGACTAGGAGCGGAAGCTGTAGAAGATTGGGTGTCCTGTTTTAGCCATTCAACTAGGTCCTCCTCAGAACCTTTCGCGTCCCCCCTGGCACCTGGCCTCTGAACAATGTGCATATTTGTAGGGTCTAAAGGAATCACAGCACCACGACCACGACGGCACCTGTGGGGTGGCCTGCCTCTGCCTGTTATTTTTTTTTAGATGTACACTTACAATACTATTAAACAAATTATGAGTGGTGGCACTGGGCAAGTGGGCACAGTATACGCTGTGAGCCTGACACCAAAAAACAGACTGATGTTTCAAAGTCAAAAATGTTTATTTTTTAAATATTAAAAGTACTGTGACAACAAATATGATTGGCACACACACTGGGAGGAAGGCAACTGCAATTAGATTACACTAGCTGACTGATGCTTCACAGTCCAAAAATTTTTTTTAAAATTTTTTTACAATACTGTTAGAACAAATATGATTGGTGGCACTAGTTGGAAATGGCAAGTGGGCCTGGCACACACGCTGGCAGGCAGGCAACTGCAATTCAATGGCACTAGCAGACTGATGATTCACAGTAAAAACGTTTTTATTTTAAATATTTTCAAACCTGTTAGAACAAATATGATTGGTGGCACTAGTTGGCTTGGCAAGTGGGCCTGGCACACACGCTGGGAGGAAGGCAACTGCAATTAGATTACACTAGATGACTGATGTTTCACAGTCAAGAAAGTTTTTATTTTAAATATTTACAATACTGTTATAACAAATATGATTGGTGGCAGTAGTTGGCAGCAAGTGGGCCTGGCACACACGCTGGCAGGCAGGCAACTGCAATTCAATGGCACTAGCAGACTGATGATTCACAGTCAAAAATGTTTTGATTTTAAATATTTACAATACTGTTACAACAAATATGATTGGTGGAACTAGTTGGCTAGTGGGCCTGGCACACACGCTGGCAGGCAGTAAACTGCAATTCAATTGCACTAGCAGATTGATGATTCACAGTCTAAGAATTTTTTATTTTAAATATTTACAATACTGTTAGAACAAATATGATTGGTGTAACTAGTTGGCAAGTGGGCCTGGCACACACGCTGGCAGGCAGGCAACTGCAATTCAATGGCACTAGCAGACTGATGATTCACAGTCAAAAAAGTTTTGATTTAAAATATTTTCAAAACTGTTATAACAAATATGATTGGTGGCAATAGTTGGCAGCAAGTGGGCCTGGCACACACGCTGGCAGGCAGGCAACTTCAATTAGATTACACTAGCAGACTGATCTTTCACAGTCAAAAAATATTTTTTTAAAATATTTACACTATATAACAAATATGATTGGTGGCACTAGTTGGCAAGTGGGCCTGGCACACACGCTGGGAGGAAGGCAACTGCAATTAGATTACACTAGATGACTGATGTTTCTCAGTCAAAAAAGTTTTTATTTTAAATATTTACAATACTGTTATAACAAATATGATTGGTGGCACTAGTTGGCAAGTGGGCCTGGCACACACGCTGGCAGGCAGGCAACTGCAATTCAATTGCACTAGCAGACTGATGATTCACAGTCAAAAAAGTTTTTATTTTAAATATTTACACTACTGTTATAACAAATATGATTTGTGGCACTAGTTGGAAAGTGGGCCTGGCACACACGCTGCCAGACAGGCAACTGCAATTAAATAACAATAGCAGACTGATGTAACAGTTTGTTTTTAAAAAAGTTACACTAATGTTACAACATATAGGAGTGATGGCACTCAGGATAGAAGTAGGCACAGTATGTGCTGGCAGCCTGACACACAGGCTGGCACTAGTGGTAGGCTGGCCTGGCAACTAAAATTAAATAACACTAGAAGACTGATGTAAAAGTTTTTTTTACAAAATTTAAACTAATGTTACACCAGATAGGAGTGGTGGACTGGCACTGAGGATGAAAGTAGGCACAGTATATGCTGGCAGCCTGACACACAGGCTGGCCTGGCAACTAATATTAAATAACACTAGAAGAGGACTGATGTAAAAAAAAAAATTTAAAAAAATTTACACTAATGTTACACCAGATATAAGTGGTGGAAAAAAAGAGCTATTAATCACACTATATGATGTGGGCCTGACACTCAGGCCTGATGGAAAATGAAATTAGATTACACTAGCAAAATGATTTAATTTCTTTTTTTTTTTTTTTTTAAATAATTTTTATTGAGGTATTCAGAACATACAAAAAACAAAATCAAGTATTAATCATGGCAACACGCCTATAGACATACAGCCAGACACATACACATAATACATAGGCATGTCTTAGAAACCTTGAACAACAGTAGGTTCTCATCGGGAGAATATGCACAGAGCCATGTATGATACCTCATTTTATGTATAAACATGTTAGCTTGGACAAGTCAAAAATAACTGAATAAATGTGAATTCTGAGACCTGGTTTTTGTAGGAAGGTTTTGAACAAGAGCATGTAGGTCCTTGGGAGTCCACACCATTTAACTTCAGATATTATAGAAAACATCCCTCTAAAATATAAAAAGGGTACATACCCCATTAAAGGGATAAGTGGTGAGGACTATAGTGAGAGGGTGTTAAGTTTAGTTTCTCCATATACCCTAGGTTACTATAGGCTTGTGTAAAGCCTCAAATTACGAAAAAAAAAATAAGTAAAATACTAAAACCTGCAAGCAAGTGCGTAAAAATATAACATCACTGGTTTCAACAAACATATAGATCTGTCACAATACAAAAATGTATGTTATCTATAACAGAATATATAACCAAATATTATGGCACAGAGAATAAATTCACAACATACAAATAGATTTGTCACAGTACAGCAACAAGTCCCTCCTCTAGATTTTTTGGGGAACAAACCTTTAATATCTGACAGGCCACTTATGGACTGTACATTCAATTTAGTACCAGCTGCAGTGAATAGATTGGAGCCCTGCAACACAGAAGAAAGTATACACATAGCCCCCAGGCAGCTAGTAACCACTCTTGGACTACTGGACATATTAACCACCTAAAGATAAATATCAGCCTCACTTGGGCTGCTAGATATAATAATGCACTAGTGTAGGGGTATTATGGGGGACGGTTATTTACAGGACCCTATATGGGTCTTGGCAGAATGTAAATGCTATGACTATTGTCATCTTAGGGAACTCCATGGAACCCTGGCATACCACGCATAGACCATAAACTTAAGTCTGAAGATATATTGCTATATAGCCATATGGAGGCGTCAAATCTTTGGCCCCAAAATAGGTAACTGTGCCTTTAGAGCACATATCTAAATAAGCAGTGAGTCACATGCATGGTTAATAAAAATAAACAATATAATCTTCATGCTGAGATAGAATTTAGAAAAAGAAGGCCCTGCATATAGGATAGGGACAGAAATGTATGGTATTACATCCCCACATATACACATTATTGCATATTTACATTGTAGGCTAAACTAGGCAGACTTAAATAGCTTATGAATATAGATCCTATGGTTATGCCGGGTCAAGGTATGCATTTCTGTTCTTCTGAGATACCCTTCACCCCCAATCTTAAGCATACAGTGCTGCCGTATAGACATTAACAATTACCTGCAGGATACATTACATTAGCAGTACTCAAATGAATCGGTTAACAAGTATGCTGTCCCCACACATCTACCTATAGGGGGCCATCTATGTAAGAAAGAGAAGTGGCACAACAGCTTTAACCCAACGTGATTGCTAAACATATATAGTCTCACAAGTTGGGTCCAGTATGATACAAAAGTCTCTGTACTTATCCGATGCCTACTCGCTGGAGTAGAGAGATCTTACAAATGTATGGATTTACTTCGCCGCTCCAGTCCAGAAGGCCGGCCGCTTCCCTCCAAACAAGAACAGCAAATGCAGGTAAAGTAGCCGGAACCACCTCTGCGTTCACCCTACGAGGTGACATTAGTTTGAACTGCCGCGGCTCCCCGGACTCCGCTTCATCCTCCAGCGAGATTGCCAGAACGGCTCTTTCCGCAGCGAGATGTGAGTAGGTCTGCTGACCACACTTAGCTAAAAGGCACCGAGATGACTCCATAAGGCCGCAGTTTGTCCCAGCCCCCTTAGGCAGCCCAAGTTCACGCTTCTCCAATGCCCAAGAGGGAAAAAGGCATTCAGGTGTATGCTGTGTTCGCCATCCATTGTCCTCAGACCTCAGATTGTGTGATGGGACATTCCGCGGTTGTTTTTGCAGCGCTTCACCGCACTCTGTTAGATTAATTGCTAGGGAAAGTGCGGACTGTTTCGCAGCTAGATTGTCAATTCTTTGGCAGATCAGCTTCTCCCGCTTCTCCATCAGGCCTTTAATATAAGAGTAGAGCTCCTCCATGATAGTTTAGTGCAGGAGGGTGCTTATTTGACCACTGTTTATGGGCTAACAAATGGATGCAGAGGCACAGTATTTACTCTGCTTACCCCGGTTCCCCGGGGGGGGGTGCTGAGTTCCCTTTCCTTGTAGGCCGCCTAGGGAACCCTGCGGTCCAGTCTGGAAGACTTCTTTTCTCACAATATAGCTATAATCCAGTCCAGCAAAGCTTTATCCACTGCAGACCGATCAGTTTTCATCTGGATGGATGCAAAAGAAGACGATTGCAAGGCGGATTGCAATTTTTAGTCACAGAGCTCCCAGTTTAGCAGCCATCTTAGGCCATGGCCTGGACACGCCCCCCCCTTTTTTTTTTTTTAAATTTACAATAATGTTTATGAGTAGTGGCTGGAGTGGTAGCGGGCACAGCAATTAACCACAGTATAAGCTGTGTGAGCCTGAGACACAGGCCTGATAGAAAATGAAATTAGATTACACTAGCAAAATGATTTAATTTTTTTTTTTAATTTAAAATAATGTTAAGCAGATATGAGTGGTGGCTGCTGGCACAGCAATTAAACAATGTTGTATGCTGTGTAAGCCTGACACACAGGCCTGATAGAAAATGAAATTAGATTACACTAGCAAAATGATTTAATTTTTTTTTTTATTTAAAATAATGTTAAGCAGATATGAGTGGTGGCTGCTGGCACAGCAATTAAACAACGTTGCATGCTGTGTAAGCCTGACACACAGGCCTGATAGAAAATGAAATTAGATTACACTAGCAAAATGATTTAAAAGTTTTGTTTTTAAAATTTAAAATAATGTTAAGCAGATGAGTGGTGGCTGCTGGCACAGCAATTAAACAATGTTGTATGCTGTGTAAGTCAGAAACACACAGGCCTGATAGAAAATGAAATTAGATTACACTAGCAAAATGATTTAAAAGTTTTGTTTTTAAAATTTAAAATAATGTTAAGCAGATGAGTGGTGGCTGCTTGCACAGAAATTAAACAACGTTGCATGCTGTGTAAGCCTGACACACAGGCCTGATAGAAAATGAAATTAGATTACACTAGCAAAATGATTTAAAAGGTTTTTTTTAAAAATTTAAAATAATGTTAAGCAGATATGAGTGGTGGCTGCTAGCACAGGAATTAACCACAGTATGCTGTGTAAGCCTGACACACAGGCCTGATAGAAAATGAAATTAGATTACACTAGCAAAATGATTTAAAAGGTTTTTTTTTAAATTTAAAATAATGTTAAGCAGATATGAGTGGGACCTGCTAGCACACCAATTAACCACAGTATGCTGTGTAAGCCAGACACACAGGCCTGATAGAAAATGAAATTAGATTACACTAGCAAAATGATTTAAAAGTTTTGTTGGTTAAATTTACACTAATGTTAAGCAGATATCAGTGGTGGCACTAATCACAGTATATGCTGTGAGCCTCACACACAGGCTGAAAACCAGGCAAATGCAAATAAAATTACAAATAAAATTAAAAAAAAAACGACTGAAGTTATAGCCCTTAAAAGGGCTTTTTGGGGTGCTGTCCTTACAGCAGAGATTAGATGAGTCCTTCAGGACTGTAGTGGACACTAAATACACTAGCCTAGCTATCTATTTCCCTATAATGTCAGCAGCAGCAACACTAAAGCTCCTCTCACTAAGAAAGCAAGATCGTAATGAATCTAAAATGGCTGCTGCCAAGGAGCTGGGAGGGTCTGTGAGGGAGTGTCTGCTGCTGATTGGCTCAAATGTGTCAGAAGGCTGTGAGATACAGGGTCAAAGTTTCCTCAATGATGACACATAGGGGGCGGATCGAACATTGCATATGTTCGCCCGCAGCGGCGAACGCGAACAAGCTATGTTCGCCGGGAACTGTTCTCCGGCGAACAGTTCGCAACATCACTACCAGTAATACGTTTAGAAAAAATGGAAATGCCCAGGGACAAAGGAGGAATGAATCTCCCGAACTTTGCAATATATAATAAAGCAGCTTTAGCTAAATATGTGATTGACTGGTTGACAAAAGAAAATTATTATACAGAGATAGAAGTTGAGCAAGAAGTTACCTCTCCTTTTTAGCTCATGTAAAAAGTAAAACCCTACCTATTATTTGTATAAAAAAAAATCTGTCTTTAGGGAAACAATAAAAGCTTGGCAAGATCGTTGTTCCCTATGCAATTCGAACTTCAGCATATCAGAATATTACCCTATACAGGGAAATCCCCAATTCTTGCATGGATTTACAACAATGCCAATCAAGGATTGGGCTAGAAAGGGACTTATACATTTTTCACAGCTAATTAATAAAGCAGATAATTCATATAAAACCTTCCAAGAAATTAAAGGGACAGTAAAGTAAAAAAAAAAACCTTTCATGATTTAAATAGGGCATGTAATTTTAAACAACTTTCCAATTTACTTTTATTACCAATTTTGCTTTGTTCTCTTGGTATTCTTAGTTGAAAGCTAAATCTAAGAGGTTCATGTGCTAATTTCTTAGACCTTGAAGACTGCCTCTAATCTGAAAGCATTTTGACAGTTTTTCACCACTAGAGGGCATTAGTTAATGTGTTTCATATAGATAACATTGAGCTCAGGCACATGAAGCTCCTAGGAGTCAGCAATGATTGGCTAAAAATGCAAGTCTGTCAAAAGAACTGAAATAAAGTGGCAGTTTTTAGAGGCATAGATACAAGGTGATCACAGAGGTAAAAAGTATATTATTATAAATGTGTTGGTTATGCAAAATTGATAAATGGGTAGTACAGGGATTATCTACCTTTTTAAACAACAAAAATTCTGGTGTTTACTGTCCCTTTAAGAATGAATTTGGGATCCAAAATCATCATTTATTTGCCTATTATCAAACCAGAAATTGTATTATAAGATTAGTTCAAAAACATGGAAATAACTGGGACTCCGAATTTATGGGAAACATTTTATCCCAATTTAGAAATAGAATTTTTTTCGATTTCTTTTTTATATAAACTTACAATGTCTGCAAAAATTGAGAAAATAATCATGAAAAGTCATAATAAGTGGGAGAACCTGCTCACAGTCACCCTCGCAGATAATACGATAAGTAGAAGTATTATTGGAACAAAGAAAGCTTCTCTTGCAGCCTATTATATGGAAGCACAAATTAAAATTATGACTTATTTAACACCTGCAAGACTAACAAAATTTGCCAGGAATAGAGTCATGTATTGTAACAAATGGGGTACTAGTGAAGCAAATATATTGCATTGCTTTTGGTATTGTAAATTAAAAAAATTTGGTATAAAATTTTCAATTCGACAAGTACTATGCTTCAGAAAAGAATTGATCTGGAACCTCAAGATATTTTTTTTCTCCTGCATGGCTCCAAATTTAAAGAGAACACTAAACTTCTGAACTTGATAATACTAACAGGTAGGAAAATGATACTTAAACAATGGAAATCTAAAAAGGCTCCCATGATAAAATATATCCAACTGGAACTCTGTAATCAGATCATAATAGAGCAATTAGACACCTTGGGCCTGATCCAATATGCAGCGTCGCCCGCAAATGCCGGCGACGCTGAAATTTGCACTGGTTTGGTATCCTATATATGGCGTAACCTAGAAGGTACGCTCGTATATTTCTGCCGTCGCCCGTAGTTTTTTGGGCCATAGGCAGGTATACCAAACCAGCGAAGTTTGGTATCCAATATACAGCGTAAGGACTTACGTGGCGAAAATGGAGACATCTTACTCCATTTTCGCCTCGCCACAAAAAGCAGCCGTAGTAAGCCTTACGCTGTCTATTGGAGCCCCGTAACTCCCTAAACTAGCTACAAAATAAACCTAACACCTAACGCATGCGCAATGTCTACCTGTCAACCACGATCTGCTAAATAAAACCTAACACCTAACGCATGCGCAATGCCTATCTACCTGTCAACCGCGATCCCCCGCCGCAATCCCTAATAAAATATTTAACCCCTAAACTGCCGCTCCCGGACCCCGCCGCCACCTACATTAACTACCCCCTAATGTGATCCCCCTACACCGTCGCCAACTATATTAAACTACCCCCTAAAGTGAGCCCCTTACACCGCTGCCATCTACCTTACCTACCCCCTAAAGTGAGCCCCTACCCCGCCGCCATCTATTTTAAAATTATTAACCCCTAATTTAATCCCCCTACCCCGCCGCCACCTATATTAAATTAATTAAACCCTAATCTAATCCCCCTACCCCGCCGCCACCTATATTAAATTAATTAACCACTAATCTAATCCCCCTACCCCGCCGCCACCTATATTAAATTAATTAACCCCTAATCTAATCCCCCTACCCCGCCGCCAGCTATATTAAATTATTTAACCCCTAAAATACTAAACTATCCCTACCACTAAACCTAAGTCTAACCCTACAAATAGCCCTGAATAGGGCTTTTTGCGTAGCATTACCCCAAAGTAAACTGCTCTATTGCCAGCCCTTAAAAGGGCTTTTTGCGGGGCATGCCCCAAAGAAAACTGCTCTTTTACCAGCCCTTAAAAGGGCTTTTGGCGGGGCTTTGTCACAAAGTAAACTGCTCTTTTGCATCTTATCTAAATCCCCCTACACCGTGGCCACCTATAATAAATGTATTAACCCCTAATCTAATCCCCCTACACCGCCGCCAGCTATATTAACTATATTAACCCTAAATATATTAGGGTTAATATAGTTAATATAGTTATTATATTATATATATTAACTATATTAACCCTAATTATATTAGGGTTAATATAGTTAATATCGTTATTATATTATATATATATTAAGTATAATAACCCTATCAAACTCTAACATCCCTAACTAAACTCTTATTAAAATAAATCCAATATTAATATTATTAATTAAAATATTCCTATTTAAATCTAAATACTTACCTATAAAATAAACCCTAAAATAGCTACAATGTAATTAATAATTACATTGTAGCTATTTTAGGGTTTATATTTATTTTACAGGTAACTTGGTATTTATTTTAACTAGGTACAATAGCTATTAAATAGTTAATAACTATTTAATAGCTACCTAGTTAAAATAATTACCAATTTACCTGTAAAATAAATCCTAACCTAAGTTACAAATACACCTACACTATCAATAAATTAAATAAACTACAAATATCTAAACTAAAATACAATAAAATAATCTAAACTAAATTACACAAAAAAACAAACACTAAATTACAAAAAATAAAAAAAATATTACAAGATTTCTAAGCTAATTACACCTATTCTAAGCCCCCTAATAAAATAATAAAGCCCCCAAAATAAAAAAATTTCCCTGCACTATTCTAAATTAAAAAAAGTTAGCTCTTTTACCTTACCAGCCCTTAAAAGGGCCTTTTGCGGGGCATGCCCCAAAGAAAACTGCTCTTTTGCCTGAAATAAAACACACAATACCACCCCCCAACATTACAACCCACCACCCACATACCCCTAATCTAACCCAAACCCCCCTTAAATAAACCTAACACTACCCCCCTGAAGATCTCCCTACCTTGTATTCACCCAACCGAGCAGAACTCTTCATCCGATCCGGGCGATGTCTTCAATCAAGCTGCAGAGAGTCTTCTTCCATCCGGCGATGTCTTCAAGCAAGCGGCAGAGAGTCTTCTTCCATCCGGTGATGTCTTCAAGCAAAGCGGCATCTTCAATCATCTTTCTTCGCTCCTCCGCCGCGGAGCATCCATCTGGCACAACGACTTCCCGATGAATGAGGTTCCTTTAAATGACGTCATCCAAGATGGCGTCTGTCGAATTCCGATTGGAATTGGAATCCGACTGATTCCGAACCAATCAGCCAATCAGATTGAACTTGAATCTGATTGGCTGATTCAATCAGCCAATCAGATTTTTCTACCTTAATTCCGATTGGCTGATAGAATCCTATCAGCCAATCGGAATTCGACGGACGCCATCTTGGATGACGTCATTTAAAGGAACCTAAATTTAAATAATTTAATATAGCTGGCGGCGGGGTAGGGGGATTAGATTAGGGGTTAAATAATTTAATATAGGTGGCGGCGGGGTAGGGGGATTAGATTAGGGGTTAATTAATTTAATATAGGTGGCGGCGGGGTAGGGGGATTAGATTAGGGGTTAAATAATTTAATATAGGTGGCGGCGGGGTAGGGGGATTAGATTAGGGGTTAATAATTTTAAAATAGATGGCGGAGGGGTAGGGGCTCACTTTAGGGGGTAGGTAAGGTAGATGGCGGCGGGGTAGGGGCTCACATTAGAGGGTTATAGATTTAATATAGCTGGCGGCGGGGTCCGGGAGCGGCGGTTTAGGGGTTAATACATGTTTTATTGTTAAGATAGTGAGGGGGGATAGCGAATATAGGGTTAGACGTGTTGGGCTATGTTAGGGAGGCGTGTTAGACAGTGCGGGTGATTTCATACTTTAGTCAGGTTTTGTAGGCGCCGGCAGTTTTCTAAAGTGCCGTAAGTCACTGGCGACTCCAGAAATTTGTACTTACGTAGATTTCTGGACATCGCTGGTTTGTCAGACTTACGGCACTTTAGCTTCTGACAGCGCCGTATATAGGATAGCTCGAGTTGCGAGCTGAAACTGCGGGCGACGGGGGTTCCCTCGCTTGCGCCGCAAACTACGCTGCATATCGGATCGCGCCCCTTATCACTTCCAGACACCAGTTTAAAGAAATTTATACAGAAATGGGAGTAATATATTCTGGAGCAAGAAATAGTATTTAAAAAACAAATTTTATATCCTTTTTTTACATACTGAATTATTGATAAATTTTAGAATAAGAGGGCAATGGACATTCTTAGATGAGTGCAGGGCCGCCACTAGAAATTTTGGGGCCCCTGACTTAACCATTGATCAGGGCCCCCCCCCCCCCCCCTCCTTTGACATGTGCAATTTTTGACCAAGTGACTAAACTTGGAAATGTTGTAAAGGTAGTAACATACACTGAAACACACACACACATAAGGATTCACATATATACACTCTAACAAACACGCAAAGAAAGTCAGACACATACACCCAAACAGACACTTAGCACTTGTTTACATTGACCTGAAAAGTAATGAGGTAAACTACAGTTTTGTAAAAAAAGGAGATTTAGAAAACAAAATATGGAGTTCTGATTATCTTTTTGTAAAGGAAGATGCCAACTAAATGATGACAACAGCATGCAGTGGCTGAAAGGAAGGGCCCTGAACTGCCTAAACAATAATTTAAAGGTTAAATGGTAGATTGGTGACTTCCCGAAAGGTCTCATTAGTCTCAAAGTTTGTAGAAAGATGTGAATAATCAGAAGTAAGGTCAAAATGTCCTATAAAGGAACAGACAAAGGACACACACACACACACACACACACACACAAACTCAAACTTGCACATACACCCAAGGAAACACCAACAGAGACAGCCTCAGAAAACACACAAAGACATACACACACACACAGAGACACCCACAGAAAACACATAAAGACATAAATACACACCCTCACTGAGACATCCACAGAAAACACACAAAGACATACACACACCCTCACAGAGACACCCACAGAAAATACACACCCTCACAGAGACCTCCACAGAAAACACAGACATACATACATACATACACACACGCACCCTCACAGAGACATCCACAGAAAACACAGACATACACACCCACCCTCACAGAGGCATCCAGAGAAAATACACAAAGACAAACACATGCCCACCCTCACAGAGACACCCATAGAAAAAGCTCAAAGACATATGCACACACCCTCACAGACATCCACAGAAAATGCACAAATACATAAACACCCACCCTCACAGAGATACCAACAGAAAGAAAATACATACACACTCATAGAGACACAAACCAAAGCACAAAGACATAAACACAGGCACCCACAGAAACACTCACAGGAGGAAACATTTATGCACCCAGCATCCCCTAAATCAACAGTGTGTGACATGCATGATAAAAAAAATGCAGAGATCACTTTTTAAAGAATCATATTTATAAATGTGCAAACAAAAATAATTCTGTGAATTCAAAATTGTACATTAATGATTTGGGTAGATGGCTAGATGAAGAAAAGTACTTTTAAAAGGTTGACATATGTTTTTTTTAATATTTTGCCCATTTTCCCCAACCAAGAGCACCACTTCAAATATAGTGTACAAATGTTCCCATCTGTCAGCTGTACTCTATATGGTCTTGGTGGAACCATAAACTGTGGTACTCATACCATTAGATCTGGTTAAATGCAGGATTTAAGCTTGTTGGTATGCATTTCAAAATTAAGTCAGCTGAAGAGTAAACTGAACAGTTTTAAGTTAACCTATCTCATTTCCAACACTGAGCAATCTTAGTCTGAGAGTATAACATGTTATGCAGATGTAAAAATCTTAGATAAAATGCCTCCTTGTATCTGGAATGTCCTTGCATAAAGGGGCAGTAAACTTGAATGTAATATATATAATTTGTGTATTGAGGAGGAAACATTTCTGCATGGTTTTAAATATAGAATTTCTACAGCATTGTCAAATAATCATAAATACACTGCTGCTAAAAAAATGTGTTTTTATGGACCCCTCGCCCCACTATAAAACTACTACCACACTGAAGTTACAATCTTAAATTGCACAAAGAAATAAAAACATTTGCTAAGTAATTCCTATCTCCTCTGCAAATGAAAGTGATCAGCCGTCTGATTTAGGCACACACTCTACAAACAAAGTGCCAAGTTTGTCTCACACTGTGCATAGTGGTTTAGTGCACACTCAGAAATCCTCTCAAATGCTAATACTTTACTCTTTACTTGTAATAACATTTCCCATGCTCAATTAGCACTCTGCTGTAGTACCCACTGGTGGCTGCCAAAATTAAAAAAAAAAAAAAAAAAAAAAATTTTTTTTTTTTAGTTCTTGCCTCATGGGGCCCCCCTAGCCCATTGGGCCCCTGACAGGAGTCACCCCTGTCACCCCCTGATGGCGGCCCTGGATGAGTGACTTGGGGAAAGGTGTAGGGCAGACTGAGGAGAATATATATATATATTTTTTCCTTTGTTTTGTGTTGTTTTTTTTACCTTTTATTATTTGTTTTTCTATAGCTAGAATCAGCTGTAAAATCCATTAACTATACTTTTTGATCTGTTTATCTATAACAAAAAAAATATGTTTATACTAATAAAAGATAAGATCTTGTCGTTGTATGATAATTTATCTAAACCTTGATGCGGTTATTATGCTTTTTTCTTCTTATAGATGTTATGATTTGAGTGATCTGCGCTTCACTATCTTTGTACAGAATCGATCTCGCAATAAATAAATATAAAAAATAAAGTGGTTCAGCACCAGTGTGTCCTGTGCTAGCTGCAAAGCCTCACATCAAAGACCCATACACAATATCACAGCAAGAAGATAGCAGCAGCACCAGGAATCCTTGCAAAAGAGGTTTTTCAAGTGCACAAAACAAGAGCGATGTTTCAGACAGTGTTGTCCTTAATCTTGCATATGTTGATACTGAGACAGCTCTCTTAAATACCCTTAATGGGACTCCACCCCCAGTGGCATCACATTATACACATCAGAAAAAAAGGAACATTTTTAAAGTGACAGTGCATACAAAACATAGTTAAATCCCAGTCCTTAATCATTCCATTTGGTATCTGAGTTTCTAATTTATAAATCCAGAAGAACACTCTTTGCTTGAGTCTCTTCTCCCTGTCACCCAAGCCCCCCCCCCCCCCCCCGCCTATCTATAGGGACACGTTCAATGACTTGATATCTTAGCTGGCTTACTGAGTGACCTGCAAATCATAAAAAACTTGATGATTTGGCAAGTTTATTAAAAGATAGAGGGTACCCAGATTCATTAATTGAGAAAGAAAAAAGGTTGGCATTATTAACAACACGAGAAAATGCTACAACACATTTCAAATCTAGGAGGAAAACAAAAAAAGAAGCCCACTACAGAATAGTTTTTGTATCTAGCTTTAATAAACAAAGTAACAAGATCACCAAAATTATTAATAAGCATTGGAACATTTTGAAATATAGTAATCCTGACATAGTTAGTTAAATTCCAAACAACCCCTATGGCAGCCTTCAAAAGATCTAGGAATCTGAGAAATCAAATGATTAGATCAGATAAAAGGAATCTGTGATGGTGCAAACAAAACACAGAAGGGCGCCTCCTAGTGTAATATCGTACAAGCAGTATATATATATACAATGGCAATAGACCATTGCCATTGTGTATATATATATATATATATATATATATACTGCTTGTACGATATTACACTAGGAGGCGCCCTTCTGTGTTTTGTTTGCACCATCAAAGATTCCTTTTTTCTGATCTACTTCTGGGAAGGAGCGGCCGTTATCCGAGGACAATGACACCAAGGAGTGCTAAACCAAGTAGAAGTTTCATCTTTAGAGACTGATCACACCTTGGACTGATAAGTCATAGCATTTAAAATGCAATAATTATAGTCACCATTTATATTTTTTATTGTTATTATATAGTCATATTGGTCTGTTTTGCGCCCCCTTGAGCGGTGACGTCGGAATGTCATCAGGTTTGTTTTGATTAGATCAGATGTTGACCTAGAGAGGATAAGCAGACAGACCTTGTTAGGCTCTAAAAAGAATGGAAGTTTTCCATGTCTAGGATGTGCAAATTGAATAATGTGATAAAGGGTCCACATTTTTTCCATGCACTGGCAAAAGATTCTCTATATATGGCTGCAACACAGAGTTTATTATTTACATACTGAAATGCCCATGTTCTAGGTTATATGTAGGGGAAACGACTAGAAGGGTCTGTGACAGGATCACGGAACACAAATCTAATATTAGGAACAATTATGAAAAATCCCCAGAAGCATGTCACTTAAGAGATGTAGGTCACTCAGTTAGCCAGCTAAGATATCAAGTTATTGAACATGTCCCAATAGATAGACGAGGGTGACAGGGAGTAGAGACTCAAGCAAAGAGAGTCCTTCTGGATTTATAAATTAGAAACTCAGATACCAAATGGAATGAATAAGGACTGGGATTTAACTATGTTTTTATAAGTGTGTACTGTCACTTTAAAAATGTTCCCTTTTTTTCAGATGTGTATAATGTGATGTCCCTGGGGGTGGGGTGAGGGTCCCATTAAGGGTATGTAAGAGAGCTGTCTCAGTATCAATGTATGCATGATTAAGGACAACACTGTCTGAAATGTCTCTCTCAAAATGTTTTGTGCACTTGAATAAACCATTTGCAAGGATTCCTGGTGCTGCTGCCATCTTTTTGCTGGAATAGTAATACTGATACCATCATCTTTGAATAATGTAGATCTAATTTAATTTCATAGAAACTGAATTGTACATGGCAGTATTACACTCATCACACTTGATTATTACCAAAGACAACTCACCAATTTGTACATTGAGTGCTACAGCACAGCTTCTAGAGCCCAGCTGATTGGTGACGGTGCAGCGGTAGAGACCTGACGTTCCTGCACTGAGATTATGAAGAGTGACTGAGGCATGATGATCTGATGAAAGAGACATGCAGCAAGTCAGTAAAGCTAAATCCCATAAGTCAGTAAAGCTAAACACCTGAGCCTAGATCATATGCAAGTTGTTATTGATAGTGAAAGAGACTCATAGCTGGAGCCCTGATACTATCGCTAGTAACAGTGATTACTTTCTTGCTATAACATGCTATAACATAATACCATTGGTTCCCTATGATTTTTTATATTAATCACGTTATCAAAATAGAAGAATGGGTGGGCTCAAAAATGGGTGCCACAATCCTAATTAGTTACCCAATTAACCAATTAGAACTTAATTTTATTTTTACAAGTAGAGAAAGGAATCCCTAAATAATATGAGAATACTTTACAATATTATGGGTCAGATAAGATCTAGCTCTTGGTTAGATTAGTATTTAATTATCTTTATTAACTCCTGCTTTACAAGCTATAGAAGACTAAGTGCTAGATTACAAGCGGAGTGCAACTGATAGCGCACGTGTGTTATTTTGTGCTTGGTCCCGCACTAAGAATAACAACAATTTGGTATTACAAGTGGATGTTATAAAATATATTTTTAGCATGCCCTATGCTTTCAATAGATAGTGCTGAGAGATAGGGAGAGAGCGCTCATATTACAAGTGGTCAGTTTAGTGTTTGTGCTTGTGCTCAATTCAAAATACTGCTGTAAAATGTTGCACTTTTGGTGACCTGATAGTTTGCATAATAAAACACATGAAAATTATGGATATAAAGAATTGAAGTTAGGATTATACTTAATTAATTTAAAACAAAGGTTTATTAATGAGAAAAAAGTTTGTAAAGCTGAATTAAAGGAATACAGTAAATATATGTATGTGTGTGTATATATGTGTGTGTATGTACAGTAGATATAATAAGTGTACACACCCTTATGAAATTTAAGCTGTTTGAAATGTAAAGACAGAAATAACAACAATGTAAATCCAGAAAAAAAACAAATAGTTAATAATTAGGAACATTTAGAATAAAAAATCTACAACACCATTATTGCCCAATTAATACTTTGTAAAAGCACCTGTTATATTTATTACAGCAGCAAGTCTTTGTGAATAAGTCTCTATTAACTTTGCACATCTAGACTTTGGAAATGTATCTTACTCTTCTTTGAAAAACAGTTCTATTAGATCTCCTGTGCACAGCTCTCTTTAGGTCAGTGGTTCTCAACCTAAGTGACCTCAAGGCCCGGTAAGTTTTAGCCGGACCGGTCCAGGGCCCGGTAAGCATCGGGAGTGGGTTGCAGTAGGTTTGGAAGAAATATATATATATATATATATATATACATATATATATATATATATATATATATACACACACACACAGTCTCTTTCTCTCCTCCCCTCTCTCTCCCCCCCCCTCTCTCTCTTTCTCCTCCCCTCTCTTTCTCTCTCTCCTCTCTCTCTCTCCTCCCCTCTCTCTCTTTTTCTCTCTCTCCTCCCCTCTCTCTTTCTCTCTCTCCTCCCCCCTCTCTTTCTCTCTCTCTCTGTCTCTATCTATCTCCTCTCTCTCTCTCTCTCTCCTCCCTCTCTTTCTCTCCTCCCTCTCTCTCTCCTCCCTCTCTCTCTCCTCCCTCTCTCTCTCTCCTCCCTCTCTTTCTTTCTTTCTCTCTCTCTCCTCCCTCACCCACTGACACCAATGAATTATAAAATTAACCCACTATAAACCATTTATATATATTATATATGGATCCCACACCACTGAATTATCATATAATTATAATATATATATATATATATATATATATATATATATATATATATATATATATATATATATTATAACAGTAGGTTAATTATATGATAATTCATTGGTGTCAGTGGGATCTATATATATATATATATATATATATATATATACACATACATATATATACATACATATATATACATAATATATATATATATAAATATATATATATATATAAATATATACATAATATATATATATATATTTATATATACACATATATATATATACATACATATATATATATATAGTTTACAGTTGGTTAATATTTTATAATTCATTGGTGTCAGTAGGATCTCTCTCTCTCTCTCTCTCTCTCTCTCTCTCTCTCTCTCTATTTATATATATATCAAGCTATGATTACGGCACCCAGCCGAAACATGTCAGCTTGAGTACACAGTGCTCTATGTTCTCTTGCTGTATAGTACCCCTCCAGGGACTTTTTAATGGAAATATAATAAAGACGTTTTAAATTACCTATTCTGACCTGAGGATCGAATCTTTTCTTCACTATTTGTGTATATATATATATATATATATATATGTATATGTACACACACAGTTTACAAATACACATTGGTGTCCAGTGGCCACCCTAAATATATACATTGGTGTCAGTGGCCGTAATTATGTAATTGGTGTCAGTGGGCTTACTTGTGAGCCGATGCTTCACCTCTGCACGACGCCAGCCGCTTCTACCCGGTCACTCACAGTGCGCCCGCCCGCCGCTACATGCTCACAGTGACACAGTGCACAAACTGACATGCGCAGTGGCACTCTGACAGGCTCGTCCAAAATTTAGGAGATGTGTAAAGGCGGGCCTGTCAGAGCGAGTGTCTGGAGGCAATGTCGGGTCGTGGCCCACCAGCAGGGCCGTCGCGGCCCGGTAGTGGGCCGCGGCCCGGCTGTTGAGAAACACGGCTTTAGGTCATTCCACAGGTTTTTGATGGGATTTAGGTCTGGGCTCTGATTGGGCCATTTCAAGCTTTGATTTTCCTTGTCTGAAGCCATGCCTTGGTCAGCTTGCATGTGTGCTTTAGGTCATTGTCATGTTCGAATGTGAAATTCCTCTTTATCTTCAGCTTTGTGACATAGGCCAGCAGGTTTTGTGCATCTATCTTGACAAGAGCCTCTGACCCAGCTGAAGAGAAGCAGCCTCAAAGCATGATGCTGCTACCACCATGTTATGGTATGGTGACCTTCATTGGCTTTGTGGCAAACATATATTTTACAATTTAGTACAAAAATGTGAACTCTTTTCTCATCAGGCCGTAGCACATTTTCCCACAAGATTTGGGGTGACTGCATGAATCTATTGAAATAATTTACATGAGCTTGGATGTTCCTTTTTGTAAGCAAGGGTTTCTGTCTTGCCACCCTACCCCATAGTCCAGACATATGCAGAATACGAGAGATGGTGGTTACATGCAAGGAGTGACCAGGACCTGCCAGAAATTCTTGTAGCTGTTAGTCTCTTGGTAGCCTCCCTGATAGGTTTTCTCCTCATACTCTCACCAAATGTGGACAGTTATCTGTGGTGTCTCTGTGGTGCCACATTTTCTCAACTTATTTATGATGGTTTTGTCTGTGGTCCTTGGTACATTCTGTGACTTTGATATTCTTTTGTATCTCTCTCTCGATTGGTACTTTCAATAATAAACGCTCTCACTTTCTTTAGAAACTCTTTGTGGACAATGGTTTTCCCAGTATAATGCACCCCAAACATTTAACCAAATCCTACAGCAATAGCTGACTTTAACTGGGTGTAATCCGAATCAATTTCATTGATGGCAGGTGTATGCTATTTACCTACAGGCAGGATTTAGACTGTGAATGGTTAACTGTGAACACAGCTAAAGCCACCATTATTAAAGAGTGTGCAGACTTGTTGCTGTTTTTTATTTTTAAATAAAATGTTCCTAATAAAAAACTATGGTGTTTTGCTTCTCTTAGATTTCAAAAACCTGCACAATCATAAGGGTATGTAGACTTTTTATATCTACTATATATATGTGTATGTATGTGTTTGTATGTGCACCGTGCATGTGTGTGCGTTTTGTGTGTATATATTTTTACCCAGAAAAGGTGGCAACCCTTATGTATGTGCATGCGCGCGTATGTATATATATATATATATATATATATATATATATATATATATATCATACCTCTCAACATTTAAGATTCCAAAGAGGGACTCCGTTTGGAGAGAGTGTGTATATATACTGTGTATATATATATATATATATATATATATATATATATATATATATATATATATATATATATATTTATATAATATGATTCCCCCCCCCTATCTTTATATCATTCTCCAATGCTTTGCTGTTCTATCCAAAGCCAAATGGGTTAAATGCTAAATATAAAAATAGATGTTATTTTAGTATTAAAAAAACGAATTATTTTCCATATAAATAAAGCACAGCCATTACAATCTTTAATATTTCTTTTTTAAAACCCCTTCTAGTTTTGACAATTTAACATTCTGGTAATTATTCTGTTTCAGTCTAATTTCTTTACTTGCTGCACACAGTCCCTGTCATCTATTTACTGTGAATAATCTCACGTCATAATAACTAATTGAATAAGGTTCTAGGGTGCTTCCTCTTTGTGCTAGTGGCATTAAATTTAGCTTTGATTATTGTATTCCTTATTGCTGATCCTGTTCTATTTTCACTTGCTTCTAACCTGCCTTACCATTTAGATCATAAAAGCCTGGTACCAAACCAAACATCAAAGGCTTAAAGGGACATTATACACTTATTATACACTGCTTATTTTTAAATAACATTGCTCTGATTTTCACACTCATAACCAAGCCCCAAAGTTTTAGGAGAATACCGACGTATACCTACTCCAGCTTGCTCCTGTTTGTGTAAATGGTCTTTTCATATGCAAAGGAAGGGGGAGGGGGGAGTGTCTGATATTTGCCACTTGCAGTGGGTGTTCCAGCTACCTTTTAAACAGTGCTAAACTGGAAGCTTCTAAGTAAGTTTTTAAACGGTTGTATACTGGATTTTTATATCAGTATCTGTGCATCTTATTCTTTATAGAAGTGTCTATTACATGCAGTTACATAAAAATTGGTGTATACTGTCCCTTTAAGTAAGTGTAAGCACTTTATCAGAAACAGTTCTAAACTTGTTGCTCTGCTCACCTTACTGAATGGTGCCCAATGTACCTATTGAACTCCTGTAGCTTGTTATTTTTTTTCCAAACTTAAAGGGACAGTAAAGTTATAATTAGACATTCATGGGCAGAGCATACAATTTCAAACAACATTCCAATTTACTTCTATTATTTCATTTGCTTCCTTCTCTTGTTATCATTTGCTGAAAGGTTTATCTGGTAAGCCCAGGAGCAGCAATGAACCAAGGTTCTAGCTGCTGATTGGTGGCTGCATATATATATAGTAATTATTTGTCATTGGCTCACCCATGTGTTCAATTAGAAACTAGTAGTGCATTGCTACTTCTTCAACAAATGATACCAAAAGAATGAAGCAAATTTGATAATTGAAGTAAACTGGAAAGTTGTTTAAAATGGTGGCCTAGATTTGGAGTTTGGCTCCTAACGCTGGTTTTAGGCTACCTCCGGTATTTGGAGTCACTCAAAATAGGGTCTAACGCTCACTTTTCAGCCGCGACTTTTCCATACCGCAGATCCCCTTACGTAAATTGCGTATCCTATCTTTTCAATGGGATCTTTCTAACTCCGGTATTTAGAGTCGTGTCTGAAGTGAGCGTTAGACATCTAACGACAAAACTCCAGCCGCAGGAAAAAAAAAGGGAACAGCCAATCGGATTGAACTTGATTCTGATTGGCTGATTCCATCAGCCAATCAGAATATTCCTACCTTAATTCCGATTGGCTGATAGAATCCTATCAGCCAATCGGAATTCGAGGGACGCCATCTTGGATGACCTGGTATGGTGAAGATAAGGTGAAGATAAGGTAGGAAGATCTTCAGGGGCTTAGTGTTAGGTTTATTTAAGGGGGGTTTGGGTTAGATTAGGGGTATGTGGGTGGTGGGTTGTAATGTTGGGGGGGGGTATTGTATGTTTTTTTTTACAGGCAAAAGAGCTGAATTCTTTGGGGCATGCCCCGCAAAGGGCCCTGTTCAGGGCTGGTAAGGTAAAAGAGCTTTGAACTTTAGTAATTTAGAATAGGGTAGGGCATTTTTTTATTTTGGGGGGCTTTGTTATTTTATTAGAGGGCTTAGAGTAGGTGTAATTAGTTTAAAATTGTTGTAATATTTTTCTTATGTTTGTAAATATTTTTTTATTTTTTGTAACTTAGTTCTTTTTTATTTTTTGTACTTTAGCTAGTTTATTTAATTGTATTTATTTGTAGGAATTGTATTTAATTAATTTATTGATAGTGTAGTGTTAGGTTAATTGTAGGTAATTGTAGGTAGTTTATTTAATTAATTTATTGATAGTGTAGTGTTAGGTTTAATTGTAACTTAGGTTAGGATTTATTTTACAGGTAATTTTGTAATTATTTTAACTATTTTAGCTATTAAATAGTTCTTAACTATTTAATAGCTATTGTACCTGGTTAAAATAAATACAAAGTTACCTGTAAAATAAATATAAATCCTAAAATAGCTATAATATAATTATAATTTATATTGTAGCTATATTAGGATTTATTTTACAGGTAAGTATTTAGCTTTAAATAGGAATAATTTATTTAATAAGAGTTAATTAATTTCGTTAGATTTAAATTATATTTAACTTAGGGGGGTGTTAGTGTTAGGGTTAGACTTAGCTTTAGGGGTTAATACATTTATTAGAATAGCGGTGAGCTCCAGTCGGCAGATTAGGGGTTAATGTTTGAAGTTAGGTGTCGGCGATGTTAGGGAGGGCAGATTAGGGGTTAATACTATTTATTATAGGGTTAGTGAGGCGGATTAGGGGTTAATAACTTTATTATAGTAGCGCTCAGGTCAGGTCGGCAGATTAGGGGTTAATAAGTGTAGGCAGGTGGAGGCGACGTTGTGGGGGGCAGATTAGGGGTTAATAAATATAATATAGGAGTCGGCGGTGTTAGGGGCAGCAGATTAGGGGTACATAAGGATAATGTAAGTAGCGGCGGTTTACGGAGCGGCAGATTAGGGGTTAAAAATAAAATGCAGGTGTCAGCGATAGTGGGGGCGGCAGATTAGGGGTTAATAAGTGTAAGGTTAGGGGTGTTTAGACTCGGGGTACATGTTAGAGTGTTAGGTGCAGACTTAGGAGGTGTTTCCGCATAGCAAACAATGGGGCTGCGTTAAGAGCTGAACGCGGCTTTTTTTCAGGTGTTAGGTTTTTTTTCAGCTCAAACAGCCCCATTGTTTTCTATGGGGGAATCGTGCACGAGCACGTTTTTGAGGCTGGCCGCTTGCGTAAGCAACTCTGGTATCGAGAGTTGAAGCTGCGTTAAAAATGCTCTACGCTCCTTTTTTGGAGCCTAACGCAGCCTTTATGTGGACTCTCAATACCAGAGTTATTTTTATGGTGCGGCCAGAAAAAAGCCGGCGTTAGATTTTCGGGTCGTTACCGACAAAACTCCAAATCTAGCCGGGTATGTTTTATCTAAATCATGAAATACATTTTATTTTTGGTTTTCATGTCCCTTTAAAGAAGTCTTTAACACCAGCTCTACAGCAGCCTGGTTACTAACATGTGAGTGATGCATCTGAGACTGGAAGAGAAGCAATCTTATCTCAATGATCTTATCTCAATGAGATCCTTATTCAAACCACATTCATCTAGTTCAGTCTTCTCTTGGATGTTTAGTAAACAAAAACTTTTGTATGTGATCAATAAAGAACTTATTGCTATAAAAGTGTCCTTCTCTGAATTGATGCATGTTATATATACCTAGCTGTTAAACACTGATTATAACATATATAAGGAGCTTATATATATGCGCAAACAGCTCACTGCTTAAACATAAGGCAAGCCTGCTGGGAACTCTCATGTGCTGTCTTGGGTTTCAAAACATAAAGGGAAAGATTACAATTCACGCAACAAATCAGTTGAGAAAACACTGTGCGCGTTATGGCTTTTTCGCAGCTATTACAAGTTGCAAAATAACTTAAATTGCGCACGTTAAACCGCGTAATCCAAACAGTCAAATCGCGTGCGCAATCACTTATTCTCCATTAAAGTCAATAGTGAAGACAAATAGAAAAAAAAAACACAACCCTAATATTTTGCGTAAAGCCCTTGAAGTATTCTTCTTGAAAAGAATACATGAAAATGTGAATATTTCATATTGCGAAAATGTTTTCGTAACGAAATATGTTCTATTTATAAATAAATATTTCTCTGTATATGTGATGATTTTTAGACAGATATATCTATTTATAGCGAGATATGTATATGACTATGTCTAGATATCTCGAGAACTATTTGCGTATATATTGCTTTGAAAATCCATCTGAGATATTGTCTAATGTACATAAGATTGTAATGTAAAATCTTTTAATTCTCTCCATTCTTAAACATATCTCTCTACATATAAATCCATGTTTCCCTATATATGTGTATGTAGGTGCTCTGAAGAAAACTTTTGAGAGAGATTTTTTTGCTAAACAAAAAGAAGAGTCCACAAATTTGGGAACAGACACTACAGTACCAGTGACACCGGCAACACCAGGTACACCACTAATAGTAAATACTGATAAAAAACCTCACTTCAGTTTCAATAAGTCAGATATGGTGAAACAAACCTATAAACCACCAAATCAAAGGAGTAATATACAACACAACAATAGATATTCCAATAAAGGGGGAAAAAAGACTACATATGGTAATAACATAGGTAATAATGACACACACCACTACTCCCAAAAAGGAAAAGAGAAGGATCACTTTAATGGGATTAAAGGATATCCACACCAGCACCAACCATCAGGGCCATGGAGAAATAGTCCTAGATACAGTAACAGTAACAACAGTAATAATATAAATAACACAAGACCATATTATAACATGGGGACACAACAAAAACTAAGAGAATTTAGAGACCATCAAGAATACAATGATTTGGAATGGAAGGACATAGAAACTTTCCCATCAGAACCCGTAGAGGTGGTAGAGAATGGTTAGGTCCCCTATGTTCAAACTCATTTTTTAGAGCAGGGAATAGGAAACAGGTTCAAACCAAGATGAACAATAGAAGGTGCAAGGCCCAAACAAGTAGATTGGAATTTAGAATGGAGGCCTCCTCATGGTCAGGGTCAAGTAAAGGGAAGAAAAAGAACAATTGAAATAGAAGAGGATGTAGGGCAGGAAGAAGAATACAATATAAAAAGAAGACCCCAATAGATGCAGTGGAGGAAACAATACAAATATTCAATATTTCACTAAATATGATAGAAGAAAAGGTCTTGAAAAGAGGGCTTTCTTTTGCGTCCACACAGACCCCGAGCTCTTTTGATTTATTTGTAGCCATCAATAAATTTATTAGAAAGTTAACCCTTACTAGTCATTTTGAAAAAGGGAAAACCCAGGAAACTGGAGGTCCCCTGACAGAGGATGAGAAAGAGACATTACAGGCCCTAGCTGACTTAGAACAGGAGTATTATAGTCAAACTCAGAAGGATCTTGAGCTATGGTCTTTACATGAAGATGACAACTTAGAAAGGGAGGATTTTACCCATAGTAAATTAAAACCGAAATCCATATTTTTTCCTGTGCAATCACAGGGGAAATTTATCTCACAATTTAAAGACGCAGTTCTGCACATAAATGTGTAGTAACTTTAAAATAAAGAAACACAATCTCAGTTTAAAATAGAAAGCGGCTCTAAAAGGACTGAAAGAGAATGAGAACATAATTTTTCGAGGTGCAGATAAGTGGGGTTGTATCGTCATTCAAGACAAAGCTGATTACTTAAAAGAAGCATTCAAATTGCTCTCCAATGCAGAGACATATGAGATATTGAGTAGCGACCCCACTCCACTTTATCTGAGTAAATACAGACTACACATAGACCAAGGATATAAGGACAAAATATTAAATCAGAAAGAGTGGACATTTTTGGTAAGTGATGAAACAAACATTGCAATATTCTATCACTTGCCAAAGATACATAAAGATCAGAAATGTCCACCCAGAAGACCGATCATATCGGGTATAGATTCACTAACTGCAAAACTTTCTGAGTATGTTGATGGGTTTTTGAGATTGATGATGACTGATCTGAAATCTCATCTACGTGATACACCACAATTGCTACAAATGATACAAAGTATCATTTGGAAACCAACATACAGGTGGGCAACGTTAGACATATCAGCCCTGTATACATCTATTCCCCATTGTTTTCTGAACAAGTATGAACAATAGCCAGAATCCCAACAGGATTTTATATTAGAATCCATACGATTTGTTCTGGAGAAAAATTATTTTCTGTTTCAGAACAGATTCTACTTGCAAAATAAGGGCACCGCAATGGGGACAAAATTTCCTCCCAATTTTGCAAACTTATATGTTGGATACCTAGAAGAAAAAATTATCTATGAAAACAATAATTATAAGAAAAGATACATAGATGACATTTTGATCATCTGGAATGGGGATCTATTAAGCTGGTCAACATTCATGGAAGATCTAAACTTGAATTAAATGAATTTGAAATTCACAGGCAGCTCGGATACAAATGAGATAAATTTCTTGGATGTTATCCTCTTTAGTGCAGGAAACAAAGTAGGCACGAGAGGGTATAGGAAAGACACAGACACTAATGGTTTTCTGGATGCCCAAAGTGGTCATCATCCAAAATGGATTTAGAATGTACTCTTCAGGCAGTTCCAGAGAATCAGGAGGAACTGAAGACGTTTGGAAGATTTTAAGGACTAAAGGGACGGTTTCAAGCTAAACATTTCAAACCATACAACATTGAGAAAGCTTATCATAAGGCAAAAAGTTGTTGTATACATGATGGAGTGTAAGTGTCAAACTCCGTTAAGGTACATAGGAAAAACTAAAATAATTTTGAAAGTTAGGTGCCTAGAGCATATAAAAAATATAGAGCAGGGATTTTGAAAACCCCACTGATAAGACACTTTAAAAACATACACAATAGTGATCCATCTCAGTTATTTATAAAAGCAATTGAGCAGGTACAGGTGGGACCTAGAGGCAGTAGTAGGATGCTGGAACTTAGATAAAGGGAGACCTTCTGGATCCACGCTTTCAAAAGCCTAGATCCACAGGGTCTGAATAAAGATATAGATCTAGCTGCCTTTTTGTAATTAAACATATACAGCCACCAGTCCTAAATCAGTCCAGCTAAAAAATTCATTCACCCATACAAATGCATTTATTGTCACTATAAGAAATAGGTCCCAAAGGTAGGGACTCATGTACATATACATATATATGCAAATATAGGGGACAATTAATGTCTTTATGAAAGAATGATTGAAAAAAGTTTTTTGTACCATCATTTATAATACATATTTTAGGTATTTCCTTTTATATATATATTGATTTACGAATGCAATACATTTTTTATGTGAAATTGTTGTATGGAAACTACTGATTTTAAGCACTTTTATAGCGGTTTTAGATATAGGTTATTGAGTAAAGATCAACTATTATGCAATTGAAGGAAACTAGTGAAGGGATTAACTTAGGAAATACGAAATTAGAAAGATCGTTTCTCTTATGGTAACAGATTTCCCTTAAAAAGCAATACTTAGTTAGTATCAGGGCTAAGTAATGAGCAGTGACGCTGATGGATTATAAATAGGAGGCTTAGGGGGGGCGTACCCTACTTTTGATGAAGCGACCAATCGCGTTGTGAAACGCGTCAGGCCACGCCCCCTCACTAGCCGGAAAATTTCACAGGAGTGCTCTGGCACTGTTTTAACTTCTCCAATGCTGTTTGGAGAACTATTATACAAGCACGATTCAACAGTCTTTCAAGGTATATGTTTGGATACTGAACTTGAATTACAGACTGCCAGTTTTATGTCTTGGACATTTTTTCTACTTATACTCATATTTATTTTGTGTGTTTGTGAGCTTATTTGAGCTTTTAAATTGAATAAAAAAACCTTTTTGGGAAACACCGGTGTACAGGCATAGAGCCCCCTTTTTTCCCTTATAAGGGCCATCACAACCCCACACATCACAGATTACTAAACCCTTTTGAAGCGGTTCATCTTCTGCTGGGGAGGTGAGGACTGGATCTGAGGAGAAGAACATATGTTGAAAAAAGAAAGGGGACTGAGCTGCCTTCTCCAGTGGTTATTCACCACATAGTGTCTTATCCATACCTCACAGGAGTTTCCATTTGGCTTCACTTTGTAGAACAGTTTTCAAGTGCAAATTACATACTACACTAGGAAGGTTTCTCTTTGCTGTGCGCCCTTCCCTCTTATGTTCCAGATGTGTATATATATATATATATATATATCTCGAGAACTATTTACGTATATATCGCTTTGAAAATCCCTCTGAGATATTGTCTAATGTGCATAAGATTGTAATGTAAAATCTTTTCATTATCTCCAATCTTTGAACATATCTCTATATATATAAATCCATGTTTCCCTATGTATGTGTATGTAGGTGCTCTGACAAAATGCTGACGGACATTTGTCCGACGAACAGAATGCCAAAGCATGTTCCGGCCGAGAGCAGATACGCTCCGGAGCCTCAGGAGCCGCAACCACCTCTGGGAACCTAACCATGGGTCTCAGGCCACATGTCTTGTAATTCTCTGTCTGTGAAATTATCTGTCTATCTATCTATCAAATCTATCTATTTATATATATATATCTATTAAATCTATCTATCAAATTTATCTATCTATCTATTGCATCTATTTATCTATCTATCTACCTATCTTATGGACGGACTGTTATCTGACAGCCACTTGTGTGTCGGACTACTATCCATCGGCCAAATGTCCGTCTGCCAAATGTCTGTCTGCCAAATGTCCATCGGCTAACAGTCCGGCCACAGTGTATGTATGTCAATGTAAAATCCCTTTGTCTGCTTTTTTTCTTCATACATCCAAGATCTCATATCTTTGAGCCCTTATAACTTTTGTGCGCAATATTTTGTTTTAATAATTTTTATTAGACAGTGTTAATATGAGTGTAACTGTACTTTGTAACGTATTTTTGAAGTGTTTCATGAAACTTTTATGTTGCGTAAAACTGTTAACTACAGCTCTTCAAGCACGGAAAGGATTGTTGTGTAAAAGGCGAATGCAAGTGCACACAATCGTGATTTTTTCAAGACTTATAATAGCTGCACAATGGAAATTGATTGTGAGAAGACCATATCGCACACAGAAAACTCATATCGAGCGACTTGTAAACTTGCCCAAAATGGGGTTGTTTCTATTTTGACACAATAAATATTTTGACAATACAAATAAAAATGTGGTCCTTTTTATCTTGATAGTTTCACCTTGAATATCTGACATGCGGTTGTTACCAAGCTCTAAAAATAACTTTGGACTTGTAATTTGATTGCAAAAACAGAAGCACTATTGACTCGAGTAATGCAAAATAGCTCTAATTTTTTTTTCACTCCACTTGTAATCTAGCTCTAAATAAGCTATGTGATTTTAGTTGGCTGTAAATTCTCTTTTGCTTTTAGTGTCAATGTATTATTTTAAGAATGGTAAACACTAGATTGATGGCTATCTGAAATATAATGAATAAAATAAGTATACTTGCCTTCCTGTTTGATAACTAGCGCCTGAGTGTCTGGTGGTATTTTCTCCCATTTAAACCTGGGAGTTGGGATACCTTCTCGCACTGAACAATGGAGACGAATACTTCCTCCCTCTTGTCCATACCCCTCACTTGAACATTCTGGACTTGATGGTGGAACTGCAATTTAAAATAAAAGTCCTCTTGAACTACAATCATAAAACAAGTTTAAAATCTTGGTGTGGTGCTTGGTTTTGACCTTTAAAAAACGTATTTGGCATCAAGCCATGTTCATCTTCATTTGACACATATTTTATTTTAACAGACATGATTGTTAGACTTACTTCTGAAGTCAATAGTACTACATTCCTAGATGTCCTTTGGAAACAGTTTGAATTGTGGACACTACAATCTTTTCTGGCAGTCAGGGGGATAATCTTTCATTAAGAGAAGTAGACAAGCCTATTTCTAGTTTATGTGTCTATTCAATATGTAACTTTTTTAATATCATATTTTGTAAGTACTACATATCTTATATATAAGTTCTGACATCGGACCACTTGAGTCCTTAGATAGAGCTGGTACTTACCAAGGACAGTGAGTCCTATAACACCTATGTTAGGTGTTGCTCCATCTGGAGGGTTGATCACGGTGCATTGGTAGGTACCAGTATCAGAGCTACGGGTTTGATTGATAAAAATACTGGCATCTTTGGTTGGATGGAAGGCAAATCCCACTCGTCCTAAATAGTCACTTAAACTTCCCACAATTTGACCCTGCTCATATGAGATGATCTGTTCAAAAATTAAAAAACATAAGATTAAATCAAAATCAACAAAATATAACTTTGCCCATCCAACTTGTTCACTTATTGAGTAAATGCAATTATCAGAAGGATAATCTAGACAAAAGGATTCCACTATTTTTAAAAGAACTAGATTGCGCAAATCAATGTTAATTTATAATTGAATGGGGAGATAATAATAATAACTAGTACATAGTTACCATGTTATAAGATTCATGTAGCATAACACTCATATATCCTTCAAAAGACATATATATAAAATGTTTTATACAACAAACATATACTTCTTGTCAAATCATGCACATTTAATCAAAATTATTTTTTTAAAAAGTCACAAAATATTTTTCAATCAAGTTAAAAGTCCTTAAAACTTTACAAGAACTCAGTTCTCCTTTAAGAAACATGCGGCTAGATTTGGAGTTCGGCGGTAGATGGGTTGCTAACGCCACGCGTGTTTTATGTCTAACGCACGGCATTGTTTGACTCCGGTATTTAGAGTTCAAAAAAGACCATCTAACGATGCTCCTAACGATGCTCCTAACGCGAGAATACGCACAGCTCGGTCATATGACGCATACCACATCATGCACAACAATAACACGCCGCAAATGTCACAACAACAATCAATCAACAAAGCACACAAGCATTACACATTCACAAACGGGGGGATTTTTAATAAAATTTAATACGGGGAATACGCATATACTTTAAGATGCGGAAATTCGCAAAATAACAACATGGAATAAAAAATATATATATACACTAGAAAAATAATCGCATTCAATATCACTATATATTAGGACAAACATACATATACAACACTTCACTAATAACACACCATCGCAAATTCACATTTAAAAAGAATACTATTGGACAATGTTAGAGAAAACGACCACTATGACATCATCGCATTCTACACATTCCACAAATACTAACTCCAAATGAGCATGCGCAAATTCACACAACTAATACACATTGCACTAATATTAATTGCTAATAAAGCACACCTGAACACAATTTACAACGGAAATTGGTACATCATTAAATATTTACACAGGGTATATAAGCACCACACAAGCAGGGCTTCTTTGACTGTGTTGCTGTTGGGTCTTTGGAGATTGGAGGTTTAAGATTAGAGAGTTGGTGCATTATTGTGAGTGAGTGTTAGCGTGAGAGAGTCAGTTGTTAGTGTTATCGTGAGTGAGTTAGTGGGAGTTAGTGGGAGTGGGAGAGAGTCTGTTAGTGGGAGCGTGAGTGAGTTAGTGGGAGTGGGAGTTGTTAGTGAGAGTTGCTAGTGGGAGCGTCAGTTAGTGGTAGTTAGTGAGAGTTAGTGGGAGTGTTTGTTAGTGAGAATTAGTAGTAGTGTGAGTTAGCGAGCGAGTGATTTTTCTGTACACGTAACACATTTACACGCAAACACATTCAATACATACATACACTTATCAATAACATTACATACACTCCATACCCCCTCATACTACACTCCATACCCCATTCCCTGTAGTCCCATTCCCTTTCATCCCATTTACTCTTATCCCATACCCCATACCCATCCCATACCCATCCCCTAGTTACATTTAGTTTACATATCCTCCTTTTAGTCTTCTTCTTTTGGTTTATTTAAATACTCCTTACCCTCTTTGTTTGTTTACATCCCTCTCACACTTTCAGCACTTTTTTTTTCTTTTTAGTTCCTTATTTTGACCCCCTTTCATTTCATCACACTCACTTTTTGTTTGATTATTTGGGGTTTAGTTTAGGGAACAGATGGAGGCCAGGCAGGGGAGAGGTAGAGGGGGAGGAGAGGGAGGGGGAGAGGAACAGGGCAGGAAGGGGGGCAGGAAGGGGGGCAGGAAGCGGGGGTGGAAGCGGTGGGTGGACCCAGCCACTTTGTTCAAGATGAACAAGTGGCTGGGCCCAGTGGCGGACAGAGTAGGGCTTCACAGTCCGGGAAACAGAGGGCATCGTCACAGGGGAAGGCCAAGGCAACTAGGGAGGCGAGGTTTTCGATGGAGGAGAAGGAGGCCCTCGTAGAGGCCTATATGGCCAGGTATAGGAGGCTGCAGCACCAGAAGACTACCCCGACTGACAAGAGGAGGCTCTGGAATGAGATAAGAAATGCAGTCAATGCAGTGGGTGGCCGGAACAGAGATCTGGATTCGATAAAACATCGCTACCGGGACTGTAAGATGGATCTCAAGAAAAAGTTAAGTCTGGAGGCCCGACATGCCGCAGGAACCGGTGGCGGACCTGCCCTGGAAATAGAGTACTGCCGATGGGAGGAAATGTTGCGGCCCAGCATCTCCGAGGTGGAAGTAGTCGGTATCGGAGGAATTGATACCGGGAACCTGCCACTCTCATCTGACGGTAAGCTCATTGAACAATAAATTCACATACAAATGTATTTCAAGGGACACTATACGCAAACCTTTACTTTCATGATTGAGGTAGCGAATACAATTTGACAAAACATTCAAATGTACTTATATTACCTAATTTGAATCATTCTTGAGATATATTTTAATGAAGAAATAGCCATGCACACGGTGAAACAATCACAGGAGGCAGCTATATTCAGCTAACAATCAGCATCTTATAAGCATATTTAGATATGCTTTTCAGCAAAGAATATCCAGAGAATGAAGCTAATTAGATAAGAAAAGTACATTAGAAAGTTTATAATAAATGTATGCTTCTAAATCATGAAAGATAAAACATTGGGTTTCATGTCCCTTTAAGGATCAGATTAATGCTATAACGTTGTTTACACGCATTCAATTACTTTGCGGTTACATCAGTATCTAGGCTATAGGTTAGGTGTGCATTTAAACAGACTGAAAACAAACGCGAAAACATTCAGATTGACCAGAGATATCACAAACACGGTTTTGAAAATGCGGAAATCGTATTGATTGTTTGTTAGATTTCAAAGTGGATTAATGATTCTGCATTTGTAATTGTATCGTAAGCTAAGTCATTTAAAGCTTGATTTGCAAATATGCTAATATATACATTTTTTATTTCTTTTTTAAATATACAGAGTCTGGGGAGGAGGCAGCACAAGAAACACAGCCTCATCCATCTCCCCGGGATGAGAGTGGTGGGGATGAATTTCCACTTCGGAGGGAAGAGGCCCCCCGTGACGAAGAGCGCAGGAAGCTGATGAAGAGGCCCCGGAAGCAGAGGAGGAGCCCGCGGAACCAGAGGACCCTCAAGGACCCGCACACCGCCGTGCACGGGCACCCCGCCGTGCACGGGTACCCCGCCAAGCACAACAAGAGGAAATAGCGGAGGTGCGGGTTCTACTGGACTGCATAGACCAGATGCGTAACTCCCGGATACAAAATATCGAAGGCCGAACTCGAATTCTTGATGGACAAAATCAAATAATTGAAGGCCAAAACCAAATAATAAACATACTTAATAGAATCGAACAAGGCCAAAACTGAATCATTAATCTGCACCAAGAGATACCCAAAGCAGCGCAATGATCTGGAAATTACCAATTAGATACCATATATTATAAATAAATAGCAATATCTGATAGATATATGTGTATATAGTTATGCAAAATTAAAAAACAACAACACAAAGTCCAAAAAATTATTTTGGATACAAGGACAGTTCTTAATACTTGTTCCGAAAGTATATTGGTAATTGAAATGAAGCAAAAGATCCAGCAGCTCCTCTGGAACAGGTGATTCCACAGACCTTGGTTGCAAACATGTTTTAACACACTGCACCAAGAGATGTTCAATTTTTTCCGGGAGGCGCATGCTGGTCTACCTCCTGGTCCGCCTCCTGCTGCTGGGCCTCTTGCTGCTGGGCCTCCTGCTGCTGGGCCTCCTGCTGCTAGGCCATCTCCTCCTGCCGGCCCATCTACTCCTGCCGGGCCATCTACTCCTCTTCAGCCATCTCCTCCTCTTCAGCCATCTCCTCCTCTTCAGCCATCTTCTCCTCCTCAGCCATCTTCTCCTCCTCAGCCATCTTCTCCTCCTCACCTTGGTCATCCCAGTACTCTTCCTTCCACTCTTCCCGCAACATCTCCAAGGATAACTCTTCGGAGTCGGCAGTTGCCCCTCCCTGAGCCTCAGCCCCGTGGGAAGAGGGGAAGGAAGAGGAAGTAAGTATTTATTTTCATCTTTAATGTTTTTTTTATTTAATGTGTAATGGATAGGTATGTGATGATGTGGTTTTCATACACTTGTGGACCACACTCTGTATATAATCTACTTCTATGGGACCGGGTCCATGGAGGCAGATTGTTTGCAGAGTGTGGTTTATAAGTGTGTGAAAACCACATCATCACATACCTATCCTTGTTCATGATATTGATTGGTTTCTGTTATGTGATGTCCAAACTGTTTCCCGAATCGCAAACAAAATTACCATTACAATTATCCATGATGGCATATTACTGTTTGAATGCCAATAACACAGCTTAAAGGGACAGTCAGAAAATTATTGATTACAAAGAAAACACTGTATTACGCATTATCAAGTTGGAAACAACAAAACATGGAGAAATACGTGTGACTTATGTGCTTAACCTTGTATCTATGACTAGGAAAAATGACCACTTATTTGTTGTTCTGACATAACAACATTTTAGATATCAATGATCAATACATGGTAAATAATATGCTGTATGAGCACAAGGTTTTACATATACAAATGCTATCCAAATGCCCTCTAGTGGTCAAATTGTATAATGATTACATGCACTCTTCAAGCTCGAAGAAATAAGCACACGAACCTCATAGGTTTAGCTAGCAAATTTAAATAAACACAGACAAATGATTAATTGGTGAGAAACATTTGATATCATTGATATTACAAAATTGACTTTTAGAATAATGCAAAACATTATTTGTTTTCTAAACTGTCCCTTTAACAAAATTACATATGCTAACACATATTTGAAGCTTGTTGGTATATCTACATGTACTTGTTCAAAAAATAAATATTGAAATCAGATTTATATTGACGTGTTAAATAAAGTCTATTTTCTTAAAGAGACATTATTGTGTTAATTTTTTTTTTTTGAAAGACATTTGTTTTAACAATGAATATGGTTTAAAGTCCTTTTAGGAGTGGGGGGTGAAAATATGCTAACAATAATATATTTGAAGATTAAACAATGTGGAACTCATACATGATACAAAAATCAACATTTGCATTAAAGGGACAGTATACTATATTTTTAACAGAACTGTATGTAATAGACACTACTACAAACAACAAGATTAACATATACTGATATCAATATTACAAAGCTTCAAACACTTTCAAAGAAAATCGGGTTAGCTCTATTGAAAATATAGATGAACCCCCATTACAACCGTAAAACAAGACAAAACACCATCATACACAAAACAGGAGATAGCTGGAGATGGTACTCACATGAAACTTAGAGGCTTGGCGAGGAGTCTGATAATTAATTACATTTTATTTGAACAGAAGCAAAATGAAACGTGTATTTGTTAAACAATGGACTATCTAACTAGAGACCAAATTAAAAGATTTCATTTATAATGTGAGTGTCTAATGAACCTTTAATAAAATATACAACGAAATTACATTTAGAAGAAGTCGGCATCATATATTTAGCATATGATAAAGCTAAATGCATATTGATTACTTTATTCTAACACAATAGCGCATATTTATTAATTAGATATCTTTAACATTAAACACAACAGTCATTTTTCTGAAAAAGGAACATATTGTTGACAAACATATTAAACAACATGGACTATAGAAATTTGCACTTGCCTCGAAATATCATATGCATGAAAACATTTTGCTTTCGTTCGTTTATTCAACCAGACATCCAGCAAAAGAGAATGTGGTGGTCTTTATCAGCTACGGGTCAACAATGTAACATGATGCAAATAATACATATTCGCAAGGTTTTTAAAATTGGCTGCAGTCACAAACGTTTTTAAAGTGCACAAACAAATATTGCGGGACTACGTAATCCAATCAGACGTTTTTTTACCTTTGCATGTGACGTCTTAACATGGCGCTTCCTTGATCACGTAAGAACGCCATCCAATAAAAGGCACATTCTTGATCACGTAAGAACGCCCAAAAAAAAAGGTGCATCCTTGATCGCGTCAAAACGCCATCCAATAAAAGGCACATTCTTGATCACGTAAGAACGCATAAAAAAAAGGCGCATCCTTGATCGCGTCAAAACGCCATCCAATAAAAGGCACATTCTTGATCACGTAAGAACGTCAGTCAATACAAGGAATCATTGGACAGCCTGGCAGGTGACGTCTTAAGCAACATGGCGCATCCGAAATCGCTGAAAAACTGCAGCCAATACAAGGACTCAGTTGACAGCTTGGCATATCACTAAGAAACGTATTTATATTTTAGGAACTAGTATGTGTCTAGATTGCTATCTAGGAATGTCACCAAATCATGAATCATCTTTTCGGACTTGACTGTCCCTTGAACTATAGCTATGGTGTATATCTTTAACATTTAAAAGATACACATGAGAAATACATATGCCATTGATGTTTTAAGATATGTTTTGATTGTTTTGGAATAACAATACTTATACATGGATTGATTAAACGTGTCATTTATTCAAGTTTAAATATGGTCAGCCTACCTATAGCCATATATGGGAGGAGAAGTATTTTGTTAACATATTTGTTAAAAAATATTCATCATCTAAAATATTTGCATTACACACAGAGATTTATTTGGTTACACTTTTACAATAAGATAGAATTGAAAATGAAATACATGTGCTGTCAACATTACAATAAGATTGTTTATTAATAAGATTATATGTCCTTGTTCATGTAAAAAGGACAAAAACGCTTTAGAAATGGAAATACATTCATTAACAATTGTGCTCACCATCACTTAAAGGGACATGATTTTGTTTTTAAAAAGAGGATACACATAGACAATACTATTTCAATAAAATGAACACTTTACAGGGATTATATCATTGTATCAATCCTCTGATCATTTGTTAAAGGTGCATCAATTCATGCAGAGTTTCTAAATACACACATGGATGTGAAAATTGAAATATACATATATACACAAATAACAATCTATATATACATATATAAAACAATTACTATGCTAATCATAATCATGCAATGATAAAGCTAAGAGAAAAATATATAAAGACAAATAATAAGATTACATTGGAGATGTTAATCTTAAAGTCATTTACAATTGTCTTACATATATGATTGTTTATAAAAAATTATTTTTGGTAGGTCCCTTTAAGGATCAACAAGATAAACTAGAGCTTTCAAAAAATAACATAAAGAATGAGGACAAAGAATCGTGCAATGACATGTTTTTATTAGTATGTAAGAAAACATCAACAACGTTAATAATCTTGTAAAAATAAGGAATATTTGAGCCATATGACAAGGTAACAGAGTGCATCACAGTCCATGAAGAGAGTTGCCAAGGGCCAGCATAGCCCCATTGGAGACATATGACAAGGTAACACAGTGCATCACAGTCCATGAAGAGAGTTGCCAAGGGCCACCATAGCCCCATTGGAGACATATGACAAGGTAACACAGTGCATCACAGTCCATGAAGAGAGTTGCCAAGGGCCACCATAGCCCCATTGGAGACATATATCAAGGTAAAAGAGTGCATCACAGTCCATGAAGAGAGTTACCAAGGGCCAGCATAGCCCCATTGGAGACATATGACAAGGTAAAAGAGTGCATCACAGTCCATGAAGAGAGTTACCAAGGGCCAGCATAGCCCCATTGGAGACATATGACAAGGTAACAGAGTGCATCACAGTCCATGAAGAGAGTTGCCAAGGGCCACCATAGCCCCATTGGAGACATATGACAAGGTAACACAGTGCATCACAGTCCATGAAGAGAGTTGCCAAGGGCCACCATAGCCCCATTGGAGACATATGACAAGGTAAAAGAGTGCATCACAGTCCATGAAGAGAGTTGCCAAGGGCCACCATAGCCCCATTGGAGACATATGACAAGGTAAAAGAGTGCATCACAGTCCATGAAGAGAGTTACCAAGGGCCAGCATAGCCCCATTGGAGACATATGACAAGGTAACACAGTGCATCACAGTCCATGAAGAGAGTTGCCAAGGGCCACCATAGCCCCATTGTAGACATATGACAAGGTAAAAGAGTGCATCACAGTCCATGAAGAGAGTTACCAAGGGCCAGCATAGCCCCATTGTAGACATATGCCAAGGTAACACAGTGCATCACAGTCCATGAAGAGAGTTGCCAAGGGCCACCATAGCCCCATTGGAGACATATGACAAGGTAACACAGTGCATCACAGTTCATGAAGAGAGTTGCCAAGGGCCACCATAGCCCCATTGGAGACATATGACAAGGTAACACAGTGCATCACAGTCCATGAAGAGAGTTGCCAAGGGCCACCATAGCCCCATTGGAGACATATGACAAGGTAAAAGAGTGCATCACAGTCCATGAAGAGAGTTGCCAAGGGCCAGCATAGCCCCATTGGAGACATATGACAAGGTAACACAGTGCATCACAGTCCATGAAGAGAGTTGCCAAGGGCCAGCATAGCCCCATTGGAGACATATGACAAGGTAACACAGTGCATCACAGTCCATGAAGAGAGTTGCCAAGGGCCACCATAGCCCCATTGGAGACATATGACAAGGTAACACAGTGCATCACAGTCCATGAAGAGAGTTGCCAAGGGCCACCATAGCCCCATTGGAGACATATGACAAGGTAAAAGAGTGCATCACAGTCCATGAAGAGAGTTACCAAGGGCCAGCATAGCCCCATTGGAGACATATGACAAGGTAAAAGAGTGCATCACAGTCCATGAAGAGAGTTGCCAAGGGCCAGCATAGCCCCATTGGAGACATATGACAAGGTAACACAGTGCATCACAGTCCATGAAGAGAGTTGCCAAGGGCCACCATAGCCCCATTGGAGACATATGACAAGGTAACACAGTGCATCACAGTCCATGAAGAGAGTTGCCAAGGGCCACCATAGCCCCATTGGAGACATATGACAAGGTAAAAGAGTGCATCACAGTCCATGAAGAGAGTTACCAAGGGCCAGCATAGCCCCATTGGAGACATATGACAAGGTAACACAGTGCATCACAGTCCATGAAGAGAGTTGCCAAGGGCCAGCATAGCCCATTGGAGACATATGACAAGGTAACACAGTGCATCACAGTCCATGAAGAGAGTTGCCAAGGGCCAGCATAGCCCCATTGGAGACATATGACAAGGTAACACAGTGCATCACAGTCCATGAAGAGAGTTGCCAAGGGCCACCATAGCCCCATTGGAGACATATGACAAGGTAAAAGAGTGCATCACAGTCCATGAAGAGAGTTACCAAGGGCCAGCATAGCCCCATTGGAGACATATGACAAGGTAACACAGTGCATCACAGTCCATGAAAAGAGTTGCCAAGGGCCAGCATAGCCCCATTGGAGACATATGACAAGGTAACACAGTGCATCACAGTCCATGAAGAGAGTTGCCAAGGGCCACCATAGCCCCATTGGAGACATATGACAAGGTAACACAGTGCATCACAGTCCATGAAGAGAGTTGCCAAGGGCCAGCATAGCCCCATTGGAGACATATGACAAGGTAAAAGAGTGCATCACAGTCCATGAAGAGAGTTACCAAGGGCCAGCATAGCCCCATTGGAGACATATGACAAGGTAACACAGTGCATCACAGTCCATGAAGAGAGTTGCCAAGGGCCACCATAGCCCCATTGGAGACATATGACAAGGTAACACAGTGCATCACAGTCCATGAAGAGAGTTGCCAAGGGCCACCATAGCCCCATTGGAGACATATGACAAGGTAAAAGAGTGCAACAGGCACAACAATAAACTTTGAAAAAGGCCAAATGGCAACAATAAAAAAAACCATAAACATGTGGACGGAGGATTCTTATCTGCCACCTTGGAGCATCTCCAGATCCTCCACTTACTGGTCATCCTCTTCATCGTCCTGTGCATGTCCAGCTCCAGATTCAGGCCTTGAACTTAATCGCATGATTTCACTCAGAGTCAAGTCCTGAACCCGGAGCTGGGCCTGCATGGTGTCATTCATCCCTCTCAGGACAGCTGCGTTCCTCAACACGGCCTGCTCTACTCTTGCTATACCTTCTAGCATGAGCCATGCTGAGTCACAGCCTAAAATAAAGAATAAATTAAATATTAAGGATAATTACACAATAGACGAAAAATAAGCAAAGATACATTGTCATCATAAAGACAAATCATTCTTTACATCAATTAGTTTAAATTGATTCTTTACACATGAAATATGTTATTCAGACAGACCAAAATCATTAAAGGGACAGTTTACTCAAACATGTTGTCCCCTTTAATTGGTTTTCGATGATCCACTTATATAGCTTGAGTGTATCAAATCTTGTTAAAGGATTTACATTGTACTTACATTAGCAATTTAAATATTTTAATTATACTGTGGTAGGCACACCTATCCTTAAACATTTTGGCATTGAGGACAAGCTGTGTAAACATAGCAACCTGAAGAAATTACATTCCCACTGGGTTAGACAAGAGATAATGTATAAACATTTGTACATAAATTGTTGGATCCAAGTAGTGGTGATTGGTATATGTAGTGATATCAAATTAAAGGGACACTGAACCTAAATATTTAATTGACTGATTCAGATAGAGCATGACATTACAAATATTTAAAAATTACACATATTCTTTAAATGTTTGAATTCTATAGCTATTTTTTGAATGCAAGAATGTTGGTTTTTAGGGCAGGCCATATTTGTTTATCAACTTTGTTTGTCCCTGCTGGTTGATGGATACATTCATCCAACAATAAAGAAATGATGTCCACAATTATTTTCTATTTAAAATTAATTATAGGCATTTCTTTGTTTCAATAAAGATAGCAAGAGAATGAAGAATAATTCATAAGAGTAGTAAATTACAAATTTGATTAACATTGCATGCTCTATTTGAATCACAATAGAAAATATTTACCTTCAGTGTACCTTTAAGTATCTTATAATGTTGATTTTGAATGATACTTACAGCTGTGCCTGGGAAGGACAATCCGACACCCAGGACAATGAAGATTGAGACAGGGGGGAGGGATGGGATTGGGTTGGGGAGGGATGGGATTGGCTTGGGGAGGGATGAGCTGCTGCTCCGGGGTAGGCCGTACAGCTGGGGAGTGGGGAGTTGGGGTCTGGGCAGCTGTATGGGCCATAATACGAGGAGAGCGGCGAAGGGGGTTGTAGGGGTGTTTTTTGGGAGGGGCAGGAAATGATAAATGGGAAGGGCCGACAGGGGTCTGGGCATGGGCAGGAGTCTGGGCATGGGCAGTGGTCTGGGCATGGGCAGGGGTCTGGGCCTGGGCAGTTGTCTGGGCATGGGCAGGGGTCTGGGCATGGGCAGGGGTCTGGGCATGGGCAGGGGTCTGGGCATGGGCAGGGGTCTGTGACTGGTCAGGGGACTGGGCAGGGGCAGAAACCAGATGACCAGAAGTGGCGGATCCATCTGAAATTTTTTAAAAATATATATTAACATCTCATACATCATGAAATCAAATCAACGCATTTCAAATTGATTATGTTTTCAATATACTTAGAAGTGTGTTTGAATTTGTAAACAATTATGAAATGAGGATATGGTATGCATATAGGCACTCAGATGAATATCAATTACTGTCTGTACAATTATAACATTATTATTGTGTTTTGGCCTGGAATATGCATGTGACATAATGATGGCATGAATTATACATTTTTAAAAAAGATAATATTTTCATGCTGCCTGATATAGAAAGGGGGCAGTAGTGTATTTGAACAGAAAAATAATATTCCTTTTTAAAGTGCAAAAGCTGTAGACTTTGAATGTCTTCAATGAAATGATTTTAAAAAAAGCAACATGTTGGAAACATGATAGATATATTTCACATACCATTAGACTCCAAGGCAGCCTCTTCCTCCTCCGTCACATATGTTAAATCAATCTCTGTAAAACATAACATGTTGTGTACACGTTAAGAACAGATATTATAACATATGTTACTGTTGTTCAAAGACACACATCAATGTTGCATTAAAGATATACACACCCAAAGTTATGATTTACATCATTTTGATGGAGCATACAAATTATATTAGATTTGTTATTCTCAATGATTCATATTTTCGATGTATTGTTTGTATTAATTTAAAAATCATAAAAGCATAGTACATAGAACATTTAAGATTTCTCATGTGTGTATCACTTGATGACTGTTGTCAAAAATGAACATGGAAACAAACATATGCTATACATCTTCTGAATAACAAATGTGTAGACTAATAAAGTTTTAATTATTAATCTTTCAATATTAAAAGAAAATTAATATATAATCAGAAGAGAAAATTATATGTTTGTTTCAAATGTTATGCTTCATCAGAATCATGCTCATAATATTGATTACCAATACACCTTCAATGACATATAAATGAGTCAATGGACTTACCAGGAGACCGCAAAGGTGGCTCTGTGTCACTGCTGGATTCCTGTGGGCTCCCCACACCAACTCTCTCTATGAATGATATAGATATATATTAGTAAACACATTTGGGATATCACTAAATCACATCTGTATCGAATTTTAAGATTAATCAACTTGAAAATATGAAGAATAGAGCAGTCATTAAACCAAAAAATGCTTGATTGAATCAAGGGGATTCTGTTAAAAATGATGTATTGAACATATGTTTAATTTCAGACTATATTAGACATCAAACTCATCTCATACGATGCTATTGCATATCTAAATATACCCATTGATCAATGTTCTTAAAAGAATACACACAAACCACATTTTGAAGAACAGCTGTTGACAAATCTAAACAAACACATGTGGCACATCGAGCCATTTGTGCAATGTACAGTAATCTTGTTTAGGACACAACACATATTTATCACAATACAAAACCAAATTGATTAGTACAAATCTGTAATCATGGTGCTGTTAGAGTATGCTGATATCTATAAAGTAACTCCAACAGTGAAAATGTGAATTATATATCAATATTGTTTAATCCAAAGAATGTAAAGATGAATGAATCTATTGTTTATTAAAGGGACACTGACATGATTTATTTAAATCATTGATTTCTCTGTTCAAACTGTTCAAAATGATTTAACATTGACTCCTATTATAATTTGAATGTTGCTACATTTTAATCTTAAAGGCAGATAAGCAATATTGTATTCAATAAATATTGTTTGTTGAAGGTATCCACCAATCATCAATAAAAACCCAGGTTGGTCAACCAAAATTGAGATGCAGATAAACGTACATTCTTGATTTTAAAATACATTTAGCAATAGAATATTTCACATATGATGATAGTATTATATTTAAATGTTTATTAATATTGCATACACTATCTGAATGACAACATTAATAATTGTAGCTCAGTATCCCTTTAATATAAACTTATATTGATTTGACAATGTTGGTGTTAATGAATTCTCTACTCCATATGTTGATGTAATGAATGGGATTGAGCATGCAATTCAAATCTAATATGTTATTTAAGGATATCCGAAGAATTTTTGAATTTTCATCTATTAAAGGGACATTACATATAAATATTGAACAATGTGGATTTAGTATGTAATGTTCTGTCCATGTTTCTAAGACAAATGTCAATTAAAATGAGACATACCATACTGTGACAAGCCCTGCCTTAAGGATCCAGCAGCAACATCCATATCTGTAATATATTAAATGAGGATTGCATATCATTAATACAAATCATGCCATGTTTAAAATCTTTACATTATTAGCAAATCAATTTAAAACTATTAATCCTTTGGTAGTCCCATGAGTTAATTGTTTCCTCAATTCAATTCATGATAAATATATCCTGTACTCTTATTTTCAATCAGTTGTGTTGTTTACTGTAGCTTTAATTATTTTTTGGTGTTATTTCATTCTCTTCAATTGATGGGCATATGTTATAATTTATTTGGATTCTTCTTTTTTTATTATGTATAATATTGAAAATAAGAATACTGTATTCTTCACATATATAATAATTAACATTTCATTTTGACCAACATGTATAAAGCAATGCCACTTACAGCAAAGCCATGTTAACGTGTATGCGCAATTCCATGTTCGCGATCATTGCGCAATGATTCAAAGCGGAATTACGCATCCGTCATTTGACCAACATGTATAAAGCAATGCCACTTACAGCAAAGCCATGTTAACGTGTATGCGCAATTCCATTTTCGCGATCATTGCGCAATGATTCAAAGCGGAATTACGCATCCGTCATTTGACCAACATGTATAAAGCAATGCCACTTACAGCAAAGCCATGTTAACGTGTATGCACAATTCCATTTTCGCGATCATTGCGCAATGATTCAAAGCGGAATTACGCATCCATCATTTGACCAACATGTATAAAGCAATGCCACTTACAGCAAAGCCATGTTAACGTGTATGCGCAATTCCATTTTCGCGATCATTGTGCAATGATTCAAAGCGGAATTACGCATCCGTCATTTGACCAACATGTATAAAGCAATGCCACTTACAGCAAAGCCATGTTAACGTGTATGCGAAATTCCATTTTCGCTCTGTGACGCATATTCTGTAGAGCGCAAGAAACATCATTCCTATTTCATGTGTCACTAATCTAAAATCAGATATCTAAACATCATATGTAGTGTATGTTGTGAGATCTGTATAGGTTTAGTATCTGACTATATACACATTTTTTGATTAAAAAAAAAATATTAAGATATTATATGAAGTTGGATAATTACCTGGTTCAGATTCTCCATCTCCTCCCAGGCCACCGGACGGAGAAGCAGCTGCCCTGGCCCCCGTGTCAGGACTTTCAGATCCCGCAGCTGGGAGGGAAGAAGAGGAGGCCGAGGATGGCGAGGATCTGAATCTTTTGGGGACCCGGAGATTGAGGAGCTCGCATAAAGTCACCTCATAAGGGAGTAGGTACAGTTTCCGCGGGGCCTCTCTTTTGCCACCTCTTTTACGGGCTTGTACCCAGTCCCTTATGAGGTTGACTTTTTTTGTTAACCGCAACCTCATATCTCCGAATCTCCTCATGATCTGATCCTGGGTCCTCTGGACGTCACACACCAATCTAACCACATTGGTGATAGACTCCCAGAGGGCCTTCTTAACAGGCGCATCTGTCAACCTCCTCTTGTTCCCAAACAGCTGGGGATAAAAGTCCTTGACAGCGTGGACCAGTGCAGCGCTCTCCTCCTTGGTGAACCTGGGAGCTGACATGCCAGCTGGGTTGTCCAATAAATATATTATAATAATAATAATATAAACTGCCTGCAGGCATTAGAGAACTGACAAAGATGGCAACGTGTAATGGACTTTTATATGGTGAAGTAAACATGAGATGCACCATGGGACAAGTTATCTGTACATCTGATTGGATAAAAGTTTGAAATATTGTTAGAATGTCTGTGAGACCATCCTGACTCAAGTTGTGTTTGTGTGATGAACTCTGATTGACCGTTCCTTAATGTTTCATATCTTAGTAACTTCCTTACACATACCTCATGGTGGTGCTGTTACTTCATTTTTCATGTAGACTTATTTGTAACTCATGGGCCTGTCATGCGGATATGTGTGACGCAGATTTAATATCCGTGATCCGTTAAATATTAATGATTAAATTCTCTTTAACATCTAATACTGTCACATTATTAAATGTTGTAGACATTTCTCGGTTTAATAACGGTCTGTTTCTTTAATACAAATACACATTTAATATTGTATGTCTTTATTGTTCATAAAATCCATTTATTGACTTATTGTGAAGTATTGATATTGCTCTATTAAATGTATTTCATAATGCACATTGATTGTGTGCTATTGCGTGACATTAGACTCTAATGTTTAAAGATGCTAATCTGGTGTTTCAAGATGCGTTTCCCACGCAATATTTCTGAATGTTCAAATTCAGGTTATAAGGTCAGTAACTTGGATAATCTGTTTATAAATGTTAAACTACAGGTTTGTTTGTTATTAGTAAATAAACCTCGAGCTTGTATTTGTCTGAAGTGCTCATATATGTTATTGTGCAATGGCGTCTTTATTTTTAAATAGACATTACAAACAAACAATTGTATCAAATGATCTGTAGAGATAGAAGATTGTTTAGACTTTAAAATGTAAATCAATTTATCTTAGTATTTAGATATCCTCAACAGAAGAAATTTAAATGCACATGGTTGAGACAATCACATAAGGCTTCTCTGTGCATCCACCAATCTTCATCTACTGAGCCTATCTCGATATACTTTTCAAGCAAAGTATGTCAAGATAGGAAGAGAAGTAAATACACTATTTAAATCTCTTAAAGGGACACTGTCCAAACAAATTTAGCGTTGGTGATTCAGATTGAGCATGAAATGTTAATCAACGTTATAATTTAATCCGATTCTCAAATGTTAACAATTATCTTGTTATCTTTCTTTGCAAATCAATAATGATATTTGAGATTACGGACAATTGTTTAAAAAAACCTGGGTTGTCCTTGATGATTGTTGGATAAATTAATCCACCACAAAAAACCAAGTTCAGTCCAGAGTACTGAAGCAAATAAATTATCTATTTTATGCATTATTTTTAAAGTAATGATAGCAACATCACAAGGAGCATTCATAATATGAGACAATTTTTAAAGTTGCTTAAAATAGAATACTCATTCAGAATGTATAAATCATAAATTTTTTAACTGTCTCCCTTTAAGTATATTTTTAGTTCATGTCCCTTTAAATAAACATTTCACAATAATGCTTGAAATATCAGAAACCTAGGCACCTTCCTTTTGATAAATTAGTATAACATATGAGGATATCAAATTTAGATTAACTTCTGGATTGTTTTACACACTGACTGAAATATATATTGTAAAGGAGGTATTTCGGAGTCTTCAGCTTAGAGGGACATTAAGCTATATGTTATGTATGCATTTTGGATAAGATTATAATATTTGAACAACTTAATATGTTTTGGTATTCAATCATTAGATTGTAATTATATATATTTTTGGATTAAATACATATCTACATAGGCTATTTTGATGCTGATTGTTGGTTGCACATAGATACCTTATGTAATTGACTAAGATATGTGCATTGATGTTTTTTTTTCAAAGTATATTTAAAGACTGAATGTAATTCTATAGTACTTTCTAAATATGTTTAAATTCTTTTATGAATTATTTAAAAATCAGTACACAATATACTTTGTGAATGTCCCTTTAAGGACAAAAACATTTGTAATGTTGATTTAACATTGTCAAAATAAACTAAAGGGGAATGAAAATTATATATAGATATGTGATGTCTAACCCAAGAGGTAAGATTTTAAAAACTACATAATATTATTAACTATAGTTAAATGACTCCACTAGAAAATCAAATCGATTAACCTGCCATCCAATAACTAGCTTGTGAAAAATATAAAGTTAAATGACCTACCATTTATAAATGTAAAAATTAAAATAATTTAGCAAATAATGTTTTGAGATACCTAAGGAAGATACAAGATCTAATAAAATTAATTTTACATTCAACAACACTGTCACTTTAATGTAATTGAACCACTTCCCCTTCTTAAAAGTGAAAACAAATAATTTTTGAGAAATTGACTACATATCCGAAATTATTTTAACATCTAAGAATTTCTAAAGAAAAGCATCGATGGATCTCACTCCCCAATGAATGTTAAAAAAGATAGTTTAATGTAATATTCTCGGAATCAGTGGATTTTCCACAATTAATGCATTATTTGATCTTATGCATGTGCTTGTCAAATAGACAACTACCAGTCATGGGAGTCAAATTGCTTTTTATTGACAGATTATATGGATATTTATTATAATATGTTCCAAAGAGTGTATTTAATACTAAAATGTTTATTATTAACATTTTAAAATTTAATAGTTTCTGAACCAAAAAGAAAAAAATATTCCTGGAAGTCATCAGATGCCAATCTGAAATGTAAAAATGTTTTTTTTAAAAAGTTAATACACACGTAGTCAAAGATTCATAAAATACATTTACAATCATCTTGTGTCTATGCTCTAACTTTGTTCAACATTTTTTAAAGATATTTATTAATTATATTTAAAAAAAAAACCATTATATTGTGTAATAAAATAAAAAAAAATAAAAAATCTGATTTTCTAATTATACATAAAAATGTATATCACATTTCAATAATATATATGTTGAACATAAATGTCATATTTCATGTCCATTCAAATACCTCTATATCAACTATAATATGTATTCCTTTTTATGATTGTGATCCCTAAATATCTAATGATGAAATATGTATGACTAATGTATGTAAGCTACTAATAATCAACATTCTTCCTGTGATTCTTAACTAGCATGCATTGGTACACCAACCTGGATAATGCATGGTCTTTGAAAGTCAATTCAGGGGTAAACAGTTGATCTTCAATAGGTGTCTTATTCATCATTTCAAAAATAGAGGACTGAAATCCCATCTAAAAATTAGAAATTCATCTAAGTGTCTGATTGTGATCCCTAAATATCTAATTAAGAACTAAATATGACTAATGTATGTAAGCTACTAATATTCAACATTCTTCCTGTGATTCTTAACTAGCATCCATTGGTACACCAACCTGGATAATGCATGGTCTTTGAAAGTCAATTCAGGGGTAAACAGTTGATCTTCAATAGGTGTCTTATTCATCATTTCAAAAATAGAGGACTGAAATCCCATCTAAAAATTAGAAATTCATCTAAGTGTCTGATTGTGATCCCTAAATATCTAATTAAGAACTAAATATGACTAATGTATGTAAGCTACTAATATTTAACATTCTTCCTGTGATTCTTAACTAGCATGCATTGGTACACCAACCTGGATAATGCATGGTCTTTGAAAGTCAATTCAGGGGTAAAAAGTTGATCTTCAATAGTTGTCTTATTCATCATTTCAAAAATAGAGGACTGTGAAATACCATCTTAAAATTTGAAAATCATCTAAGTGTCTCCAATAGGATGCCTCAACAGCCTTATTCTATCAAATAGTTGGCACTTACCATGTGAACATGTCTTTGTATGGTTTTCAAGGTCAGCAGATTTGAAAGATAATGCCAGACATGATCCCATTGGTATACTTCAATTTCAATCTTGGCTTTTTCCACTGTCAGTCTGGGCAATCTTCACTGTCAGGCTTCTAATTCTTCCCTTTCAGTCTTTAGATTAAGTCAGCTCCCTAATGGCATAAAAAGTTTATTCAAAATTACTACAAGTGTGTGAATCATTTCTGTAGCCCTCTCCCACCCCCCATTTCATAAGAAATTTCTGTCACTAGCTTACTGTGTAGCATCTTGTGTTATGTTCTATCAAGTGTGAAGATGAGTCATATTGAGCAGAACAAACCTCTAATGTGTGACATTGAACCATAGTCATGCTAGAGGATCCCTTTCTGAGTATTTTCATTTTAAGTAATGTGTAAACTAAATACTAGTTTATAAAATGTATGCCATATGATGTATTTGTGTACAATTCATGCCAGCAACAGTCCAGACATTTATACTTACCAGCTGATGTCCTCTTTAAAAACCAGGTGGCAAAGACTCGCTACAGGACCCAATGGCCAGAGCATCACCTATATTAATAAATGAAACACATTTTTAGCATTTGATGAACAATCCTAACATGTTTGCACAATTCTCTACTTGTCATTTCCCTAGAGTTCACATCTATTGATAATACTCCAGTCTAACTTCTATTCTTTACCGTCTAAAGTTGCGGTTGATGATGTCTGCTCTGACATTGAGCCCCTCGTCCCGGAACGGCCCCTCTAGAACAGGATCATCCTCCTCATCTCTGAGGAGGTTTCTGTCCGGCCGGACGGCCTGCAGCATCCCAGCCCGCTGTGCAATATTATGCAGGACGCTACAGGCTACAACGATCTTAGACACCTTCTTTGGGTTGTACTGGAGGGCTCCTCCCGACCTGTCCAGGCACCTGAACCTCATCTTCAGGAGCCCGAACATCTGTTCAACCACCGCCCTGGTTCTCTTATGAGCCCTATTGTAGCGCTCCTCTGACACATCAGTCGGGCTACGCAAGGGGGTAATGAGCCAAGGCCGGCTCATGTACCCAGAATCACCTATAAATTATGAACAGAACATAATTCCAACAGAATCCTCAAAATAGTATTTGTAGTACAATAAAAAGTTTTGTACACGATAATCCATTAACAAATGTTTATTTTAACTTTAAAATATCTAGTTCAATATTATTCTCTATCTTCCCATTTCAGCTAAGACATGCTACATATGCGTATTTCTCCTAAATCAAGCCTTGTGTAAAATGCTAACTACATGGTTACATTACATTCTCTATCTGAGCATTTAAGGTAAGACATGCTACATATCTGCATTGAACTAAAAGACATTTGCTGAAAGAGACAATGACATGGTTAAATTGCATTAGCTAATATCTTCCCATTTCAGCTAAGACATGCTACATATGCGTATTTCTCCTAAATCAAGCCTTTTGTAAAATGCTAACTACATGGTTACATTACATTCTCTATCTGAGCATTTAAGGTAAGACATGCTACATATCTGCATTGAACTAAAAGACATTTGCGGAAAGAGACAATGACATGGTTAAATTGCATTAGCTAATATCTTCCCATTTCAGCTAAGACATGCTACATATGCGTATTTCTCCTAAATCAAGGCTTGTGTAAAATGCTAACTACATGGTTACATTACATTCTCTATCTGAGCATTTAAGGTAAGACATGCTACATATCTGCATTGAACTAAAAGACATTTGCGGAAAGAGACAATGACATGGTTAAATTGAATTAGCTAATATCTTCCCATTTCAGCTAAGACATGCTACATATGCGTATTTCTCCTAAATCAAGGCTTGTGTAAAATGCTAACTATATGGTTATATTACATTCTCTATCTGAGCATTTAAGGTAAGACATGCTACATATCTGCATTGAACTAAAAGACATTTGCGGAAAGAGACAATGACATGGTTAAATTGCATTAGCTAATATCTTCCCATTTCAGCTAAGACATGCTACATATGCGTATTTCTCCTAAATCAAGCCTTGTGTAAAATGCTAACTACATGGTTACATTACATTCTCTATATGAGCATTTAAGGTAAGACATGCTACATATCTGCATTGAACTAAAAGACATTTGCGGAAAGAGACAATGACATGGTTAAATTGCATTAGCTAATATCTTCCCATTTCAGCTAAGACATGCTACATATGCGTATTTCTCCTAAATCAAGCCTTGTGTAAAATGCTAACTACATGGTTACATTACATTCTCTATCTGAGCATTTAAGGTAACACATGCTACATATCTGCATTGAACTAAAAGTAGACATTAGCGGGGGGAAAATATATGGTTAAATTGCATCCTATAGCTGAACATTACGCTAACATTTTAAAACTACAGTGGCAATTGTCAAACTAATTAACCATGTTGTGCACAAATACTCACCAACGAGATAACCAGGGGGCATTTGTCTTTCCTCAAACTGTCTCCACAGGGACGACAGAGAGAGGATGCGGGCATCATGACAAGCCCCTCCAAAATTTGCACGCACATGCATAATCCTCATCTGTGCGTCACAAACATACTGCACGTTGAGGCTATGAAAATGTTTGCGATTTCTGAAGGGCGAGTCATCAATTGGAGCACGCAGCGCAATGTGGGTACAATCTATGGCTCCCAAGACATTGGGCAATTGAGCAATATCAAAGAATTCCCGCTTCAGGCGCCTCCAATCACCATCATTCTGTGGGAATCCTATGTATTGCTTACTGATACGTACCATGGCGTCCAGAAAGTTATCAAACACCCCAGAGAATGTACCTTGAGCCAGGCCATGCATGTACAGTTCTCCGGATTGAAAACTCCCGGAGGCCAGGACGTATAGACAGCTTAGCATCTTACTCATGGCGGGAACAGCAGTCCTTATTCTTATACGTGGCTCCAAATGAGGTTTAAGAAGATCGTAAAGGCCAATGAGCTGTTCGCGATCGAGCCGATACTTATCATAAACCTCAAATTCGCTCACGTTTTCCAAGGTGGGTCTCACCCTGTAGACACGAGGACCTCGAACCAGACGACCCCTTCGTCTCAGTCTGAGCCGCCGAGGCTGCCTGATTCGATCAACAGCTAGTTCGCCAAAATAGCAGCACCAGCAGCGTCTACCATGTCATCGTCATCCATCTTTCAAAACAGCGTAACAAGGTAAGCACTTGATCTGATGTGGATCACAAGTGATGCATTGGCCATGTTGTTTGGGGGATTTATAGTACAATTAGTCCAATGGTAGTGAGTTTGTAATGATTGCTGATTGTATTCACCTGTTTGTATGTGAGCGGCGCAAATGCTTTCACAGTGGGCGTTTATTTGTTGTTTGCTGAAATGTTATTTTCAAACAATGAATCTCAATGTGAAAGTGTCAAATATCACACATACAGTGCATGTTTGTAATATTTGTTCATATGCGTAATCAATATTTCTTAAACGCGATCTTATAGTAACAAGCACACGTCCAGGCTAACATGAATGAAAGTGCATAGTTGTGTATAATGTGCATCGAATGTGATCGATCAATGTTGTTGCCATATTGTTTGTAAACGATAAAGTAACATCTGCCATCTGTAGTATTGTATATATAAGTGATTTCCGAGCTGTCAATATTGTATGCGTCCCTTTAAAATCGCAATAATAATTCCGAACTTCCCGTCTGCCATCTGTAGTATTGTATATATAAGTGATTGCCGAGCTGTCAATATTGTATGCGTCCCTTTCAAATCGCAATAATAATTCCGAACTTCCCGTCTGCCATCTGTAGTATTGTATATATAAGTGATTGCCGAGCTGTCAATACTGTATGCGTCCCTTTAAAATCGCAATAATAATTCCGAACTTCCCGTCTGCCATCTGTAGTATTGTATATATAAGTGATTGCCGAGCTGTCAATATTGTATGCGTCCCTTTCAAATGGCACTAATACTGAATAACTTCCGGCTGTCATCTGTAGTATTGTATATATAAGTGATTGCCGAGCTGTCAATACTGTATGCGTCCCTTTAAAATCGTAATAATAATTCCGAACTTCCCGTCTGCCATCTGTAGTATTGTATATATAAGTGATTGCCGAGCTGTCAATATTGTATGCGTCCCTTTCAAATCGCAGTAATACTGAATAACTTCCGGCTGTCATCTGTAGTATTGTGTATATATAAGTGATTGCCGAGATGTCAATATTGTATGCGTCCCATTAAAATGGCACTAATGCTGAATAACTTCCGGCTGTCATCTGTAGTATTGTATATATAAGTGATTGCCGAGATGTAAATATTGTATGCGTCCCATTCAAATGGCACTAATACTGAAGAACTTCCGGCTGTCATCTGTAGTATTATATATATAAGTGATTTGCGATCTGACAATATTTATTAATTGTCCCATTGAAATCGCCCTAATAATGCTGTTCCAAACTGTTGTTTACGTATATGTTGTATTGTAGTATTGAGTGTTAAAGTTCAGAAAGGGGCGGTACAGTGGTGAATCTGTGATGTGTATGGTTGAATCTTCTAATGACGTCATGATATTATTAACCTGCCTATGTAGTTCTGAAATCCTCATTGTGTTGTTGTATTTGACTACATTGTTATTGTGTGCTGAATAAAATCTAAATGTGTGCTTTGTGGTTGCGTGATGGGTGATGCGTGTTATGTACATGTACGTATATATTGTGATTGTGTCCCACATATGCTGACTTCTATATAGCGGTCTGGCATTGTTGTTCCTTCCCATAAAGTGACATCTGTAATCTGGTGTAATGATGTTCTTGTTGTACGTAATTCCTAATGGTTTCTGGTGATGGAATCATGATGTTAAAAGTACAGTAAAATCCATATGTTGTGTTTTGTGATTCCTCGAGAGAATGTAATGTGTTTTTCCCCCATCATTTGAATGCACATGTATGAGTGAATGTTAAAAGTAATGTATGTGCATCCATGACTGATCATGTGTTAAGCCTATGTAGATATGCTGTTGCTGCAAGCATATGAGTTGAATAACTGAAATGCAATAATAAAGGTAAATGAGAATTTTTTCCCATTGTGTAGTGTGAATCCTGAAAAGTTGACATTATTTTTGTGTCCGTTTAAATGTAATATTTTTAAAACAAAAATGTTGTTACTAGTGATGTTGATTTGTAGTTGATGTAATATAAAAGTCTGAAACAATTTAATGGTGTTGTGAATATTCAAACAGTAAAATCCATAAATCCACCATAGGGAAATAGTCATTTCTTGATCTATTTATCATAGCTGGGTCTAACGCATGAAATCATGTCTTTTCTAGCGCTGGTATTTGGAGTTTTTCTGTCTACGCTATTTGCGTGCGTTAGGGAAATGAGGGTTTCGCGTGCACGAGCACGTCTTCCCAATAGAAGTCAATGGAGGCTCTAAAATTTGTTCTTGTTTTTTTTCTAAGACTGGTTTTCCTCGTAAAGTGAATGACGTCATGAGCTTGTGTGAAAAAGTAACTAAATCGTGTTCTTTTTGTGATAAATAAATAATTTGTGTATGGCATGTGGTGTATATTGTTTGTATGCATCGATGAGTGTATGTTTGTGATAATGTTATTAGTTAGATGTAGGTATATGAGGGTCTTTTCCCGTGTGTCAATGTAAGTCAATGGGAAAATGGATTTGTGTTGTTTTTTTTCTAACACCCGAGATCTCGCAACTTTAATCCTTTGTATTTTGATGAAAAATTATTAAATCTGAAAAATAAATATAGTGTCGTGTTTGTATGAGTGTAAGTGTACTTTGTGTAATATTTGTTTTGTGATTCGTGGATGTTTTTTTTGTCGGTATATGTTTACTACTGGTTCTGAGGTGTCGGTAGAAATTTGAGCGTTAGGTGATTTTTGAGTGTCGGTAACTGAACTCTAAATACCGGAGTCCGTAAGAAACCTGCGTTAGGAGCCTCTAACGCTGGTTTTCACGGCTAACACCGAACTCCAAATCTAGGCCTTAATGACCTAAGTATATCCTCGGACAGCTTGAATATTTCATGCAATAAACTGAAGCAATATACTTCTTAGGTGCTGATAATCCTTGGCACCATAAAAAGTGTATCTATACTCACATATAGATACAAAGGAGCAGGCCTCCCCTTTGGGCAGGGCGAGAGGGGCACCTGCCCAGGGCCCCGCACTTTGAAGGGCCCCGCAATGTCAGAGGTGAGGCTATGAGATGTGCAATGTATATGTTGTATTTAGTTTATGAGAAGTGTTTATGGCATCAAGAGGTCAAATATTTTGTGTTATTCTTTTTATAGGTATTACTAAATATTGGCACGGAGTGGGCCATACAAGGAGCAGGACATACAGGGGAGGGGAATAAAGTCACTGGGCTGAGGGGCCCCACAATTGTATCCTGCCCAGAGACCCGCAAATGCTAAGGTTGGCTCTGCACAGGAGTCCGTCTCTGAACCTCCTCATCTGAACGTTAACCTTGCTCTACTCCCGGTACAACTCCCTCTACGAAGCTGACCAGCTCAGAAATGGAAACGGATACCAGAGTTGGTAGAGTATATTTGCTAAGTCTGTCCATGAGCAAACTATCACCTAGATTACAATTTTGCATTTGTGTTTTAACGCTGAAAAAATGGCCATTTCAGCATTAAAACAGTAACGCAGCCATTACATCTTTGTTTAGGGAAATAAGTCTTTATGATTAATCAACACATGCCTCTCCTAGGTGGCCTGTCCGTGTCGAGCCAGTGACTGATGAAAGGGTCAGCTGCTGTACTTGGTGACCAGGGATTCAATAAACCCTCTCTGTTGGATCGTCGTCTGCTACCCAGCTGCTTATGCACATGACCCGGTTTCTTCCCTGAGGCTGTGTCACTAGTCCATAGATCAGCCGCACCTCCCCGGGAGCCGGTTAAGAAGGGTTCAGTGGCATGTTCCGTCTGGGAGACATGAGTGCAGGGGGCTGCTCCGGTATTATAGATGGCCACAGTGTTGCTTGCAGGTCGGGTGCTCTCCGGTCTCTCCCAGACATTATTGTCCCTTCAGCCCTTTCAGCTGGCTCGTGTGCTACCTTACCAATGGCAACATGTAAGGTATGGTGTAAATCCTCAAAATTGAGGAGCATCTGTAGTTCCAGTTCCTTAAGGATCGCCTGCATCTGTAAATGTAAACCCCTCTCCATATCTAGGAACCAGGTTGTAATGAGTAATTTCAATTTTCACTAGCGTGGAACTGCTTTACCCGGCTGCTAGCAAACTGGGGGGGGTGGTTGAATGTGAGAAAAGTATGAGGCCGCGGTCGTTGATCTCTGGAGGCTCAAGTTGTTTCTTTCTGCCAATGTAAACGGCTATATTTGGTGTTAAAGAGATCCTTGGCTACTGCCCTTTTAGTTTCAGAGTTTATGAGTAATTATATCTAATTAGAGCAGAGATGACTGACATTTTCTAAAATTATAGAGAGAGCTTCTCCACTTTGCGACTCCTCATGGCTGCGGATAGGACACGCCCCCCTCCAAATGACATCATTAAATTTGCTTTGTTCCCTTGGTAGTAATTTTCAAAAGCTAAACCTAGGTAGGCCCAAACTGATTTCTAAACCGTTGAAAACTGCCTCTTAGCTCAGAGCATTTTGAAAGTTTTTCACAGTTAGACAGTACTAGTTCATTATGCTCACTCCCGTGTAGTTATTTAGAAATCTGCACTGATTGACTAAGCTGCATGTAATAAAGGGATTATCTATCTTTTTAAACAATAAAAATTCTGGTGTAGACTGTCCCTTTAACATATACAATAAAGTTAAATAGAATATACGCGATTCAAAATACACACCTGAAGAGGATATTGTGGTTCTACCAAGGGAGAGACTGTCCAAATAATGTTAAGCCGGTTGAGAGCCGCTGTAGTGCGAAATGAGCAGGGCAATAGAGCGCTTCCCCCTCGAGCCACTTGCACACTAGGAGTGGTTACTGTCACCTTCACAGCTGGAAGAAATAAGAGCATTATTTGCTAAACATAGAATTAGCAATACTTAGATGTGTTTTTTTAACTAGTTGTCACACTGGATACAGAGATATGGTCACATAAGCCCTTTGGATGCATAGGGCTAGATTATGAGTGACATTCTAACTTTTGCGCGTGAGCGATAAGGGGTTTATCACGGCTTATTGTGCGTGTCAGAAGTAGCAGGTGTTCGGGAAAAAAAGGACTGCAATGGGCTTTACCATAGAGATACTGTACATACATACACATGTCTAAATATGTATATGTATATATATATATATATATATATATATATATATACACACACACACAGTATATATATATATATATATATATATATATATATATATATATATATATATATATATATATATATATATATATGTTTATCGTGATTGTTTGGACCATAGAAAAGAAAAGATTATAAAATGGAAGTTTAATTGATAAGAGAGGGCAGAATAGGTCAGTATAGGAGAACAGAGGAGGGCATAACTGGATATGATGGGGCAGCGTTAAAAAATACTATAAATATGATAGTAAAGCCAACTGCAGCCCACAAGGGACATTTTGCCCTCTCAACCTGTAACAAATATACAGAACAAGTACCATTTCCTCTGTATAGGGGCAGTCTCCAGAGTGAAATATTATGTAAAAATAAAACTGTGCTGTGCAATTCTGTACACTGCAGCATGATTAGTGTCAATAGTAATTAACAGCCTATCTTTATTAACCATAAAGTATAGATTTCCTCTGCTCAGCACTGTGCTCTGGGTTTGTGGCCGTCTGAATAATCCAGAAAACCAAGGGCATATCAAGGCCATTATGTACTGTATAACTTAAACATTATCTGTTCTTTATGTTGCAGAGCTTGAATTTGTAAAAGCAGTACCGCTCTTCTAGAACAATATTAGTGCTGTGGGTAGATGGCGTCTCATTTTTGGCGTAGGTAGAACTGCCTTCTATGGAGCTGAAAGTATAGTGTGGGGGGTTCTCCAGCTTGCTAGTTATGTGTGCGGTTCATATCTAGATCTACAGTACTGTTTTTGGTGAAATAATTTGGAGTTAAAAAAGTGGTCTCTTATTCAGCCACTTTGTTTCTAGTGGCCTAGAAACAGGCAGAACTTTTAGAGGTTTAAACGTTATAAAGTATATTAATACAATAAAGTTGGTTGTGCAAAGTTGGGGAACAGGTAGTAAAGGCTTTATCTATCTTTTTAAACAATAACTTTTTTTGGAGTAGACTGTCCCTTTACGTAATAGCCCCACACCAATATTTGCATCACTTTCCATGGTCAAAATGCCATTAGTCCATGAACAATTATTTATTATAAATGGTATATCCACCCTCCATATACACACATAGAGACATGTTGCCTAATGGAAATAACCATTTGAAAATATCAATGATTAAATAAAGCACATGTGCCAAGATATGAGATTAAATTAGTCCAAAACAATATCACGCCAGGCTGTACATAAGTGGAAGTTATAGAGGAGGGCTCAACTTGTATATATTGTTTAGCTTCATTAAAATTAGCAGTGCAATAGAGACTAACCCTTTGAAAATATCAGCTACTTATTTCAAATGTGAAACAATACCACCAATGCCATAGTTTTCATCACTTTCTATGCCCACAACTATTGAGTTAGGAAGAAGACAAGTGTTTCTAATAGAGGGAGACCTAGGGGTCAATTTATCAAGCTCTGTACGTAGTTATGATCTAACTAAAGACCGCTGCTCCATAACCTGTCCATCTGCTCTGATGCAGCGGACAGGAATCAACCTGATCAAATACGATTGGGTTGATTGTCACCCCCTGTTATTGGCCGCGAATCTGCAGGGGGCGGCATTGCACCAGCAAATCACAAGAACTACTGGTGCAATTATAAATGCTGACAGCATATGCTGTCTGCATTTATCGATGTGCAGCGGACATGATACGCTACATCGTATCATGTCCGCTCGCACATTAATAAATTGACCACCTAGACTAAGTATATTCACATAATTAATTAGCCCAACAGACTTGTAAACTATCAGTACGTTTTAGAAAAGCACCATGGCACATTTGACATAATTTCCCCTGCCCAAAACACAAGTGGGCTAGGCTACCACCAATTGGATATTATAGAGAGGGATTCATCCTAAGTATATCCATACTAAAACCAGTAGCACAATGGTTATTAACCTTTTGAAAATATCAATTAGCTCATCAATCTTTTGAAATACTGGCCCATGCCATTACTTTCCTTGAGCAAATCCCCTTTGGACCAGGATGAATGCTTTTAACCAAGTGTAATTTTATACTACCATTTAGTAATCCTCAGCCAGGTTGAGATTTTGTGCAGACAAATTAAACCATGTTATTATTGTACTGCTACCCTTGTAGATGATACCAAGTAATAATTAACAAGGGATAGTTATTATACAGTCTGATTTGTGATGCCTTTACTGTTAATATTCTTTTAGGAAAAACCTCTGATAATGAGCTGTTAGTTAGTTCTTGTGTCATGAGCTTCTACCCTTGCTTGTGTCTCAAGAGGCAGAGGGCTGCTATCCCTGTAAATATTTCATAATCATCCACTAGGTTGAGTTGTTGTACAAAGTAAGTTCTTGAATACACCTTTCAGAATATTCTACGCACATTGACATTGGTCTGCATGGTAATAGGTCTCCTAGTAATATTGCAAGGGACTCTCATGATACATAAGTATAAATCCCTTCATAATAGATCTTGTTATGCTATAACTCAAAGGAAGTGGGCTTAAGGGGAAGGTTTGCTTTTTTACTGATGATGCAATTTTTTTTAACAGAGTTGATGTTCCAGGAGGGGTCGATCAAATGAACAGTGACATAAAAAAAAAACTAAAGGACTGGTCAAATAAATAGAATCTGAAATTTAATATTACCAAGAACAAAATTATGCATATAGGATCCATAAACCCTAAGGCCAATTATAGTATCAATGGTACATTACTGACTGTAACTAAAGAAGGGACATGGGAATTATTATTTCCGATGATTTAAAATTTGGTAAACAATGCAGTAGTGAAGCCAGTAAGGCCAGTTGAATACTTGACTGCATTGGGAGAGGTATTAGTAGCAGAAATAGCAAGGTTTTTATTCCACTTTACAGATCATTAGTTAGAAAAAATCTGGAATACTGTGTACAGTTCTGGAGACCATATGTTCAGAAAGATATAAATAAACTAGAAGCTGTCCAAAAGAGGGCTACTAAAATGGTACATGGTCTAAAATATAAAAGTACAAAGAAAGACTCCATGATCTAAATATGTATAGTTTAGAGGATAGAAGGGAAAGAGGTGACATTATAAAAACCTTCAAATATATGAAGGGACTTAATAAAGTAGAAGCTTTTTCCACAAAAAAATAAATGCCAAAACAAGGGGTCACAATCTAAAGTTAGAGGGTAGCAGATTCAGGAGAAATGTGAGGAAGTTTCTTTTTACAGAAAGGGTGGTGGATTCATGGAATAATCTTCCATTTGAGGTGGTAAACACAAAGACTGTAAAGGAATTTAAAAATGCCTGGGACATGCATAAGGCTATCCTAAGGGAATAAGTAACATGTAATATGGGTAGATTTGATGGGCCTTTTTGGTTCTTATCTACCGTCAAATTCTATTGGACAGATTACGAGTTTTGCTTTATGAGGGGTGCGGTACTAACTTGCACATTATTGTCACCGCTCACTTACCTACAGCGCTGGTATTACAGGTTTTTATAAACCCGGCGTTAAAAGACAAGAAGTGAGCGTAGAGGAAAATTGTGCTCCATACCGCACTCCAATACCAGCGCTGCTTTAGTCAGCGGTAAGCTGGTTGTACGTGCTCTTGCACGATTTCCCCATAGACATCAATGGGGAGAGCCGGCTGAGAAAAAGTCTAACTCCTGCAAAAAAGCAGCGTAAAGCTCCGTAACGCAGCCCCATTGATTCCTATGGGGAAACAAAAGTTATGTTTACACCTTACACCCTAACATGAACCCGAGTCTAAACACCCTAATCTTACACTTATTAACCCCTAATCTGCCGACACCTACATTATACTTATTAACCCCTAATCTGCCGCTCCGGACATTGCCGACACCTACATTATACTTATTAACCCCTAATCTGCCGACCCTAACGTCGCCGCCACTATAATAAACATATTAACCCCTAAACTTCCGCACTCCTGCATCGCAAACACTAGTTAAATATTATTAACCCCTAATCTGCTGCCCCCAACATCGCCGCCACTATACTATATTTATTAACCCCTAAATCTAAGTCTAACCCTAACACCCACTAACTTAAATATAATTAAATTAAATCTAAATCAAACCTACTATTAATAACTAAATAATTCCTATTTAAAACTAAATACTTGCCTGTAAAATAAACCCTAAGCAAGCTACAATATAACTAATAGTTACATTGTATCTAGCTTAGGTTTTATTTTTATTTTACAGGCAAGTTTGTATTTATTTTAACTAGTTAGAATAGTTACTAAATAGTTATTAACTATTTACTAGATACCTAGCTAAAATAAATACAAATTGACCTGTAAAATAAAACCTTACCTTAGTTACACTTACACCTAACCTAACCCTACAATTAAATAAATTCCCTAAATTAAATACAATTAGCTAAATTACAAAAAAACAAAAAACACTAAATTACAGAAAATAAAAAAACAAATTACAAGATCTTTAAACTAATTACACCTAATCTAATAGCCCTATCAAAATAAAAAAAGCCCACCCACAATGAAGGTTCCTTTAAATGACGTCATCCAAGATGGTGTCCCTTAGATTCTGATTGGCTGATAGAATTCTATCAGCCAATCGGAATTAAGGTTGAAAAAATTCTATTGGCTGATGCAATCAGCCAATAGGATTGAACTTCAATCCTATTGGCTGATCCAATCAGCCAATAGGATTGAGCTTGCATTCTATTGGCTGTTCCAATCAGCCAATAGAATGCAAGCTCAATCCTGTTGGCTGATTGCATCAGCCAATAGGATTTTTTTTAACATTAATTCCGATTGACTGATAGAATTCTATCAGCCAAATAGAATCTAAGGGATCTTGGATGACATCATTTAAAGGAACCTTCATTGTAAAAGAAGCCGTCGATTGAAGAGGATGCTCCGCGCCGGATGTCTTGAAGATGGAGCCGCTTCGCGTCGGAAGGATGAAGATAAAAGATGCCGTCTGGGTGAAGACTTCTGCCCGTCTGGAGGACCACTTCTGCCGGCTTCGTTGAGGACATCTTGCAGCTTGGATGAAGACTTCTCCCGGCTTCGTTGATGATGGATGTCGGCTCTTCAAAACTGTAAGTGGATCTTCGGGGGTTAGTGTTAGGATTTTTTAAGCGTGTATTGGTGGGTTTTATTTTTAGATTAGGGGTTTGGGCTGCAATAGAGCTAAATGCCCTTTTAAGGGCAATGCCCATCCAAATGCCCTTTTCAGGGCAATGGGGAGCTTAGGTTTTTTTAGTTAGGGTTTTTATTTGAGGGGTTGGTTGTGTGGGTGGTGGGTTTTACTGTTGGGGTGGTTGTATTTTTTTTGACAGGTAAAAGAGCTGATTTCTTTGGGGCAATACCCCGCAAAAAGCCCTTTTAAGGGCTATTGGTAGTTTAGTTTAGGCTATTTTTTTTTTTTTTGGGTGGGCTTTTTTTATTTTTATTTTATTAGTTTAAAGATCTTGTAATTTGTTTTTTATTTTCTGTAATTTAGTGGGTTTTTTTTGTAATTTAGCTAATTGTATTAAATTTAGTTAATTGTATTTAATTTATTTAATTGTAGGGTTAGGTTAGGTTTTATTGTAAGACAGGTTAGGTTTTATTTTACAGGTCAATTTGTATTTATTTTAGCTAGGTAGTTAGTAAATAGTTAATAACTATTTAGTAACTATTCTACCTAGTTAAAATTACAAACCTACCTGTAAAATAAAAATAAAACCTAAGATAGATACAATGTAACTATTAGTTATATTGTAGCTAGCTTAGGGTTTATTTTATAGGTAAGTTTTTAGTTTTAAATAGGAATTAATTAGTTATTAATAGTAGATTTTATTTAGATTTCTTTTAATTATATTTAAGTTAGGGGGTGTTAGGGTTAGACTTAGGTTTAGGGGTTAATAAATATAGTATAGTGGCGGCGACGTTGGTGGCGGCAGATTAGGGGTTAATAAATGTAGGTAGGTGGCGGTGATGTTAGGGACAGCAGATTAGGGGTTAATAATATTTTAACTAATGTTTGCGAGGCGGGAGTGCGGTGGTTTAGGGGTTAATATGTTTATTACAGTGGCGGTGATGTCGGGAGCAGCAGATTAGGGGTTACTTTTTTTATTTTAGTGTTTCCGATTTTTTTATGCTACGGCGTTGTAGTGTAAAACTCATAACTACTGACTTTAGAATGCGTTACGAATCTTGCGGGATAGGCTGTACCGCTCACTTTTTGGCCTAAAAAAAAATATCTTGTAATACCGGCGCAATGGAAGTCCCATTGAAAAAAGACTATACGCAAATTGCATAAGTTGATTTGCGGTAAGGCAAAAAAAGTGTGCGGGACAGCTTTACCTACAAGACTCGTAATAGCAGCTGTAGTAAAAAAGCAGCGTTATGAGGCTTAGCGCTGCTTTTTTACTCATAACGCAAGACTCGTAATCTAGCTGTATGTTTCTAAGCATATAGACAGATATTCTTAAAGTACCACGTTTTCCAAGTCCAAATTCAAGCCTATGCTTCCTTTGAGAGGTTTTCTTCTTCTTTAGGAAGAAGCATGAAGCTTTTTTTAGCCCGTTTCTAAAGGATTTGTAAGTTTTTACAGCTTTTCAATTTTATAAAGAAGCGTTTACCTGTGTGAGATTAAAAGTCATAAGTGCTATTATATATATTTTTACCATTTCATTATTTGGTTCTAGCCTGATTTCTGAGGAATTTGTTTTGGGCTGCTCAGATATTTTATATTTGTTCCAAATCTTTATACCATGTATTCCTTTTTACTGATTTACTTTTAAAATCCTGTGCGGTTGTCCTGATTTCCATAATGTTTTATAGTTACTTTAAAGAATAGTTTCCCTTTTATAGACCCAAAGTACAAATATATATAGGGTTTTGCTGTTGTGGCCTCTGCAGATAGCCTCATTAATGTTTGGTTAAACTAGGTTCATTTTTGACAAATTAGTTTTATTGAATCTGCTAAATTGTTGTTCTTGTGTATATTTAGCAATAAAGACAGTGGAGGGCAGCATAGCCCGGAACAAACATAAGAATTAAGGCCCTTAGGAGTGTGCTGCTGTGAAGTGGCAACAATGTTGCATTAGTGAGGGTGGGGTTTAGCTTACCTTTAAGCAGTCAGGTTACAGGCCCCAAACCCTCTTTCCAGCTCATCTTCACAGCTTGTAGGATCTGTCATTCTGTCTGATACCAGTCTGCTGCAGCAGGGATCGTCAGCCGGAGTGCCTGTGAGAATGGATGAATTGGAAGAGCTGATGATTGGGGAATTTGATTCTGAGGAGGATACTGTGCTGCCATCACCTAAAAATCCGGTGAGTCGTGCCCCTGTTTCCTCTTCTTTATACCCCGAGGTCCGGGTGCCCCCCCCTTCTCAGGCCCCTCTGTCTGTAGTTCCCACATCATGTCCCCCTCCCCTGGATAGTGGTGCTGGGGTCTCGGGCGGGTCTGGGGTTAGCACCCCATTTTCTCAAATATTGCCCCCTAATGTATTGGTGGCTGGGCCTAGTGGGAGCATCGTGGCCTTACATTCACCGTCGGTGTGGCAGTGTCCACTGCCGTTGCGCTCCTCCAATCCCTGGCGTCGGTGCTTTCGGGTGGCAGTCTTCCATCTGCAGGCGTCGGGTCTCCTTCCCCTTCTCCGGCTTGTCGGTCAGCAGCGCGGGAACCGTCTTCCACATGGGCGGCCATGTCCGCTTCGGATTACGTTACTTCCGGCTTGGCCATTTCCGGTGACGTTACTTCCACTGACGTCATTTCCAGAACGGCCATTCAGGTCCAGTCAGCAAGCGGGCAGCATCGTCTTCGCCTCCGGGGTACTCAGGTAAGAGAGGTGTGCCTGGGGGGGGGGGCGAGGCCTGGGGAGGGGCGCAGTGAGCTGCAAAGTATACAGCGCACGTGTGGGGGCAACATAGTGGCTGTGTCTGGGGGCCAAGGTAGTGAGCCACATGGGGGTAATAGGAATGTTAATGAGCCGCAGGCAGGGGGCAATCCTGGCGCACATGAGCAGGCCGTAGGCCTGACTGGGGGTACGCCAGTGGCATCCAGTGCTTTAGGGCCTCAGACCGTAGTTAGTCAGACGGGGGGCAAACGGCGGGCCGCTAGTAACTCGTGGCCTAGTAGGAGCTCATGCAGCCTCATCACGCAGCACCCGCAGCACATCGCAGGGTGTGCGCGCGCCGCCCGTGGGTGTGGCCCTCAGTGGGGCCTCCCCGGTGTTGTTACAAGGACTTCTGCCAAGAGAGTCCCTAGCAGCATGCTTAGCCTATGTCAAGGGGCCTCAATAAATCCAGAACAGTGCCTAGGTAGGCAGGTCCAGTTTGCTGATGCAGTTTTGGATGTGCATGTGGGCAGTGTCTGACAGTGTGGTGCCTGCATGTGGCGTAGAGCTTAGGAGTCTTAGCCCAGGGGGGATTGCTGGCAATGCTGATAGGCCTTCATCCTCTCTCGTACTCCTCTCTCGCATTTTTCTTTTCAGAATATCATGGAACCACAGAACGCTTTGGTGGCAGTGCAGTCCAGTCCAGGTGGTCGTGGCTAGGAAGAGCAGAGCCGGGAGCAACCTTCGACTTCCTCTGATCCATTGCCGGTGCAACATCCCCTGGGAGCTGGTAAGCCCATTTTGTCTTCTGGGCATAGGGGTTTTAGTTCATCTTCTGATAATTCTGGGTCCGAAAGTGATAGATCACTGGGGTTGGAAGCCAAGGGTCAGAAAAGAATGTATAGAATGGTGAAATGGTTAGTTGAGGAAAGGAAGGCCATGGGTTTACCCCTCCCCCCTGGTTCATCCCGCATGGAGCCCCGTGTTGCTAACCCTGAAGCTACCAGCAGGCGGAAGGCGGCTATGTATGGGGACACGGATCCTTGGCCTACATTTAGCCTGCATGAGCATCTCAAATCTAAAATCGTTCGGCGGATTCAAGAAGGGAAATATGTACACATGTTTGAACTCTCGGCCGTGGCCTACCGTCAGAATAAAATGGCAGAGGACGGTACGGGCCCCAAGAAATTCAATAGGCCCGATTCGTATGATGAGTGGTGCAAATGTTTTCGGGTGTACGCGTTGTGTTATATAACTAAATTTCCCTATCAGGCATTGGATATCCTAAAATATCAAGATTCCATTGAAACTGTTTATGAGCGATACAAAGAAGGGGCGTGGCGCGACTACGATGTAGAGTTTCGTAAGGAAGAAGGTTGGTAATCCTCTCCTTTCTTCCGGGTATTTAGATTCACAGCTGAGGACGCAATTGGGGCCTGAAAAGCAGGTTGTACCAGGGCAGGCTCCTGCTGGACTCTCTGGCACTCGTGCCTCCCAGCGTTCTCGACGGCGACCTACAGGCATATGCTGGCAATTCCAGGATAAGCTCTGTGCTAGGCGAACGGCGTGCGCTTTCCGCCATGCCTGTAAGCACTGCGGGGGTGGCCACTCGGGTTCCGAGTGTACCAGGTCCCAGGATGCAGGTCACTCCCAGGAGCAGCTGGGTCTCGGTCCCAAGCCTTTCACTTCTGGAAAGGGCGGCCACCCCACTGAGGGTAGCCGTAATTGAGAAATGGCTGCTTCTTTATCTTGATTTACTTAGTGACAGTCTCCGATGGGGATTTATTATCCCCGTCAGCTCTGCTGTGGTGGGTTCTTTGGTTCATAGGAATCTGAAGTCCGCATATCAATTTCCCAGCGTAGTGAGGGAGAAATTAGAAAAAGAGATAGCGTTGGGTCGCATGGCTGGCCCATTTGGAGAGATTACGATTCCGGGGTTGGTTGTCTCTCCTTTGGGAGTCGTCCCAAAGAAGGAGCCGGGTAAGTTTCAGCATCAGGGCTCATTCAGCATCTGTCCTTTCCAAAAGGTCGATCAGTTAATGATGCTAGCTTAGTTCGGTTCATTACCAGTCCTTCGATGACGTGCTTGTGCTGGTCTGAAGGGCTGGGGTTGGGGCCTGTTTAGTGAAACTGGATGTGGAATCCGCGTTTCGGCTCCTTCCAGTTCACCCCTCCTCCTTTTGGCTTATGGGGTGTTGGTTTGAGGGCAAGTATTTTGTGGATAAATGCTTGCCTATGGGTTGCTCCATTTCCTGTGTCTATATTGAAGCTTTCAGTAGCTTCTTGCACTGGTCCATCTCAGCGGTTGCTGGTTTTGATGGCCTGGCACACTATTTGGATGATTTTTTGCTTGTAGGGCATGCAGGGTCTTCCAAATGTGCTTTCTTGATGAAAGTGACTAGATTTCTGCTGAGCAGAATGGGAGTTCCTCTGGCTGAGGACAAGACCCAGGGTCCTTGTATGTGCCTCACTTTTCTGGGCATTGAAATTGACTCTGCGGCAAGACAATGTCGTTTGCCACAAGATAAAACTGCCCGCATGCTGGGGGCTGTACGGACCATGAAATCGGAGCCTTATCGGTCCGCGAAGGACCTTCAGACTTTATTGGGCCTACTGAATTTCGCCGGCAGGATTATTCCTATGGGTAGGGTTTTCCTTCGATGGCTCGAATGGAAGTTGTGCAGGGAGCGGTCGCAGACGCACAAGTTTCACATGCCACCTGAGATGGTGGATGACCTGACTGTATTGGAGCAATTTTTAAGTCACTTTAATGGTATTTGCCTGTGGCGGATGGCTCTTCCTTCCAATGCGGTGATTCAATTGTTCACAGACGCGGCAGGCTCCCACGGGTACAGTGCTATGCAAACAGCTCTATGGGAACCAGCTGTGAGTTGCGATATAACTTTCTGTACACCAAGCGAACTTGAAATAGAATTGAAGGACAACTTCCAAGATAGTAAGGTTTATAAACAACGCTTTAATTTGTTCTTGCAAAGATTAAAGCGTTGTTTTTAAACCCATTTCCCATAGAGCTGTTTACATTCAATTATGGCAGATACCACCACTGGGAATTCCCTGGAACAGCTGACTATCGGGTCGGGGATCATCCTGGTTCAGTGTACTAACCACTAGTCTGCCTGATGGCACCGGTCAGAGTACGGTGCAACACCTTCTGGTAAGCCTTGCAATTTTACATTCTATCTCCCTGTTGGGAACATACCACACTATGAGGCGCCCTCTTTCTTCTTTCTTTTCATTCTAATATTGCTACTCCCTCAACAGGATATTAATATCCCGTACACAAAATCTTGTTCCTAAAAAGAAAAAAAACATGCCAAAAACATAAAAACATGTTTATTTAAATAACAAACTTCCTTAAAATACACAATATACTATTTTACATAGCTCCAGATTTCTTTCCTGCACTGCTCCAAGTTCCCCTCCTGGTGTTGTGACTATTCTGATTGGTGTAAATATGTAGCATGAAATTCTTTATGTCTGATGAAGCTATTTGTTTATGTGAAACATCGAGGCCCCAGTAACAGTCTATTGGCTTTTTGCTCTCAAAATGGTTTTTGGCTTTCAGACCTAATTGGTTGTCGAGATTCAAAATGCAATATGGTTGGATTGTTAAAAACCCACCACCTACAAATGACTTTTCAACAGAAAACCACCTGAAAAGGCCTTTGTTCACTGTGCAAGGGAAATACTCATTTACATCTGTGACATTAACATATTTAATCACAATCCTTCCTCAACACTGATAAACCATATTAATGCAGTTAACTTAGAGGGGTATACATTATTTAGGAGGGACTGGAATAATAAAAGGGGTGGAGGAATCTGCATGTATATTAAACCTAACCTTAAACCTACAATAAGGGAAGATATTTATGATACAAGTGACAATGTAGAGACCCTGTGGGTTGAAATAAAGAGTGGGGGGAAAAATCCTGAAAAAAATATTACTAGGAACATGCTACAAGCCTCCCAACATTAGTGACCCAGAGGAAACTCAACTACTTATCCAAATAGGTAAGGCTCCTAATAACAGTGCTGTAATTATGGGAGATTTTAACTACCCTGATATAAACTGGGCCAATGAAACTAGTAATTCAGCTAAGGGGGATAGATTTTTAAATGTTCTCAGGGATAACTTCTTGTCACAATTAATAGAGGAGCCAACTAGGAGTAAAGCTATATTGGATTTAGTGCTATCAAACAATACAGATATAATATCAAACATAGAAGTTAAAGAACATTTGGGTAACAGTGATCATAACATGGTCACATTTGAAATCTCTTTTCATATGCAGTGTTTTAAAGGCATAACTTTCGCCTAGATTTAGAGTTTGGCGTTAGCCGTCAAAACCAGCGTTAGAGGCTCCTAACGCTGGTTTTGGGCTACCGCTGGTATTTAGAGTCAGTCAGGAAAGGGTCTAACGCTCACTTTGCAGCCGCGACTTTTCCATACCGCAGATCCCCCTATGCCATTTGCGTATCCTATCTTTTCAATGGGATCTTTCTAACGCCGGTATTTAGAGTCGTGGCTGAAGTGAGCGTTAGAAATCTAATGACAAAACTCCAGCCGCAGCAAAAAGCCAGGAGTTTCTGGGCTAACGCCGGTTCATAAAGCTCTTAACTACTGTGCTCTAAAGTACACTAACACCCATAAACTACCTATGTACCCCTAAACCGAGGTCCCCCCACATCGCCGCCACTCTATTAAATTTTTTTAACCCCTAATCTGCCGACCGCACACCGCCGCCACCTACATTATCCCTATGTACCCCTAATCTGCTGCCCCTAACACCGCCGACCCCTATATTATATTTATTAACCCCTAATCTGCCGCCCCCAACGTCGCCTCCACCTACCTACAATTATTAACCCCTAATCTGCCGATCGGACCTCACCGCTACTCTAATAAATGTATAATTTAAATCTAACTAAATAAATTAACTCTTATTAAATAAATTATTCCTATTTAAAGCTAAATACTTACCTGTAAAATAAATCCTAATATAGCTACAATATAAATTATAATTATATTGTAGCTATTTTAGGATTAATATTTATTTTACAGGCAACTTTGTATTTATTTTAACCAGGTACAATAGCTATTAAATAGTTAATAACTATTTAATAGTTACCTACAGGGCCGCCACTAGAAATTTTGGGGCCCCTGACTCAACCACTGATCCCCCCCCCCTCCTTTGACATGTGCAATTTTTGACCAAGTGACTAAAACGTATATGCACTTTATTCTTAATTGTCTATTTAAACTTGGAAATGTTGTAAAGGTAGTAACATACACACACACACAGACACACTCATACACTGAAACACACAAACACACTCACACATAAGGATTCACATATAGACACTCTAGCAGACACGCAAAGAAACACACTCAGACACAGAAACCCAAATAGACACTTAGCACTTGTTTACATTGACCTGACAAGTAATGAGGTAAACTACAGTTTTGTAAAAAAAAAAAAGGAGATTTAGAAAACAAAATATGGAGTTCTGATTATCTTTTTGTAAAGGAAGATGACAACTAAATTATGGCTGAAAGGAAGGGCCCTGAACTGCCTAAACAATAATTTAAAGGTTAAATGGTGGAGTGGTTACTTCCGGAAAGGTCTTGTTAGTCTCAAAGTCTGTAGAAAGATGTGAATAATTAGTAGTAAGATCAAAATGTCCTAAAAAGGAACAGACAATGGACACACACACACAAACTCAAACTTGCACATACACCCAAGGAAACACCGACAGAGACAGCCTCAGAAAACACACAAAGACATATACACACATACACGCACAGAGACATCCACAGAAAACACACAAAGACATACACACACACACACACAGAGAGAGACAACCACATGAAAAACACAGAAAGACATACATACACACACCCTCACAGAGACACCCACAGAAAACACAGACATACATACATACATACACACAAACACCCTCACAGAAACACCCATAGAAAAAGCTCAAAGACATATGCACACACCCTCACAGACATCCACAGAAAATGCACAAAGACATACACACGGTAACACCCACCCTCACAGAGAGACCCACAGATAAAAAATACATACACATAGAGACACAAACCAAAGCACAAAGACATAAACACATACACCCACAGAAACACTCACAGGAGGAAACATTTATGCACCTTGCATCCCCTAAATCAACAGTGTGTGACATGCATGATAAAAAAAAAATGCAGAAATTAAGAGATCACTTTTTAAAGAATCATATTGTAAATGTGCAAACAAAAATAATTCTGTGAATTCAAAATTGTACATTAATGAGCTGGGTAGATGGCTAGATGAAGAAAAGTACCTTTAAAAGGTTGACATATGTTTGTTTGTTTTTTTCCCATTTTCCCCAACCAAGAGCACCACTTCAAATATAGTGTACAAATTGTCTCATCTGTCAGCTGTACTTATGGATTTTGAAAATGCTGTACTCTATATGGTCTTGGTGGGACCATAAGCTGTGGTACTCATACCATTAGATCTGGTTAAATGCAGGATTTAGGCTTGTTGGTATGTATTTCAAAACTAAGTCAGCTGTAGTGTAAACGGAACAGTTTTAAGTTAACCTGTCTTATTTAAAACACTGAGCAATCTTAGTCTGAGAGTATAAAATTTTATGCAGATGTAAAAATCTTAGATAAAATGCCTCCTTGCATCTGGAAAGTCCTTGCATAAAGGGGCAGTAAACTGGAATGTAATATATATATATATATATATATATATATATATAATGCATATCTGCCAAAAGGGCATCTACCATTTGTGTATTGAGGAGGAAACATTTCTGCATGGTTTTAAATGTAGAATTTCTACAGCATTGTCAAATAATCATAAATACACTGCTGCTAAAAAAATGTGTTTTTATGGACCCCTAGCCCCACCATACAACTACTACCACACTGAAGTTGCAATCCAAAATTGCACAAAGAAATAAAAAAACATTTGCTAAGTAAGTCCTACCTCCTCTTCAAATGAAAGTGATCTGCCGTCTGACTCAGACACAAACTGTACAAAGTGCCAAGTCTGTCTCACACTGAGCATAGTGGTTTAGTGCACACTAAGAAATCATCTCAAATGCTAATACTTTACTCCTTGTAATAACATTTCCCATGCTCAATTAGCACTCTGCTGTAGTACCCACTGGTGGCTGCCAAAATTTTAAATTTTTTTTTTTTTTTTTTTTTTTAGTTCTTGCCTCATGGGGCCCCCTGGCTCATTGGGCCCCTGACAGGAGTCACCCCTGTCACCCCCTGATGGCGGCCCTGGTTACCTAGTTAAAATAATTACAAAATTACCTGTAAAATAAATCCTAACCTAAGTTACAATTAAACCTAACACTACACTATCAATAAATAAATTAATTAAAATACCTACAATTATCTACAATTAAACCTAACACTACACTATCAATAAATTAATTAAATACAATACCTACAAATAAATACAATTAAATAAACTAACTAAGCTCTTTTGCCTGGAAAAAAAACATACAATACCCCCCCCAACATTACAACCCACCACACACATACCCCTAATCTAACCCAAACCCCCCTTAAATAAACCTAACACTAAGCCCCTGAAGATCTTCCTACCTTATCTTCACCACGCCGGGTATCACCAATCGGTCCAGGCTCCGATGTCTTGATCCAAGCCCAAGCGGGGGCTGAAGACGTCCATCCTCCAGCTGAAGTCTTGATCCAAGCCCAAGCGGGGGCTGAAGACGTCCATCCTCCGGCTGAAGTCTTGATCCAAGCGGCGGCTGAAGAAGTCCATCATCGGGCAGAAGTCTTCATCCTATCCGGGCAGAAGAGGAGATCCGGACCGGTAGACATCTTCATCCAAGCGGCATCTTCTATCTTCTTCCATCCGATGATGAGCGGCTCCATCTTCAAGACCTCCGGCGTGGATCCATCCTCTTCTTCTGACGTCCTAAAACAGAATGAAGGTTCCTTTAAGGGACGTCATCCAAGATGGCGTCCCTCGAATTCCGATTGGCTGATAGGATTCTATCAGCCAATCGGAATTAAGGTAGGAAAATTCTGATTGGCTGATGGAATCAGCCAATCAGATTCAAGTTCAATCCGATTGGCTGATCCAATCAGCCAATCAGATTGAGCTTGCATTCTATTGGCTGATCGGAACATCTATTGGCTGATGTTTTTTTTTCCAGGCAAAAGAGCTGAATTCTTTGGGGCATGCCCCGCAAAAGGCCCTTTTAAGGGCTGGTAAGGTAAAAGAGCTTTTCTATTTTTATTTTAGAATAGGGTAGGGCATTTTTTTATTTTGGGGGGCTTTGTTATTTTATTAGGGGGCTTAGAGTAGGTGTAATTAGCTTAAAATTGTTGTAATATTTTTCTAATGTTTGTAAATATTTTTTTATTTTTTCTAACTTAGTTCTTTTTTATTTTTTGTACTTTAGTTAGTTTATTTAATTGTATTTATTTGTAGGTATTGTATTTTATTAATTTATTGATAGTGTAGTGTTAGGTTTAATTGTAACTTAGGTTAGGATTTATTTTACAGGTAATTTTGTAATTATTTTAACTAGGTAGCTATTAAATAGTTATTAACTATTTAATAGCTATTGTACCTGGTTAAAATAAATACAAAGTTGCATGTAAAATAAATATTAATCCTAAAATAGCTACAATATAATTATAATTTATATTGTAGCTATATTAGGATTTATTTTACAGGAAAGTATTTAGCTTTAAATAGGAATAATTTATTTAATAAGACTTAATTTATTTCGTTAGATTTAAATTATATTTAATTTAGGGGGGTGTTAGGGTTAGACTTAGCTTTAGGGGTTAATACATTTATTAGAGTAGTGGCGAGGTCCAGTCGGCAGATTAGGGGTTAATAATTGTAGGTAGGTGGAGGCGACGTTGGGGGCGGCAGATTAGGGGTTAATAAATATAATATAGGGGTCGGCGGTGTTAGGGGCAGCAGATTAGGGGTACATAGGGATAATGTAGGTTGCGGTGGTGTACGGAGCGGCAGATTAGGGGTTAAAAAAAATATGCAGGGGTCAGCGATAGCGGGGGCGGCAGATTAGGGGTTAATAAGTGTAAGGTTAGGGGTGTTTAGACTCGGGGTACATGTTAGGGTGTTAGGTGCAGACTTAGGAAGTGTTTTCCCATAGGAAACAATGGGGCTGCGTTAGGAGCTGAACGCTGCTTTTTTGCAGGTGTTAGGTTTTTTTTCAGCTCAAACTGCCCCATTGTTTCCTATGGGGGAATCGCGCACGAGCACCTTTTTGAAGCTGGCCGCGTCCGTCAGTACCGCTGGTATTGAGAGTTGCAGTGGCGGTAAATTATGCTCTACGCTCCCTTTTTGGAGCCTAACGCAGCCCTTCTGTGAACTCTAAATACCAGCGGTATTTAAAAGGTGCGGGGGGAAAAAAACCAGCGTTAGCTACGCGGGTCGTTACCGACAAAACTCTAAATCTAGCCGTAAGACTTTTAATTTCAAGAAAGCAAAATTCAACGATTTAAGGAAATCATTAAATAATATAAATTGGGACAATGTATTTTCTAATAAAAATACAGAGGATAAATGGATAATATTATAAGGAATGTAACAATGCATGCAAAAAAGCAATCAAATTAGCCAAAATTGAAAATGAAAAATGAATTGCCAAGGATTCTAAGTCTAACCCTAAAAGGTTCTTTAAGTACATAAATAGCAAAATATCTAAGAAGGATAATATAGGTACATTAAAATGCGTGGAGGGTAGCATGATAAATAATGACAGGGAGAAGGCTGAGGTACTAAACCAGTTTTTTTCTTCAGTATACACAAGAGAGGAACCATTGAATGATACTTTGGAACAGAATAGAACATGCCAGTCCATACCACTAACTGGGTTTTGTTTAGAGGATATCAGGAAAAAAACTGGAAAATATTAAGGTAAATAAAACTCCAGGCCCAGATGGAATACACCCAAGGGTGTTAAGGGAACTTAGCACTGTTATAGACAAACCTTTACTCTTAATTTTTCAAGACTCATTATCCTCAGGCATGGTACCCCTGGATTGGAGTAAAGCTGATGTGGTGCCACTCTTCAAAAAGGGAAGCAGGGATGATCCAGGAAGCTATAGACCAGTTAGTCTGACATCAATAGTGGGGAAGATATTTGAAGGGATTATAAGGGATTATATTGATGAGCATATTTGTGTAAACAAGATTATGAGTTCTAATCAGCATGGCTTTAGGAGAAATAGATCATGTCAAACTAATCTAATTAGATTCTACGAGGAAGTAAGTAAAAATATAGATAAAGGGGAATCAGTTGATGTGATATACTTAGATTTTGCAAAGGCATTTGATACAGTGCCACATGAGAGATTAATGCACAAAATTAAGGGACTGGGAATAGCTGAAAATGTTAGCTCATGGATAAATAACTGGATAAAAGATAGGGAGCAACGAGTAGTAGTAAATGGATCATACTCAGATTGGACAAAGGTAATCAGTGGCGTTCCCCAGGGATCAGTACTGGGCCCTGTTCTTTTTAATATTTTTATAAATGACTTGGAGCAAGGATTAAATAGCGACATCTCTATTTTTGCAGATGATACTAAGTTAAGTAAGGTCATTAGGTCAGAGCAGGACGAACTCTCTTTACAAAGGGATTCGCTAAAATTAGAACTACGGGCAAGTGAATGGAAAATGAGATTTAATACGGAAAAATGCAAGGTTCTACATTTTGGAAGTAAAAATAAGCAGGCTACATATTTTTTAAATGGGACAAGACTTAGCCAAACACAGGAGGAAAGGGAATTGGGAGTAGTAATAGATAACAAGCTAAAGATGAGTGCACAATGCAGGGCAGCGGCTTCAAAGGCTAATAAGATACTAGCATGTATTAAAAGAGGCATTGATTCAAGGGAGGAAAGCATAATTCTGTCATTATATAAAGCCCTGGTAAAACCTCACCTTGAGTTTGGAGTGCAGTTCTGGGGACCGATTGCTAAAAAAGATATTGCAGAACTAGAAAAAGTTCAGAGAAGGGCCACAAAGCTAATAAGGGGATTGCAGAAATTAACCTATGAGGAGAGGCTAGCCAAACTGGGTCTGTTCTCTTTAGAAAAAAGGCGCTTGAGAGGTGACATGATTACTTTATATAAATATATTCAAGGCCCATATACAGAGATGGCAGAAGCTCTGTTTATTCCAAGAAAATTGTTTCTGACAAGAGGTCATAATTTAAGGTTGGCGGAAAGGAGATTTAATCTCCTGCAACGGAAACGTGTTTTCACTGTAAGAGCAATAAAATTGTGGAACTCATTACCAAAGGAGGTAGTGAATGCCGATACCATTGATACATTTAAAAATAGTCTGGATAAATTTCTGTATATAAACAAAATTCATGGATATGATTGCTAGTATTAAATGGGTCACATTTTAATGGGGTTATTTAAGCTTAACTGGAGCTTTTTGTAAGTATTTTAGATTTGTATAGGTTGAACTCAATGGACTTCAGTCTTTTTTCAACCTTATCTACTATGTTACTATGTTACTATGTGTATCTTGGCATAACGGCATACTTCTATAGTCACTTCAAATGGAATGTTTTTATTTTTAATTTTAATTTTATTGTAAGTAACACATGCACTGTCCTCATTGTCACTAACAGTACTGGCATTTTTAAAATCACGTTTGTTTTAAAAGGGGATTGCACAATCACAGTTTTCATAGGAACCTATTGTAATCTGTTTCCATCTGCACCACTGCTAAACCATCTGAATGCATCTTTTATGTTGTCACGATGGGCAGACTGTGCACCATTTCTCTATCGCTATATTTTATTTGTATACATTTGATATTGTAACAGTGTGATTTTTTCAGTGATGTTTTACACTTTTTATTAAATAAATGTATTTCAAGTAATCACATCATGCATGATAACTTAAACATTTTTTAAAAAATCCATCTGAAACAACCAGTTTTCTGATGGATTGGAATGCATTTCAAGTGCAAAATCATTGCAGCCTGTTCAGAATAGCCCAATTTTAGAAAAGTAAAAACAGCTAAATATCTTGGGAGCATGATCTGCTTACTTTCAATTGATGAACAGAACTGTATCTGATTGGCTGTACTGTTTGTACATACAGAAGTAAAAAAAAAATCTTCAGGGAAGGGACAACCAGCCATAAACATGCACCTAATAAATACAGTTTACCTAGCATGTTTTCACTCTTTTATTACTTTATCATCCTTTTAGCTGAATTTACTTTGAACTTGAATTGAATTGAGTTTGATGTCCCTTCAAATCTATAAAAATGTTTTCTTATAATGTCTAACTTTGACCAAATTGCATTGATTAGACAAATTAATATAAAAAAATAGGACCTTATAATTCCTATTTAACCACATGTAATAGCACAGCTGTATGCCAAGTTTTCCATCTTGCCTGTCAATTATAATGACCCGTAAAGCCTGCCCATATACACTGTGTGGCCACTTTATTATGTACAGCTACCTAGTAGCATATTGAGCCTCCTTTAGCCTTCAAAACAGTCTGAATTTGTCTAGGCATGGATTCAATAAGATGCTAAAAACATTGTGGAGGTATTGTGTACCATGCAGACATGAGTGTGTTACGCAACTCCTGGAGATTTGATGGAGGTGTAGGCCTGCAGCAAATAGCCGTTTCCAGCTCATCCCAAAGATGTTCAATAGGATTGAGATCTGGGATTGAGATCCCTTAAAGGCATCAATCTGGTGACAATATATATGCTGTGACACACTCCCATAACCCTTATGGGTAGGAGTACAAAGTAGAGCTCCCATAACCTACGGGTAGGAGCCAAGAAGACAGAGAGACTTAAAATTTGATACCCTCCATTTCGATATCAAGAGGAACATTATAAGTTAACAGTTATTTGGCCTGTTGGTGGCTCCCTTGGTTGTTAGAACTAAATAATAAAAAGAAACAGGATTTGAGAAGTGACAAGCCTCTGTAAAGTCAAGAGTGCTGGGAAATCATCTCCAGGGTGGACTAACTTAAAGTGGAGAGGAGAAAAGGGGGACTCTTTCCCTTTTTTGGTTTATTGTTTTCCCCCTGCTTACTTTTCACCGTTGGCTACTTTTGTTACTGTGATTGATATGCATAATCCTCATTGATTATAAGGATGGTGAAACTGATGCAGAAAGAAATAGTTATAATAGAGCTATGGAGTAGTCTAAATGTACAATAGCATATAGCTGTTATTAGATAATAATTTATATGAGAGTTAGAAATTTTTTTTTTTTTTTGCAATTTGTCTGACTATTACTTTATGTAAGCAATACTTTATGTATTACTTTATGTAAGCATTACTGGGTCATTTGCTGCGTAAGCATAAGCCCAAAGGGCGCTAGATGTATCTGGCTCTGACTAGATGTGGAAACTTTCAATGGATTACAGAATACCTGGGTTAAATACAGACCTGCTGTGAAAAATAATTCATTTGCTAAAATTGTCGATACAGAAAGATCTGCCTGTGTAACATTTTTATTTCTTAGAGGTTAAGTGAGGAAAGTCTAGAGAGGGGGAAGTGGTAGCAACAAAGGCTACAATAACAGATTGGGCAGATATATATACATAGATATATGGGCTGCTAGATAGGAGCGCAAAAGCATTATAATTTAGAAACACTGTAAAGGTTTTTCTGTTCACCTGGTTGCCTAAACTATAGTTTACACAGCTTATATAGTTAAAAAATATACAACAAAGGGTTAAATTGAGATGATATTATCTTTTACTTGGGTCTAAGTCCCGGAGATAGGCCGCAATCACACGAATTTCACTTAGCTATACCTAGTTTTATTAAGTATACACATAAGAGATATACATATCTTAAATATATTTGTAAAGGATTCGCTCTGCTAAAAACAGAGCCATATTTTCACGTGTCACCTAATTTTTTTTTTTATTTTTTTTTTATTTTTTTTGTTGCCTCTCACTTTATTGCTTGTAAATTTTGTTTATTAGAACACTGGTTTGCACTTGCTGCCCTTTAAATTGATAATACATTCTGATGGATAAATATATAGCGACCTCTAAAGGGAGCTCTCCAGCCATGCCGCTGAGACCTCGGGGCCTAGTTATCAAGCCGTCAACCTCAAATACGCTGGAATTCCGCAGCGTATTTGTGGCGAGGCTGATTCGCCTTAGTTATCAAAGGCTCGAGACCGGCAAAAGTAGAATTTTGTGACGTAAACTTCGATCCGCCGGACTCAGTCCGACACAGATCGATTCTTACGTCACTCCAGATGTTCCGCACACAAGTGCGGCACAATCTCACTACTTTTGCTAGTTATCAAAAAACTAGCAGGTACGCTCGGCACTTTTACGGCCCAGCTTACCTGGTTTTCAAACCGCCACCCCTGGAGGTGGCGGATCCCATAGGAATCAATGGGAGTCTGACCATAGCGAAAGTACAAGTTCGCTGCTGACAGACATCCCATTGATTCCTATGGGAGCTGTCTACATCTAACACCCTAACATGTACCCCGAGTCTAAACACCGCTAATCTGACCCCCCCTACACCGCCGCAACTAAATAAAGTTATTACCCCCTAAACCGCCGCTCCCGGAGCCCACCGCAAGCTACTCTATACATATTAACCCCTAAACTGCCGCTCCCGGAGCCCACCGCGACTATAATAAATGTATTAACCCCTAAACTGCCACTCCCTGAACCCGCCGCAACCTATATTAAATGTATTAACCCCTATCCTGCCCCCCCTACACCGTCGCCACCTATATTAAATGTATTAACCCCTATCCTGCCCCCCCTACACCGTCGCCACCTATAATAAATTTATTAACCCCTAATCTGCCCCCCCTACACCGTCGCCACCTATAATAAATTTATTAACCCCTATCCTGCCCCCCACTACGCCGCCGCCACTGTAATAAAATTATTAACCCCTAAACCTAAGTCTAACCCTAACCCTAACGCCCCCCTAACTTAAATATTAATTAAATAAATCTAAATAAATTAACTCTTATTAACTAAATGAATCCTATTTAAAACTAAATACTTACCTTTAAAATAAACCCTAATATAGCTACAATATAAATAATAATTATATTCTTGCTATCTTAGGATTTATATTTATTTTACAGGTAACTTTCAATTTATTTTAACCATGTACAATAACTATTAAATAGTTATTAACTATTTAATAGCTTACCTAGCTAAAATAAAGAGAAATGTACCTGTGAAATAAATCCTAACCTAAGTTACAATTACACCTAACACTACACTATACTTTAATAAATTATTCCTATTTAAAAATAAATACTTACCTGTAAAATAAACCCTAAGATAGCTACAATATAATTAATAATTATATTATAGCTATCTTAGGATTTATATTTATTTTACAGGTAACTTTGTATTTATTTTAGCTAGTTAGAATAGTTATTAAATAGTTATTAACTATTTAATAACTACCTAGCTAAAAGAAATACAAAATTACCTGTAAAATAAATCCTAACCTAAGTTACAATTAAACCTAATACTACACTATCATTAAATTAACTAAATAAACTACCTACAAATAACTACAATTAAATACAATTACATAAACTAACTAAAGTACAAAAAATAAAAAAAGCTAAGTTACAAAAAATAAAAAAGTAAGTTACAAACATGTTAAAAATATTACAACAATTTTAAGCTACTTACACCTAATCTAAGCCCCCTAATAAAATAACAAACCCCCCAAAATAAAAAAAATCCCTACCCTATTCAAAATTAAATAAATTTCAAAGCTCTTTTACCTTACCAGCCCTTAAAAGGGCCATTTGTGGGGGCATGCCCCAAAAAGTTCAGCTCTTTTGCCTGTAAAAGAAAAATACAACCCCCCCAACATTAAAACCCACCACCCACATACCCCTAATCTAACCCAAACCCCCCTTACAAAAACCTAACACTAATCCCCTGAAGATCATCCTACCTTGAGTCGTCTTCACTCAGCCGAGCCACCGATGGAACTGAAGAGGACATCCGGAGCGGAAGAAGTTAATCCTCCAAGCGGCGCTGAAGAAATCTTCCATCCGATGAAGTCATCATCCAGGCGGCGCTGAAGAAGTCTTCGATCCGGCCGATGTCATCTTCAAAGAGGCGCTGAAGAGGTCTTCTATCCGGGCGAAGTCATCTTCCAAGCCGGGTCTTGAATCTTCCTTCCGCCGACGCGGAACCACCTTCTTCACCGACGGACTACTACGAATGACGGCTCCTTTAAGGGACGTCATCCAAGATGGCGTCCCCTCAATTCCGATTGGCTGATAGGATTCTATCAGCCAATCGGAATTAAGGTAGGAAAAATCTGATTGGCTGATGGAATGAAGATCATCCTACCTTGAGTCGTCTTCACTCAGCCGAGCCACCGATGGAACTGAAGAGGACATCCGGAGCGGAAGAAGTTAATCCTCCAAGCGGCGCTGAAGAAATCTTCCATCCGATGAAGTCATCATCCAGGCGGCGCTGAAGAAGTCTTCGATCCGGCCGATGTCATCTTCAAAGAGGCGCTGAAGAGGTCTTCTATCCGGGCGAAGTCATCTTCCAAGCCGGGTCTTGAATCTTCCTTCCGCCGACGCGGAACCACCTTCTTCACCGACGGACTACGACGAATGACGGCTCCTTTAAGGGACGTCATCCAAGATGGCGTCCCCTCAATTCCGATTGGCTGATAGGATTCTATCAGCCAATCGGAATTAAGGTAGGAAAAATCTGATTGGCTGATGGAATCAGCCAATCAGATTGAGCTCGCATTCTATTGGCTGTTCCGATCAGCCAATAGAATGCGAGCTCAATCTGATTGGCTGACACGGAGTTAGGCACTGATACACCGCAAATAGACACGGAAACCCAACCTCCTACAAACAATACAGCTGAGATAGTAGCCCAGATATCTAGAGTATTTACGTTGCAGTTAGATGCCCTTAAAGTGGAGATTAAACATGATATTAACTCCTTATCGACTGAAGTTAGGCAGTTCACTGCGAGAATAGAAGAGGTAGAAAACAGGGTCTCAGATTTAGAAGACAGAATGACCCAGATGGAGCAGATCAATTCCAGATTGCAGCTTAACTCAGACACTATGCAGAAAAAGATAGAAGACTTAGAAGACAGGGCACGCCGCAACAATATTAGGATCATTGGGGTCCCTGAGAATGCGGATTTTAAAGACTTAGTTTATTTTATTACTAATACACTCCCTAAAGCTTTGAATATGTATTCAGCATCCCAACCCTTACAAATTGAAAGAATACATAGAATGGGGATAAGACCACAGAGGTCTTCTATCCGGGCGAAGTCATCTTCCAAGCCGGGTCTTGAATCTTCCTTCCGCCGACGCGGAACCACCTTCTTCACCGACGGACTACGACGAATGACGGCTCCTTTAAGGGACGTCATCCAAGATGGCGTCCCCTCAATTCCGATTGGCTGATAGGATTCTATCAGCCAATCGGAATTAAGGTAGGAAAAATCTGATTGGCTGATGGAATCAGCCAATCAGATTGAGCTCGCATTCTATTGGCTGTTCCGATCAGCCAATAGAATGCGAGCTCAATCTGATTGGCTGATTGGATCAGCCAATCGGATTGAACTTGAATCTGATTGGCTGATTCCATCAGCCAATCAGATTTTCCTACCTTAATTCCGATTGGCTGATAGAATCCTATCAGCCAATCGGAATTGAGGGGACGCCATCTTGGATGACGTCCCTTAAAGGAGCCGGCATTCGTCGTAGTCCGTCGGTGAAGAAGGTGGTTCCGCGTCGGCGGAAGGAAGATTCAAGACCCGGCTTGGAAGATGACTTCGCCCGGATAGAAGACCTCTTCAGCGCCTCTTTGAAGATGACATCGGCCGGATCGAAGACTTCTTCAGCGCCGCCTGGATGATGACTTCATCGGATGGAAGATTTCTTCAGCGCCGCTTGGAGGATTAACTTCTTCCGCTCCGGATGTCCTCTTCAGTTCCATCGGTGGCTCGGCTGAGTGAAGACGACTCAAGGTAGGATGATCTTCAGGGGATTAGTGTTAGGTTTTTGTAAGGGGGGTTTGGGTTAGATTAGGGGTATGTGGGTGGTGGGTTTTAATGTTGGGGGGGGTTGTATTTTTCTTTTACAGGCAAAAGAGCTGAACTTTTTGGGGCATGCCCCCACAAATGGCCCTTTTAAGGGCTGGTAAGGTAAAAGAGCTTTGAAATTTATTTAATTTAGAATAAGGTAGGGATTTTTTTTATTTTGGGGGGGTTTGTTATTTTATTAGGGGGCTTAGATTAGGTGTAAGTAGCTTAAAATTGTTGTAATATTTTTAACATGTTTGTAACTTACTTTTTTATTTTTTTGTAACTTAGCTTTTTTTATTTTTTGTACTTTAGTTAGTTTATGTAATTGTATTTAATTGTAGTTATTTGTAGGTAGTTTATTTAGTTAATTTAATGATAGTGTAGTATTAGGTTTAATTGTAACTTAAGTTAGGATTTATTTTACAGGTAATTTTGTATTTCTTTTAGCTAGGTAGTTATTAAATAGTTAATAACTATTTAATAACTATTCTAACTAGCTAAAAGAAATACAAAGTTACCTGTAAAATAAATATAAATCCTAAGATAGCTATAATATAATTATTAATTACATTGTAGCTATCTTAGGGTTTATTTTACAGGTAAGTATTTAGTTTTAAATAGGAATAATTTATTAAAGTATAGTGTAGTGTTAGGTGTAATTGTAACTTAGGTTAGGATTTATTTCACAGGTACATTTCTCTTTATTTTAGCTAGTTAAGCTATTAAATAGTTAATAACTATTTAATAGTTATTGTACATGGTTAAAATAAATTGAAAGTTACCTGTAAAATAAATATAAATCCTAAGATAGCTAGAATATAATTATTATTTATATTGTAGCTATATTAGGGTTTATTTTAAAGGTAAGTATTTAGTTTTAAATAGGATTCATTTAGTTAATAAGAGTTAATTTATTTAGATTTATTTAATTAATATTTAAGTTAGGGGGGCATTAGGGTTAGGGTTAGACTTAGGTTTAGGGGTTAATCATTTTATTACAGTGGTGGCGGCGTAGTGGGGGGCAGGATAGGGGTTAATAAATTTATTATAGGTGGCGACGGTGTAGGGGGGGGCAGATTAGGGGTTAATAAATTTATTATAGGTGGCGACGGTGTAGGGGGGGCAGGATAGGGGTTAATAGGTTTAATATAGGTTGCGGCGGGTTCATGGAGCGGCGGTTTAGGGGTTAAACTATTTATTTAGTTGCGGAGAGGTGCGGGATCAGCAGGATAGGGGTTAATAATTTTATAATAGAGGGCGACGGTATAGGGGGGGCAGGATAGGAGTTACTAGGTATAATGTAGGTGGCAGCGGTGTCCGGGAGCAGTGGTTTAGGGGTTAATACATTTATAAGACTTGCGGCAGGGTCTAGGAGCGGCGGTTTAGGGGTTAATACATTTATAAGAGTTGCGCCAGGGTCTAGGAGCGGCGGTTTAGGGGTTAGTAACTTTATTTAGTTGCGGGAGGCTCCGGGGCGCCGGTATAGGGGGTAGAACAGTGCAGTTTAGTGTGAGTGCTTAGTGACAGGCTAGCAATAAAGCTGGGAAAAAGCCGAAGGGCAGCGAGATCGGATGAGTGATAACTCTCACAGTCCGCTGCTCATCGCCCCGCAGCTTTTTGACAGCTTTATTTGATAACTTAGGCGTATTTTTTAAGGTCCGCGGCGGCGAAGGTAGGCGAGCTTAGGCGGACGTATTGGGCCGGCGAAGCCAGAAAAGTAGACGGCTTGATAACTACCCCCCCTCGAGAAAAGAAGAATAACCCTAAAAACACGGAGTTAGGCACTGATACACCGCAAATAGACACGGAAACCCAACCTCCTACAAACAATACAGCTGAGATAGTAGCCCAGATATCTAGAGTATTTACGTTGCAGTTAGATGCCCTTAAAGTGGAGATTAAACATGATATTAACTCCTTATCGACTGAAGTTAGGCAGTTCACTGCGAGAATAGAAGAGGTAGAAAACAGGGTCTCAGATTTAGAAGACAGAATGACCCAGATGGAGCAGATCAATTCCAGATTGCAGCTTAACTCAGACACTATGCAGAAAAAGATAGAAGACTTAGAAGACAGGGCACGCCGCAACAATATTAGGATCATTGGGGTCCCTGAGAATGCGGATTTTAAAGACTTAGTTTATTTTATTACTAATACACTCCCTAAAGCTTTGAATATGTATTCAGAATCCCAACCCTTACAAATTGAAAGAATACATAGAATGGGGATAAGTCACAGAAATCCAGACGGTACATTACAACCGAGGCCTATAATTGTTAAATTTTTAAAATTTACAGATAAAGTTAGTATGATGAGGAATTACAGGAAAGCATTTCCAGTTTTGTTAGAACAAAATAAAATAATGCTATTCCAAGATTTCTCTGCAGAAACGTCGGCTAAAAGAAGATTAATGTCACCTTTCTGCTCACAGCTGATCAAAGCAAATTTCAGCGTTAGATTAGTTTATCCGGCCAAGTTACTTATACTAACAGATGGAGAGCCTAAAACTCTTGAATCCCCCCAGGAAGCGAGAGTATTCTGCAGAGAGAAAGGGATTAATTAATAAAGTACAGACTGAACATGGGTAGATGCCACAGTGCACAACTTATGCTGCAGGCTTTATTTCAGAAGCAGAGGGTAGTTAAGTACACGACAGGAATCTCTCTCAAGGGGGCCCGGATTTTTAACACACTACTGAAGCAGTGTTCTATCACCTATAAGAGAAAAATAGGTTTAAGGAGAAAGAAACTAAGGAAGCACAAACTAAATATAAGGGGTTATGGAGGGTATCAGTTTTTCTTTTTTATTGAGATACTATATATGTTAGTTGAACAGCGGTTGCCGAAGCCTTGTTTTACTATGTACAGGAGGTTTTATTTTTATGGATATATGAAATGTAATATTTTTGAACATACCTGGGGTCAGGGAGGGGGGGAAGGGAGTTTTGTTTGCTTTATTAAATTACTTTTTCCATACAAAAAATATCCCTTTTTTTTTTTTTCTCCCCTCCCCCCTATCACTCTGCCGCTCTTTCGCTATTAACTTAACTGGAGCAAATGAATGAGAATTTAAAAATAGCCTCCTGGAATGTGGGTGGAATATCATCCCCAATAAAACGGAAATCAATTATAAAACTGCTAGGAACATATAAACCCCATATAGTGATGTTACAAGAGACACACCTGTCTGAGAAAGAAGTCATCAAATTAAAGATTAAATGGGTAGGGGAAGTGATTTCGTCTGATTTTGATAACAGGAAAAATGGGATGGCAATATTAATAAATAAACTACTATCATATAAAATAATTAAAAAAATAATAGATCCGTTAATTAGATTCTTGATTGTCCAAATTGAAATCGATAGAAAATTGTTTATTTTGTGTAACTTATATGGGCCGAATAAGATAGACCGGCAATTTTGGGATATACTAGCAGGGAAACTAATGACCTATAGAGATCAAGATTTGATTATAGGGGGGGATTTCAATATGGTTTTCTCTCCCAATTTAGATAGGTTAAATAATAAATGCAGGGCTAGAAGAGATAGAGAAACACGAATTTTACAGACATTTTGCCATAAAACTGGAACAAAAGACATTTGGAGGCTTCAAAACCCAGATAATAGAACCTTTACGTGTATCTCCAAATCACATCAGACGTTCTCAAGGATAGATATGTTTCTAATAGCTGATACAATGACGGGAAAGAAAGTAAAGACAGAAATAGGTGATATTAAGATATCAGACCATGCTGTAATCCTACTGGATTAGGAAATATGAAAGTAAGCCTGAAATTTTCTGGGAATGCGGCAAAGCGGTTTTAAGAGGAGAGGTAAAGGCATATCTCTGCAAAAGTAAGAAAAAAAATAAACAACAGCAGGAACAGCTTTCCAATGCAGTAAGGAATAGTTTTAACGCATATATAGCCCAGCCATGGAGAATGCTTTGGGAGAAATATATAAATCTAAAGACCCAGAGAGACCTACTCCTTAAGCAGAACATGATACAGGAAGAAATGCGATTAAAAGCATTATACGGTGGCTTTAGGGGAAGGTCAGCTAAATACTTAGCCGCTATAACCAAAAGTAGAGTTAAAAATAATATAGGGGCAATTAAACAAGGAGCAGTCAGAACCACTTTAAATAAAGAGATACAGAAGATTTTTGTAGAATTCTTCAAGAATCTATATAAAGCAGGGACACTCAAGTTAGAGGTTAAAAATAAATTTTGGGAGAAGATAAATTTACCTAAATTATCACAGGATATAATGGAAAGTATCAATGCTCCAATCTCATTAAATGAAATCGAACAAGGGATAAAAAAACTTAAAGGTAATAAAGCACCAGGCCCTGACAGACTACCGGCGGAATTCTATCATATATTGATAGAGGAAATAACACCAGTCCTATATAGTGTATATAATAGCTATTTTTTATATCAGAAACAATGTTCTGCTGGCTTTGCCGCGTCCAACATTTCACTCATACTTAAAAAAGATAAAGATCCAGAAAACCCAGCATCCTATCGTCCAATTTCATTATTGAACATAGATTATAAATTATTGACGTCTATAATTGTGAATCGTTTAAAACCCTATATATCAGATATTATTAATGAGAACCAAACGGGCTTTATGCCTGGGAGAAACCCTGTCAAAAACATTCGGAAAACAATGCTGATAATAGAATATATGCAAAATAAAATTAAGAATGGTACAGGCTGTGAGATGTTGGACGCGGCAATCTTAGCAGCTGATGCTGAGAAAGCCTTTGACTACATCAGCTGGGATCACTTATTCACTACACTAGAAAAATTTGGATTTAAAGATAACATTATAAATTTAATGAAAATTCTATACAAAAATCCGAAGTCAGCAGTGGTAGTTAATGGATTAACGTCTGAAAAATTCAGCTTACAAAGAGGGACCCGCCAGGGTTGTCCTTTATCCCCTCTGTTATTTAACTTATCGATTGAGCCATTTGCAATACGTTTAAGAGAATGCCTGTCAGGAATTCTTATTGGGGACCAAAAAATGGTGCTTTCTCTCTATGCAGATGACCTATTAGTATATCTAAGTAATATTGAAAAAACTTTACCATTACTATTGGAGGAAACGCAGATATTTAGTGAGATATCAGGCTACACGATTAACTATGGGAAATCAGAACTATTATGGCTAAAGAAGCCATTGAAGCTGATAGGACCATTACCTTTTAAAGAAAAAGTACAGATTAAGTATTTAGGTATCATGCTGTCTAATTGTATGAAGGAATGCTATGAGTTAAATTACCCTAGAGTATTCAGGGAATGTCAAAGAAAACTATTAATATGGTCCAATCTCCCTATCCCCATGACAGCCAGAATAATGCTAATCAAAGCTGTTATATTTCCGAAAATGTTATACTTATGTCAGAATATTCCTATATTACTATATAAAAAGGATATTAGAGAATTCAATAAACATTGTACACAATTCATTTGAGCAGGGAAAAGGCAGCGGATTCGATTGGATAAATTACAACTTAATAGATTAGCGGCAGGGTTAGATTTTCCGAATCTAGAGATTTACAATTTAGTCACTACATTTAAATATGCAATGGACTGGGTTACGTCCCAAGACTATGGGATTATTGGTAGTTTAGAAACTATATGGCTGAACCATTTATGCTGGGATCACTCTTACACTGCCCCTTGAACAGAATCCCCAGGAAAATTGCAAAAATGACAATTTTCATTAATACCATAAAGGCATGGCAACAGGTTTGTCGTAGAGTACAGGTTAACCCATACTGTACAAATTTGCTCTGCATTTGTGGAAACCCAGAATTTCAGCCGGGTCTGTCACAAGTAGTATTCCATCGGTGGAAGAGAAAAGGGTTAATGTTTGTTAGACAACTTTTGTCGGAAGATCTGTCAGTCAACTCATTTATAAATCTAGCTCGAACTTATGATCTCCCGAGGAAAGATTTTTTTGCCTTCCTACAAATCCGCCATTTTATTAATAGTTTACACATCAAATATAACCCCAATTGGTCTATGGGGGTTCTAGATAATGTCATTAAGCTATATGAAAATGGTAAGACATCAATTTCAATAATTTATAAGGTAATTAATTCATGTAACGATGAAGAGCATTTACAGGTGATAAAAGATAAATGGCATAGAGAGCTCCCAAATTTAGCGATAAAAGAAATTGTTCAATCTTTGAAGTTAAACCATAAATATTGGGTCCCAACTAATTGGCGAGAGTCACATTTGAAGTTGATTAGGAAAGTTTATATAACGAATAGAAACCTATCTAGATGGTATGAGACTACTTTAGTTTGCCCAAAATGTAGTTTAGAGGAAGCAGACATTACTCATTATTTTTGGAGCTGCCCTAAAATAAACCAACTATGGAGACAAATTAACTATTGGATCAAGAGGAAGCTTGATATATAATTTGAGATTCAAATATTCCATGTTTTTTTTCTGGTACAATACTCAGACAGAGTTAAAGAGAATGATTTAATTAATGCTATAATTTTTATAACTAGAAATCTAATTTTGAGGGTTTGGAAAGGGGTGAAAGCCCCTAAATTGGTGGCGTGTAAGAACGGAGTAGTTAAACAGTGCATGATGGAACAATATGATTCACGAGAACTAGCTAGTCCGCTATAGAGGAAAAAATTTTTAAGAAATGGAGAAAGTTAATCCTATCGTTACCTCTGAATACACAAATCCAATTGACGGCCCCTTTTAGGAATACAGAATATGTTATGATTAATATTATAGCAGGATCATTCCCCCGAAGTTGGGGTGGATGGTAAAAGAATTAGAGAAAGAGAGAGAAGAAAGGGTGGCGAAGTGTGTAGGGGGTTGTGCGGTTTTCTTTTTTTTTTTTCTTTTTTTTTTCTTTCTCTCCCCTTCTCTCTGCTCCCCCCCCCCAGATTAATGCATAATTAACATATTTCGGTCTTGTTCTGATTTTCCTTATGTCCTTTCTTGTAAATGCTAGATATAAGAAGAAGGTTATGTTTAAGATATTAGATGAGTTTTCTGTCAGGAAATTATGTTAAACTCTGACATAGGTGCTAAATCGTATACTATTTAGTTTGTAACTATAGATGGTACTATAGAAGAATATGTGTAATTATGAATAATGAAGAATGTATTATTTCTTTCTTTTTTCCTGTAACTCTGAAAATGGGTTCCAATAAAGCATTTAAAATTGAAAAAAAAAAAAAAAAAAAAAAAAAGAACAGGAAAGCAAAATATTTAGTTTTCTGAATTATTGTGTCTATTGATTGTTACATTAAAGTCCATTTAAAAAAAAAAAAAAAAAAAAAGGATTGTTTAATGGTCCAGTGCTGGTGTTGTTGAGCTCACAGAAGGTGTGCTGTTTTGTTCTTCTCTAATAACAACAGCGCCTAGTGGTGCATTGCAATATCTTTTTCTCCGCACCAAGGTTGAATTCTGATGTAATTTGCAAAAAATGTAGCCTGCTTGCACAAGTCTAGCCATCCTCCTCTGACCTCTCTCATGGATGTTTTTTGTTCATTGCACCATTCTTGATACACCCTTGAAACTGTGGTACGTGAAAAGTTCAGGAGTACTGGAGTTTCAGATATGCTTCATCCAGCATGTCTTGCACCTACTATCATGCCACGTTCAAAGTCCATTAGATCACTGCTCTTCACTATTCTCGCTGCAGTTTGTATGCTGATAGTTGGAAGATGGTTCTGCTATATTTATACCAAAACCATTTGTGTGCAAAGTGGCCGCTCAGTGTATGTGTGTGTGTATATATATATATATATATATATATATATATATATATATATATATATATATATATAAGAACTCAGAAAGGGAGGGTACTCTCAGGATTTGTATAAATTGCATATCAGCAAATCGAAATTCATTTATTGTTCATAGTAACAACATCGTAAAGTCGACGTTTCGGCTTACATAGAAGCCTTCATCAGGACAAGCAGAAAACTGTTGAATAAAAGAAAACACATCCAATATTTGCCAGTACATCATTAAAAATAATACATACACCCATCACCAAAATGCATAATGTGAAAATAAATAAAATAGAGGCAACACAACAAGTCAAACAAGGAAATTCAACGAAACTGAAACTGTACTACCCCCAGATCATCATGGATACTGCTGATATGCAATTTATACAAATCCTGAGAGTGCCCTCCCTTTCTGAGTTCTTATCTACATTATTATAGAGGATTGCACGCAGGTCCTGTATTAACTACCAAGGTTGGAGTGCTATTGGAGTTTTATATATATATATATATATATATATATATATATATACAGTATTGTGACGGATTCCCTGGCTACCCCGACTGGGTAGCTCCGCCAAACGGGTACTGCTTCCTCCCTGCCAACTGCAGCTATGTAGCTGGCAAGTGACCACAGCCTGTAGCCACCCCTGATGCCCGACAGTATCAGTACTCAGGGTCCCACCCTGTGGCAGACTCAAGCTACCCAGACTGGGTAGCTCTGCCTGATGATCCTTTCTCTGCCTGGAACAGGCTGGCTATGTAGCCCAGGAAAGTGATTTCTATGTAGCCCAGGAAAATGATTTTAGCTGGAGCTCACCCAAATAACTAGACAGACTAGCCTTCAGGTGAACAAGAACTGATTTTATTGAAAACACACACTCCTTTTATACAGACAGCTCACCTTGATAAGACAAAGGACAATCCCACAATTTTCCTGCCATTCCCGCCCCTCCAGACAGTCCGGCACCTCCATAGGAGCCACAGTTCCACATAATCTCAATACCTATGGGTGGCGGTTTCGGGGTGATCCCGGTGGAGCGGCGGCACTTCCAGGGTGTCATCAAAAATCAGCATGATTCGTTACTGGGGACCAGAGTTACAGTCCGTTTAAGATATGGGGTTAGTGGTGTCCAAAACCCCCGGTTTCCAAAGGAGCTCCCCTTCAGGGTGTCATTTTAAAGCTCTCGGTCCCCAGATTTCACAGTCCAAAAATCAGCATGATTCATTACTGGGGACCGGAGTTACAGTCGGTTGAAGTTATGGGGTTAGTGGTGTCCAAAACCCCCGGTTCCCAAAGGAGCTCCCCTTCAGCAATTCCCCAACACCTTGTACTCCCCAGGGGCTACTAATCCCCAAAAGAGCGGAGCTCTGGGGCACATGGTTGCTGGAGCGACCTGGGTTAAAGTTAGCGGGTGTTCTGCTGTCCTGTGGCCGACCGGGAGTTCCAGGAGCCTGGCCAGCCTGATAGGGGTTAGGCGGGTGTCGGTTGTGAGGCGGCCGACCGGGAGTTCCAGGAGCCCGGCCAGCCTAGGAGGGTTTTCCTGGTCATAAACTAACTCTTCTCTGAACACAAAAACAAGCCAACACAAAGCAAACAAACAGTCGCCAGAGATGGTGGTTGCTCTGAGGAGCCCAAAACCACTGAGAAACAACAGGGGTGAGGTTGTAGGGGGGGTGGGGGGTAGCCTTAGCTGTCTGATATCCGTGACATCTCCCCCCTCCAGTTTGGCAGACCCGGCTAGACCCTTAACGGGTCGACCTGGAGCTGTCCGATGGTGGCCCTCCACTTCTCAGTTGCTGAGAGAGGTTATCCCATCTCTCCAGAGCTTGGGGCACCCTGGGGGGTTCCTGCTGGCGTTTATACCCTGCCCCCTGGGCGCAGGGATAGTCACATAATGCAAAGTCCCAAACAATTTTACTAAGGCCGGCTCCCAAACAATTGCTGTTCCACAAGTTCCAGTGACCTTAAGTTCCATGGCCAAACTGTCTCCCTCTGTGACACTCTGTTGAGTAACGGCTGACCCACCCACAAACAAAGCCAGTACAGGTTTCCCGGCTGTATACCCACCCCAGACTGTAGGTTGAGGTTGCTCCTTGGTGGGGCAGGCAAAACTCGGGTGCCCAAACTTGTGGCACCAACTGCATGAGTGGGTAACCTCCTGGCCTGCCCCCTGTGAGATATACTCCAGGACAAGCAAAGGGTATAGACCCTGCCAGGCTACTGAGGGGAGAGACCGTCTGTCTCTTCTCCCGAGAAGGAGATCTACTGCTGGGGAGGGAGCTCTGCTACCTCCGCTCCATGGGAAACTGTGCTGCCGCTGGGGAGAGAGACCGACTGTCTCCTCTCCCAAAAAGGGGTTCTGTTTACGGGGAGGGAGGATGACTACCTCCGCTCCCAGGGGATGGCTCTGCCACTGCTGAGAGAGACCGATTGTCTCCTCTCCCGGCTCCTGGCTCTGCCGCTGGGGAGAGAGACTGACTGTCTCCTCTCCCGGGAAGGGGTTCTGTTTACGGGGAGGGAGGACGACTACCTCCACTCCCAGGGTATTGCTCTGCTGCTGGGGAGAGAGACTGACTGTCTCCTCTCCCAGGAAGGGGTTCTGCTTACGGGGAGGGAGGACGACTACCTCCGCTCCCAGGGGATGTCTCTGCCGCTGGGGAGAGAGATCGACTGTCTCCTCTCCCGGGAAGGGGTTCTGTTTACGGGGATGGAGGACGACTACCTCCGCTCCCAGGGGATGGCTCTGCCGCTGGGGAGAGAGACCAATGGTCTCCTCTCCCAGGAAGGGGTTCTGCTTACTGGGAGGGAGGATGACTACCTCCGCTCCCAGGGGATGGCTATGCCGCTGGGGAGAGAGACCAATTGTCTCCTCTCCCGGCTCCTGGCTCTGCCGCTGGGGAGAGAGACCGACTGTCTCCTCTCCCGGGAAGGGGTTCTGTTTACGGGGAGGGAGGATGTCTACCTCCGCTTCCAGGGGATGGCTCTGCCACTGGGGAGAGAGACCGACTGTCTCCTCTCCCTGCTCCTGGCTCTGCCGCTGGGGAGAGAGACCGACTGTCTTCTCTCCCGGGAAGGGGTTCTGCTGCTGGGGAGAGTTATCAACATCCATCTCTCCCTTGTCCAAGTCCATAAGCTTGGGGCCTGACTGCTGATCTGTATCTAGCAGCTCGTTGTCGCTTATGCTCTGTTGCCAATTATCTAAGGCAAACCTCCATGATTCCCAGACTGCTGTATCATAGCTCCCTGCAGGCTCTGTGGCATGCTGTTTAACGCAATCTATCAGTCTTTTGTATCTCTGTTCCATCTCCAATTCCTTGCCACATATATAATCCAAATCGGCTTTCAGCCAGGGTACCCCTGAGAGACTCAGCAGGCTCCCTCGGTACTCAGTCACAAATGTCCTTAAGTCTCCACTCCTCCTGACTCCCAAAATCTGGGTCCTCTGCCATTAGTTCAAATAGTAATCCAGGGCCACCATAGCCAAAGCCCTCTGTGGGGACACCGTCACCCAGCCATGGCCACACTTGCATAGCATACCATCGGAAGGCACTGTAGCTGTCATCCAGAACCATCTCCTCCTGGACCAGTCCATCCAATTTAGACAGCCATTCCACCCGGGGCTGTCCTCCCAGGCAAGGTACTCAGAACTTCCACTGGAGCCAGTAATCTTCATCATCAGGGGAGAGGGTTGTTACTCGATAGCCCTGCTCTTGTTTAAGATCCTCCCTCCAGAGTCGTCGGCGGACAAGGTCCCTTTGTGCCAGCATGTCCCAATACGAACTAGGAATGTCCAGCTGGGCCAGCACCTCCTCTGCTCTCTTTAGGAGCTTGGTTCCCATAGTTACCGGCTACTGTGGCACGTCTCCTCTGTCGGCAGAAACTGATAGATAGAAGCAGATCCCACCGCTGCCAGCCAATGTGACGGATTCCCCGGCTACCCCGACTGGGTAGCTCCGCCAAACGGGTCCTGCTTCCTCCCAGCCGACTGCAGCTATGTAGCTGGCAAGTGACCACAGCCTGTAGCCACCCCTGATGCCCGACAGCATCAGTACTCAGGGTCCCACCCTGTGGCAGACTCCAGCTACCCAGACCGGGTAGCTCTGCCTGATAATCCTTTCTCTGCCTGGAACAGGCTGGCTATGTAGCCCAAGAAAGTGATTTCTATGTGGCCCAGGAAAGTGATTTTAGCTGGAGCTCACCCAAATAACTAGACAGACAAGAACTGATTTTATTGAAAACACACACTCCTTTTATACAGACAGCTCACCTTGATAAGACAAAGGACAATCCCACAATTTTCCCACAATTCCCGCCCCTCCAGACAGCCCGGCACCTCCATAGGAGCCACAGTCCCACATAATCTCAATACCTATGGGTGGCGGTTTCGGGGTGATCCCGGTGAAGCAGCGGCACTTCCAGGGTGTCATCAAAAATCAGCATGATTCGTTACTGGTGACCAGAGTTACAGTTCATTTAAGTTATGGGGTTAGGGGTGTCCAAAACCCCCGGTTCCCAAAGGAGCTCCCCTTCGGCACTTCCCCAACACCTTGTACTCCTCAGGGGCTACTAATCCATAAAAGAGCGGAGCTCTGGGGCACATGGTTGCTGGAGCGACCTGGGTTAAATTTAGCGGGTGTTCTGCTGTCCTGTGGCCGACCGGGAGTTCCAGGAGCCTGGCCAGCCTGAGAGGGGTTAGGCGGGTGTCTGTTGTGAGGCGGAAGACCGGGAGTTCCAGGAGCCCGGCCAGCCTAGGGGGGTTTTCCTGGTCATAAACTAACTCTTCTCTGAACACAAAAACAAGCCAACACAAAGCAAACAGTCTCCAGAGATGGTGGTTGCTCTGAGGAGACCAAAACCACTGAGAAACAACATGGGTGATGTTATAGGGGGGGGGGGTAGCCTTAGCCGTCTGATATCCGTGACAAGTATATATACACACATATATGTATATACAGGGTCCGGTAGAATGGCCTTACTGTTTTCTGTCAATAAACACAAAGACACAGTTTTCTTGTTTAAAATGTTTATTTAACATCATGAAAGAGCAGTACCTACCATTTTTAGTGGTATCTTAGTTTTATAACTAAACCTAAGCTAACCTATACCAGAAGCAAAAGAAAAAAAGTTACGTTTTAAAAATTACATTGTCTAGATGAATCACGTAATTTCGGGACAAATTCAGACACATTCAAACATGCTCTGAAGCTTCTCATTGCTTGCCGGATAATTTCCTCAGGTATTGCAGCAATTTCATCCTTAATGGTAGTCTTCAGCTCAGCGGTGGTCTGGACTCTGTGCTTGAAGACTCTTGTTTTCAGGTACCCCCAGAGGAAGAAATCCCACACCACTAGTTCAGGTGAGTGCTCTGGCCAGGCAACATCCTCACAGAGAGAAATCAGGTGCCCAGGGAACAACTGATATTACTAATGTAAGGGCATGCTTAACAGCTGAGCGGTCTGGAGACTGCACAAATGCTCGTCTGACAGCTTCAATATTCTGAGGTGTCCTGACCACACGCACTCTGCCTGAGGTTTTTTTTTTATAATGCAGACCCTATTTGGTGGAAATTTTTTACCCACAGCATAATTGTGTTCCTACTTGGAACACTTCCATTTTGTTCGATCTTGAAATGGGTTTGGAAAAGACGCTGTGTTTTAATCACAGAATCATTATGCCGGAAAAAGCTTTCTATCACAAAAGCGCGGTGCTCTCTGGTCCACAACATGCCCGCAATGCAAATGCTATAGACAGTATAAAATATTAAAATTACTGGCACCCGCCCTACACCAATAGTGTGAGATGATCTGATGTCACAAAATCATCAGGTTATTCTGACGGACCCTGTGTATGCATTGGACAGCGGTGGTGCAGATCGTTGGTGGGTGGGAACATAAGGAGGGAGGCGGGTGGGTGGCCCATCGCTGGAGGAATCGGGAGGAGGGCGGGAGTGGGTGGGATTGCTCGGGCACGCTACAGGGTATAGAAAAAAAATTAGTCATTGAGGGGAAGGAGGAAGTAGGGGAAATGAGGATCCGTTAACAGAAAGGGATCTGGGAGGGGGTAGTGGGATCCGTTAACAGAAAGGGATCTGGGAGGGGGTAGTGTATTGAGGGGGGGCAACTACACTACAGAAAAAATTGGACTTTTATTTTATTTATTTTTTAAATTGCCAATTTTGCAACAAACTGAGTACTGGGAGACAGCTATAAGAGCAATAAAATTGTGGAACTCATTACCAAAGGAGGTAGTGAATGCCAATACTGTAGATACATTTAAAAAATAGTCTGGATACATTTCTGTATATAAACAAAATTCATGGATATGATTGCTAGTATTAAATGGGTCACCTTTTAGTGGGGTTATTTAAGCTTAACTGGAGCTTTTTGTAAGTATTTTAGATTTGTATAGGTTGAACTCGATGAACTTCGGTCTTTTTTCAACCTTATCTATTATGTTATCTACTATGTTACCTAAGATGGTGGCAAATTGGTAGAGGGGGGAGGGTTATATATATATATATATATATATATATATATATATATATATATATATATATATATATATAAAAAGGCTTTTATTTTATACTGGCAGACTTTCTGCCAGTACTTAAGATGACATTGACAATTGTAAGGTGGGGAAGGGAATACAGCTGTTTGAGGGGGTTCAGGGGGTGCAATGTGTCAGGTGGTAGGCTGATCTCTACATTAAAGCTAAAATTAACCCTACAAGCTACCTATTTAAATCCTTCACTGCTGGACATAATACTAGTGTGTTGCGCAGCGGCATTTAGCGGCCTTCTAATTACCAAAAAGTAATGCCAAAGCTATATATGTCTGCTATTTCTGAACAAAGGGGATCTCAGAGAAGCATTTACAACCATTTGTGCACAAGCTGTTTGTAAATAATTTCAGTGAGAAACCTAAAATTGTAAAAAAATTTACGTTTTTTTTTATTTGATCGCATTTGGCGGTGAAATGGTGGCATGAAATATACCAAAATGGGCCTAGATCAATACTTTGTCTACTAAAAAAACATATATAGTTTTGTTAGGTAAATATAAAAAAGGCTCTATTTCTGTTTAAATATAGTGATGGCAAAAATGCTAAAAATGCTCTGGTCTTTTGGGGAAGTTTTTGTCTGAAATGGCCAGTCCTTAAGAGGTTAAAGGGATAATAAACCCAATTTTTTTTCTTTCCTGATTCAGATAGATCATGCAATTTTAAGCAACTTTATAATTTACCCCTATTATCATTTTTTCTTCGTTCTCTTGCTATCTTTATTTGAAAAAATGAGGAATGTAAGCTTAGTAGCCTACCCATTTTTGGTTCAGAACGCTGGGTAGCGCTTGCTGATTTGTGGCTAAATGTAGCCACCAATCATCAAACGCTACCCAGGATACTGAACCAAAAATGAGCTGGCTACTAAGCTGACATTCTTCCTTTTCCAAATAAAGATAGCAAGAGAATGAAGAAAAATTGATAATAGGAGTAAATGAGAAAGTTGATTAAAATTGCCTGCTCTATCTGAATCATGAAAGAAAAAATGTGGGTTAAATATCCCTTTAAGCACTGCATTGGCATAAATAATAATACAGCACAATTCAGCAACAAAAGCCTATTTTTAGATGATAAGTTGTTTCAAATTTGTTTCAATTTAAATTCCAACACACTTAGACCAAGTTTCACCATCACTAAGATTTATAATTTATTATCTGCATTGAGCTGAAACTTATTGAAGACCATGGGCGTGATCCGATATACGGCTCAGGTTTCAGCGAAAGCGTGGAAACCTGCGCCGCCCATAGTTTCAGCTCGCAACTCAAGCTATCCCATATACGGCGCTGTCAGGGGCTAAAGTGCCATAAGTCTCACAAACCAGCGATGTCCAGAAATCTGCGTAAGTACTAATTTCTGGAGTCACCAGTGACTTACGTCACTTTAGAAACTGCCGCCGCATAAAAAAACTGACTAAGTTATTAAATCAAATATGTTAGGGAAAGGGAGGCTAGTAAAACCTTAGAATTATAACTTTACCTTGAGCTACAAAACAACGCCCAGGTGATAGAAAACCTTATATGAAGGAAATATAGTGGTATGCAGATCCTTAAATTAATTATATATTTACATTAAAAAGTGAGATTAAATAACAACCGCAATTAGATTGTTATAAAGATAGACAGGGATTTCAGCACAGCCTTTTTTAATATAGATGCTAAGCAAATGCCAAGCTCCGCAATTAGCGGTAAGTGAAGTATATTCTCATCCACCACAGACCAACAGGCCATTCAAAGAGACTAATATTATTAAATAAAACACATGAACCAAATAAGCAAAGGAAGCATAGATAGATTTATGCCTTAGCACCGTTAACACTTTAAAATGTATTAAATATATATACATAAAACAACAAATAGATCGCTGAAACTGTGAGCGGTATGTACTGACAACACCTCCACTAGAGGGTGGTTACGTACTAGACGTAAAATACGCCACCGTAGTGATCCTTGAGGATATATGTCAGTGCAGGTTTCTGTAAAAGTAATCTAAATCAAGCAGCATAAACACATTAACAGCTGAATCATACGTAGTGGAGTTAGAGTGTAGCTCTAAGTATTGAGCACAATACGTTATTTTGCCAGCATATTACATAGTCATCTCCAATTCACATGATAGGGAGCAGTTTAGACTGTAAGGGGTTAGGAAACAACTCCAGTAACAGCGGACACCACCAATATAGTTAGAGGTATCAGGTGTTATGTTATTGTAGATCTGGATCTATGTTTGTCAACCCCAAGTTACAGACTGACTGAATGCTAGCATAAAGATTTAGACATTCGTTTACTTTTACAGATATATTTTAAGACAAGAAAGACTGTGGGGGTGAGAAAAACAACTCCAGTATTCAGCGGACACCACCAATATAGTAAGAGGTATCAGGTGTCATGAATATGCAAGTATCTGGATCTATGTTAAAGCAGCCCCAAAACAAGTCATTTTGGCCTAGATTTAGAGTTTTGTCGGTAACGACCCGCGTAGCTAACGCTGGCTTTTTTCTGGCCGCACCTTTTAAATACCTCTGGTATTGAGAGTTCACAGAATGGCTGCGTTAGGCTCCAAAAAGGGAGTGTACAGGCATATTTAACGCCACTGCAACTCTCGATACCAGAGTTGCTTACGGACGCGGCCAGCTTCAAAAACGTGCTCGTGCACGATTCCCCCATAGAAAACAATGGGGCTGTTTGAGCTGAAAAAAAACCTAACACCTGCAAAAAAGCCGCGTTCAGCTCCTAACGCAGCCCCATTGTTTGCTATGGGGAAACACTTCCTACATCTGCACCTAACACTCTAACATGTACCCCGAGTCTAAACACCCCTAACCTTACACTTATTAACCCCTAATCTGCCGCCCCCGCTATCGCTGACCCCTGCATATTATTATTAACCCCTAATCTGGCGCTCCGTAAACCGCCGCTACTTACATTATCCCTATGTACCCCTAATCTGCTGCCCTAACATCGGAACAGCCAATAGAATGCGAGCTCAATCTGATTGGCTGATCGGATCAGACAATCGGATTGAACTTGATTCTGATTGGCTGATTCCATCAGCCAATCAGAATTTTCCTACCTTAATTCCGATTGGCTGATAGAATCCTATTAGCCAATCGGAATTCGAGGGATGCCATCTTGGATGACGTCCCTTAAAGGAACCGTCATTCTTCAGTTGGACGTCGTCGGAAGAAGATGGGTCCGCGCTGGAGGTCTTCACGATGGAGCCGGTCCTCATCGGATGAAGATAGAAGATGCCGCTTGGAAGAAGATGGTTGCCGGTCCGGATCTACTCTTCTTCCCGGATAGGATGAAGACTTTGGACCCTCTTCTGGACTTCTTCAGCCGTCGGATGATGGATGTCTAGCCCCCGCTTGGGCTTGGATGAAGATTTTGGAGCCAGGACGGATCGGTGATACCCGGTGAGGTGAAGATAAGGTAGGAAGGATCTTCAGGGGCTTAGTGTTAGGTTTATTTAAGGGGGTTTGGGTTAGATTAGGGGTATGTGGGTGGTGGGTTGTAATGTTGGGGGGGGGTATTGTATGTGTTTTTTTACAGGCAAAAGAGCTGAATTTCTTGGGGCATGCCCCGCAAAGGGCCCTGTTCAGGGCTGGTAAGTAAAAGAGCTTTGAACTTTGTAATTTAGAATAGGGTAGGGCATTTTTTTATTTTGGGGGGCTTTGTTATTTTATTAGGGGGCTTAGAGTAGGTTTAATTAGTTTAAAATTGTTGTAATATTTTTCTAATGTTTGTAAATATTTTTTTATTTTTTGTAACTTAGTTCTTTTTTATTTTTTGTACTTTAGTTAGTTTATTTAATTAGTTTATTTGTAGATATTGTATTTAATTCATTTATTGATAGTGTAGTGTTAGGTTTAATTGTAGATAATTGTAGGTATTGTATTTAATTAATTTATTGATAGTCTAGTGTTAGGTTTAATTGTAACTTAGGTTAGGATTTATTTTACAGGTAATTTTGTAATTATTTTAACTATTTTAGCTATTAAATAGTTCTTAACTATTTAATAGCTATTGTACCTGGTTAAAATAAATACAAAGTTACCTGTAAAATAAATATAAATCCTAAAATAGCTATAATATAATTATAATTTATATTGTAGCTATATTAGGATTTATTTTACAGGTAAGTATTTAGCTATAAATAGGAATAATTTATTTAATAGGAGTTAATTAATTTCGTTAGATTTAAATTATATTTAACTTAGGGGGGTGTTAGTGTTAGGGTTAGACTTAGCTTTAGGGGTTAATACATTTATTACAGTAGCGGCGAGATTCGGTCGGCAGATTAGGGGTTAATGTTTGAAGTTAGGTGTCGGCGATGTTAGGGAGGGCAGATTAGGGGTTAATACTATTTATTATAGGGTTATTGAGGCGGGAGTGAGGCGGATTAGGGGTTAATAACTTTATTATAGTAGCGGTGCGGTCCACTCGGCAGATTAGGGGTTAATAAGTGTAGGCAGGTGCGGTCCACTCGGCAGATTAGGGGTTAATAAGTGTAGGCAGGTGGGTGGAGGCGACGTTGAGGGGGGGCAGATTAGGGGTTAATAAATATAATATAGGGGTCGGCGGTGTTAGGGGCTGCAGATTAGGGGTACATAAGGATAACGTAGGTGGCGGTCGGCAGATTAGGGGTTAATTATTGTAGGTAGCTGGTGGCGACGTTGTGGGGGGCAGGTTAGGGGTTAATAAATATAATATAGGGGTCGGCGGTGTTAGGGGCAGCAGATTAGGGGTACATAAGTATAACGTAGGTGGCGGTCGGCAGATTAGGGGTTAAAAAAATTTAATCGAGTGGCGGCGATGTGGGGGGACCTCGGTTTAGGGGTACATAGGTAGTTTATGGGTGTTAGTGTACTTTAGAGCATAGTAGTTAAGAGCTTTATGAACCGGCGTTAGCCCAGAAAGCTCTTAACTACTGACTTTTTTCTGCGGCTGGAGTTTTGTCGTTAGAATTCTAACGCTCACTTCAGACACTACTCTAAATACCGGAGTTAGAAAGATCCCATTGAAAAGATAGGATACGCAATTGACGTAAGGGGATCTGCGGTATGGAAAAGTCGCGGCTGAAAAGTGAGCGTTAGACCCTTTCCTGACTGACTCCAAATACCGGCGGTAGCCTAAAACCAGCTTTAGGAGCCTCTAACGCTGGTTTTCACGGCTACCGCCAAACTCTAAATCTAGGCCTTTGTCTTTCACAGTAGATATTATGCAGATAGTGTTAATGCAGTATCTTGTAAAATCTATCAAACATAATACAAGATGAATGGTTGCACACAAGTAGTTGTTGAAGCGGTGTAATTAGAACTCCCACAGACAGTCTTTGATTTGTCCAGTTTAATAGAACCGTATTAACATGTAGTGCATCAAAGCACCCTCCGGTATCTGGAGAAAATAACGGACTGAAGTATCAAAGTTTTTAGCATTATAAGTTCAACTTGTTATACAAACGTATTTTCCTTTCAGCGAATGAACTTCCCAAATCCGTTGTTATGTAGACTGAATCAGCCTTAGGGGTTCACCATCGAACCAGTATAGAACAGCGTGAACGCCACAGCGAACTGTCCTTCAGATGCGTCCACCTCCACTTCCTACGTCACTGCCGACGCGCGTTTCACCCCCCATGTGACCGCCAGTGATCACAGGGGTTTCCTCAGGGCAAAGCGGATGCTGATTCTAAAAGCAGCCGCATTATAACTTTCCTTCTCGCTGCTCATTGGTAGATGCATAGGTAGGTAGTAGCCAATTATAATCCTTAGCTGAGCCACAGCCCTTGTGTATGTATAATAGAGGAATAGGTGAAAATATATTGTGAAACCTCTTATAAGTAATTAACTTTAAAAGGAGCCTACAGTACATAAATCAATAGTGACCAAGCAACTAGGATATTATATATACCTAAACAAAATGTTATTAAGTTACCTTTCTGATTTTGACATGTACTAGGCATTTTTAGATCAAGACCTATAATAAGCATTAAATCAGTAAAATATCCAGGCATTAAATTAATCTATACATTGGTTCATGTGTATTGAAATTATAAAGCCATTTTTAATTTATTTGTTAGATATCATTAAGGTGCATCCAAATGCTCCTACAAATCTTAGGAGGAAATACAGCAAACATATTACACTTCCAAAATAGCAAAACATTTTTAAGCGTTTTTTAAGGAGGTTAGCAGATTGAGAAAATATACATAAAAATATAGTAGATATGTTATTTGGCTAAATGTAGAGATATAAATTTGGTAATTTTAAGTAGAAAGGACACCAATGCGTCTCCTTATTTGAGGAATGCAGTGAATTCAAATTTCTCATTGAGCCCTTTAGGCATTACTGTCTGTAACTTGTACATCCATTCCGTTTCCTTTTTAAGGAAACAGAAGGAGAAGGGGGAGGAATATGAGGAGAGGAGTAGGGTCGAGGATGAGAACACGTCGATATTACAGGGGGGATTTTTGATAGATTCCCCCCCAAATAGTAGTGATGAACTACAAATAGTCAACCTATCCTCCTTTCCCCTAAATAATGCCCATATAAGTCTATTAAAAAAGGGCTTGACTTACTGTCCAACAAACCCTTTGGATAAATTTACTGTGATAAAAGATCCTTTTTTTTTTTTTTTTTTTTTTTTTAAATATTTTTATTGAGGTTTGATAAAGGCTTACAAAATTCTTGAAATCAAGATAATATTTAAACAAAACAGTATCAGAATACAACCTTAACAGAGTTTAACGTGCCTTACGGTCTTCGAGCCTTCTGGTGTTCGCAAGGGGCCTCTTTTGGATCCCTTGATCTTCATAAAACAATATAATGCTCCCACGGAGTATAAGAGACCACTCATGGATCTCGTTTAGTAAACCTCAGTTTTATAAAGAGTAGTGTGAACAATTTAGATAAACTATAACTGTGATAAAAGATCTTAACCTTTTTGCCCGAAAGGTAATCCTATCCTCTATAATGAAAGGGATACAAACTAATGCTACGGATGTAGAATGTATTGAAGGTAACATTGACAAAGAAGACACTTTGGCTGTCTCTAATCTCGTGTAATTACTTGACTCCAATGATCCTCCAGATGAAGCCTCTATTCTGGAGACCCAAGAAGGGCAACAGACAGGCGTTACAGTCTCAATTGACTCAGGTCTAAAAAGAAAGTCTGAATATATGCCCCCCCTAATGCTAGTTCCTGCTGTACATCTCTTTGTTAAAGAAGTGAAAAGGGAAATTGATAAAATTCCCTTTCATGGAATAAGCAAGAATAATCTTAAATATAACGAGAGGCGAGCCTTATCAGACCTTATGAACAAATCAGGAATTGTTATAAAACAGGCTGATAAAGGGGGTAACCTGGTTGTCATGGAGGAGTCCAGCTACATGAGAGAGGTTAAAAAACAACTCAGAAACAAGGAGCAATACCAATGGTTACCTCAAAATCCTATACAATCAATACAAGCTAACCTCCTACACTTGCTAAATGATGCCAGAAAAAGTGGCATAATTAGCAAAAGTGAATGGGGATACCTGTACACTAAGTTCCCCAGAGTTCCAGTATTTTACTGTATCCCCAAACTACATAAAAACCTACGGGAACCACCCGGGAGACCCATCATATCTGGTATTGGGAGCATTACTGAGAACCTGGGGAACTATGTTGACCAATTTTTGAAACCTTTTTTACTGACCTTGACCTCCTACGTGAAGGACACCAGTGACCTTCTTAGGAAACTGGATGGTCTAGAAGTAGAGCAAGATACACTCCTAGTTTCTTTGGATGTGGAAGGACTCTACTCTTCCATCCCACATGATGTGGGTTTGGGAGCTGCGAGATTTTTTCTGGAAAGTTGAGGTCCAGCCTACAAAAAACACACTGAGTTCGTATTAACTCTTTTAGAATTCGTGTTAAATAATAATGTGTTCTCATTTGATAACATTTTTTATAAACACATCAGAGGCACAGCGATGGAGGCAAAATGTGCCCCATCATATGCTTGCATCCATCTTGGCTTATGGGAAACCCAAACAGTTTTCAAAGAACTACAAAACTGGATTGATGAACATGTCCTTATCTGGCTACGTTATGTGGACGACGTCTTCCTCCTTTGGAGGGGGACGGAAGACTCCCTTAAAGAATTTGTAGGGGTGCTTAATTAGAATAGCTATAACATTCTATTGACGTTTGACTTCAATGCTAATGAACTCACTTTCCTAGATTTAAAAATTAAGAAAGAAGGGAAAAACCTGGCCACAGAAATATTTTGTAAGGCCACTGCTACAAATAACATCTTAGAAGCATCTAGTCATCATCCAAAATCCCTAATACGGGGTATCCCTGTAGGACAATTCTTACGCCTAAGGCGTAATTGTTCAAGTCTAAATAAATTTGATGCACATGCAATTGAAATGTCCAACAGATTTGAAAATAGAGGCTATTCGAAACGCAATTTGAGATACGCGTTAAATAGAGCCAGAAAAGCAGACAGGGACAACCTACTCTATAAGTCCAAGCAAAAATCAGAAGATAAAAGAGTGCGCTTCGTTACCCAATTTAATTGTCATTGGGAGCAAATTCGCACTATTCTGGATGAAAAATGGCAATTTCTCAAGGCTGATGAGACGATCAAGAAAATTGTTGGAGATAAACCCTCTCTGGTTCCCAGGAGGGCTCCAAACCAAAGGACAAACTGGTCAAAAGTCACTTTATAAAGAGTCCAAGTGAGAAAGATTGGCTGGATGAACACAGAAAAATCAAAGGATGCTTCAAGTGCGGACATTGTGTTGTCTGTAAATTTATTGTACGTACAAAAACATTTGCCACAACCTCCACTGTCTATCCTATAAAACAGTTTATCAACTGCAAGACTGAAAATGTAATTTATTTACTATCCTGCTGCTGCCCGACCTTCTATGTAGGAAAAACAAGACGAATGTTGAAGGATAGGGTCTCTGAGCACAGAGATGACATTAAGGCAGCAGAAGAGGGTGACATCAGAAGTGGAGTGGCACTCCATTTCATGAAACACCATAACTGTAACCCCTCAGACTTAAAAGTAACAGGCATTGAATCCTGTTCACTCTTTGGCAGAGGGGGAGATATCGATAATGTACTCCTTAAAAAAGAAACGGAATGGATGTACAAGTTACAGACAGTAATGCCTAAAGGGCTTAATGAGAAATTTGAATTCACTGCATTCCTTAAATATGGAGACGCATTGGTGTCCTTTCTACTTAAATTTACCAAATTTATATCTCTACATTTAGCCAAATAACATATCTACTATATTTTTATGTATATTTTCTCAATCTGCTAACCTCCTTAAAAAAACGCTTAAAAATGTTTTGCTATTTTGGAAGTGTAATATGTTTGCTGTATTTCCTCCTAAGATTTGTAGGAGCATTTGGATGCACCTTAACGATATCTAACAAATAAATTAAAAATGGCTTTATAATTTCAATACACATGAACCAATGTATAGATTAATTTAATGCCTGGATATTTTACTGATTTAATGCTTATTATAGGTCTTGATCTAAAAATGCCTAGTACATGTCAAAATCAGAAAGGTAACTTAATAACATTTTGTTTAGGTATATATAATATCCTAGTTGCTTGGTCACTATTGATTTATGTACTGTAGGCTCCTTTTAAAGTTAATTACTTATAAGAGGTTTCACAATATATTTTCACCTATTCCTCTATTATACATACACGAGGGCTGTGGCTCATCTAAGGATTATAATTGGCTACTACCTACCTATGCATCTACCAATGAGCAGCGAGAAGGAAAGTTATAACGCGGCTGCTTTTAGAATCAGCATCCGCTTTACCCTGAGGAAACCCCTGTGATCACTGGCGGTCACGTGGGGGGTGAAACGCGCGTCGGCAGTGACGTAGGAAGTGGAGGTGGACGCGCCTGAAGGACAGTTCGCTGTGGCGTTCACGCTGTTCTATACTGGTTCGATGGTGAACCCCTAAGGCTGATTCAGTCTACATAACAACGGATTTGGGAAGTTCGTTCGCTGAAAGGAAAATATGGTTGTATAACAAGTTGAACTTATAACTCTAAAAACTTTGATACTTCAGTCCGTTATTTTCTCCAGATACCGGAGGGTGCTTTGATGTTAATACGGTTCTATTAAACTGGACAAATCAAAGACTGTCTGTGGGTGTTCTAATTACACCGCTTCAACAACTACTTGTGTGCAACCATTCATCTTGTATTATGTTTGATAGATTTTACGAGATACTGCATTAACACTATCTGCATAATATCTACTGTGAAAGACAAAACGACTTGTTTTGGGGCTGCTTTAACATAGATCCAGATACTTGCATATTCATGACACCTGATACCTCTTACTATATTGGTGATGTCCGCTGAATACTGGAGTTGTTTTTCTCACCCCCACTGTCTTAAAATATATCTGTAAAAGTAAACGAATGTCTAAACCTTTATGCTAGCATTCAGTCAGTCTGTAACTTGGGGTTGACAAACATAGATCCAGATCTACAATAACATGACACCTGATACCTCTAACTATATTGGTGGTGTCCGCTGTTACTGGAGTTGTTTCCTAACCCCTTACAGTCTAAACTGCTCCCTATCATGTGAATTGGAGATGACTATGTAATATGCTGGCAAAATAACGTATTGTGCACAATACCTAGATCTACACTCTAACTCCACTACGTATGATTCAGCTGTTAATGTGTTTATGCTGCTTGATTTAGATTACTTTTACAGAAACCTGCACTGACATAGATCCTCAAGGATCACTACGGTGGCGGATTTTACATCTAGTACGTAACCACCCTCTAGTGGAGGTGTTGTCAGTACATACCGCTCACAGTTTCAGCGATCGATTTGTTGTTTTATGTATATATATTTAATAAATTTTACAGCGTTAACTGTGCTAAGGCATAAATCTATCTACGCTTCCTTTGCTTATTTGGTTCATGTGTTTTATTTAATAATATTAGTCTCTTTGAATTGCCTGTTGGTCTGTGGTGGATGAGAATAGACTTCACTTACCGCTAATTGCGGAGCTTGGCATTTGCTTAGCATCTATATTAAAAAGGCTGTGCTGAAATCCCTGTCTATCTTTATAACAATCTAATTGCGGTTGTTATTTAATCTGACTTTTTAATGTAAACATATAAGTTATTAAATCACCCGTACTGTCTAACACGCCTCCTAAACATAGCCCGACACGTCTAAACCTATATCCGCTATCCCCCCTCACTCTTCTAATAATAATAAATGTATTAACCCCTAAACCGCCGCTCCCGGACCCCGCCGCACCTAATAAAATTATTAACCCCTAAACCGCCGCTCCCGAACCCCGCCGCCACCTACATTATCTATATTACCCCCTAATGTGAGCCCCCTACACTGCCGCTACCTATTTTATCTATATTACCCCCTAATGTGAGCCCCCTACACCGCCGCTACCTATTTTATCTATATTATCCCCTAATGTGAGCCCCCTACACCGCCACTACCTATTTTATCTATATTACCCCCTAATGTGAGCTCCTACACCGCCGCCATCTATATTACCTACCCCCTAATGTGAGCTCCTACCCCGCCGCAAGCTATATTACCTACCCCCTAATGTGAGCCCCTTACACCGCCACCATCTATATTACCTATCCCCTAATGTGAGCCCCTTACACCGCCACCATCTATATTACCTAACCCCTAATGTGAGCTCCTACCCCGCCGCCAGCTATATTAAAATTATTAACCCCTAATTTAATCCCCCTACACCGCCGCCAGCTATATTAAATTAATTAACCCCTAATTTAATCCCCCTACACCGCCACCAGCTATATTAAATACATTAACCCCTAATATAATCCCCCTACACCGTCGCCAGCTATATTAAATGTATTAACCCCTAATTTAATCCCCCTACACCGCCGCCAGCTATATTAAATAGATTAACCCCTAATGTAATCCCCCTACACCGTCGCCAGCTATATTAAATAGATTAACCCCTAATCTAATCCCCCTACACTGCCGCCAGCTATATTAACTATGTTAACCCTAATTATATTAGGGTTAATCTAGTTAATATAGTTATTATATTATATATATTAACAACTATATTAACCCTAATTATATTAGGGTTAATCTAGTTAATATCGTTATTATATTATATATATATTAAGTATAATAACCCTATCTAACTCTAACATCCCTAACTAAATTCTTATTAAAATAAATCTAATTAATATTAATATTATTATTTAAAATATTCCTATTTAAATCTAAATACTTACCTATAAAATAAACCATAGGGCCTAGATTTAGAGTTGGGCGGTAGCCGTCAAAACCAGCGTTAGAGGCTCCTAACGCTGGTTTTTACCGCCCCTCTGGTATTTGGAGTCAGTCATTAAAGGGTCTAACGCTCACTTTTCAGCCGCGACTTTTCCATACCGCAGATCCCCTTACGTCAATTGCGTATCCTATCTTTTCAATGGGATCTTTCTAACTCTGGTATTTAGAGTCGTGGCTGAAGTGAGGGTTAGAAATCTAACGACAAAACTCCAGCCGCAGAAAAAAGTCAGTAGTTAAGAGCTTTCTGGGCTAATGCCGGTTTATAAAGTTCTTAACTACTGTGCTCTAAAGTACACTAACACCCATAAACTACCTATGTACCCCTAAACCGAGGTCTCCCCACATCGCCGCCACTCGATTAAATTTTTTTAACCCCTAATCTGCCGACCGCCACCTACGTTATCCTTATGTACCCCTAATCTGCTGCCCCTAACACCGCCGACCCCTATATTATATTTATTAACCCCTAACCTGCCCCCCACAACGTCGCCGCCAGCTACCTACAATAATTAACCCCTAATCTGCCGACCGCCACCTACGTTATCCTTATGTACCCCTAATCTGCTGCTCCTAACACCGCCGACCCCTATATTATATTTATTAGCCCCTAATCTGCCCCCCTCAACGTCGCCTCCACCTGCCTACACTTATTAACCCCTAATCTGCTGAGCGGATCTCACCGCTACTATAATAAAGTTAATAACCCCTAATCCGCCTCACTCCCGCCTCAATAACCCTATAATAAATAGTATTAACCCCTAATCTGCCCTCCCTAACATCGCTGACACCTAACTTCAATTATTAACCCCTAATCTGCGGACCGAATCTCGCCACTACTGTAATAAATGGATTAACCCCTAAAGCTAAGTCTAACCCTAACCCTAACACCCCCCTATGTTAAATATAATTTAAATCTAACGAAATAAATTAACTCTTATTAAATAAATTATTCCTATTTAAAGCTAAATACTTACCTGTAAAATAAACCCTAATATAGCTACAATATAAATTATAATTATATTATAGCTATTTTAGGATTTATATTTATTTTACAGGTAACTTTGTATTTATTTTAACCAGGTACAATAGCTATTAAATAGTTAAGAACTATTTAATAGCTAAAATAGTTAAAATAATTACAAAATTACCTGTAAAATAAATCCTAACCTAAGTTACAATTAAACCTAACACTACACTATCAATAAATTAATTAAATAAAATACCTACAATTACCTACAATTAAACCTAACACTACACTATCAATACATTAATTAAATACAATATCTACAAATAAATACAATGAAATAAACTAACTAAAGTACAAAAAATAAAAAAGAACTAAGTTACAAAAAATAAAAAAATATTTACAAACATCAGAAAAATATTACAACAATTTTAAACTAATTACACCTACTCTAAGCCCCCTAATAAAATAACAAAGAACCCCAAAATAAAAAAATGCCCTACCCTATTCTAAATTACAAAAGTTCAAAGCTCTTTTACCTTACCAGCCCTGAACAGGGCCCTTTGCGGGGCATGCCCCAAAGAATTCAGCTCTTTTGCCTGTAAAAAAACACATACAATACCCCCCCCCCAACATTACAACCCACCTACCACATACCCCTAATCTAACCCAAACCCCCTTAAATAAACCTAACACTAAGCCCCTGAAGATCTTCCTACCTTATCTTCACCATACCAGGTTCACCGATCGATCCAGAAGAGCTCCTCCGATGTCTTGATCCAAGCCCAAGCGGGGGGCTGAAGATGTCCATGATCCGGCTGAAGTCTTCATCCAAGTGGGAGCTGATCGGAACAGCCAATAGAATTCGAGCTCAATCTGATTGGCTGATTGAATCAGCCAATCGGATTGAACTTGATTCTGATTGGCTGATTCCATCAGCCAATCAGAATTTTCCTACCTTAATTCCGATTGGCTGATAGAATCCTATCAGCCAATCGGAATTCGAGGGACGCCATCTTGGATGACGTCCCTTAAAGGAACCGTCATTCGTTGGGAAGTCGTCGGTGAAGCTGGATGTTCCGAGTTGGTGGGATGAACATGGATCCGGAAGAAAGAAGATTGAAGATGCCGTTGATAGAAGACTTCATCCGGATCATGGACCTCTTCAGCTCCCGCTTGGATGAAGACTTCAGCCGGATCATGGACCTCTTCAGCTTCTGCTTGGATGAAGACTTCAGCTGGATCATGGACATCTTCAGCCCCCCGCTTGGGCTTGGATCAAGACATCGGAGGAGCTCTTCTGGATCGATCGGTGAACCTGGTATGGTGAAGATAAGGTAGGAAGATCTTCAGGGGCTTAGTGTTAGGTTTATTTAAGGGGGGTTTGGGTTAGATTAGGGGTATATGGGTGGGTGGGTTGTAATGTTGGGGGGGGGGTATTGTATGTGTTTTTTTTTACAGGCAAAAGAGCTGAATTCTTTGGGGCATGCCCCGCAAAGGGCCCTGTTCAGGGCTGGTAAGGTAAAAGAGCTTTGAACTTTTGTAATTTAGAATAGGGTAGGGCATTTTTTATTTTGGGGGTCTTTGTTATTTTATTAGGGGGCTTAGAGTAGGTGTAATTAGTTTAAAATTGTTGTAATTATTTTTCTGATGTTTGTAAATATTTTTTTATTTTTGTAACTTAGTTCTTTTTTATTTTTTTGTCCTTTAGTTAGTTTATTTCATTGTATTTATTTGTAGATATTGTATTTAATTAATGTATTGATAGTGTAGTGTTAGGTTTAATTGTAGGTAATTGTAGGTATTTTATTTAATTAATTTATTGATAGTGTAGTGTTAGGTTTAATTGTAACTTAGGATTTATTTTACAGGTAATTTTGTAATTATTTTAACTATTTTAGCTATTAAATAGTTCTTAACTATTTAATAGCTATTGTACCTGGTTAAAATAAATACAAAGTTACCTGTAAAATAAATATAAATCCTAAAATAGCTATAATATAATTATAATTTATATTGTAGCTATATTAGGATTTATTTTACAGGTAAGTATTTAGCTTTAAATAGGAATAATTTATTTAACAAGAGTTAATTTATTTTGTTAGATTTAAATTATATTTAACTGAGGGGGGTGTTAGGGTTAGGGTTAGACTTAGCTTTAGGGGTTAATACATTTATTAGAATAGCGGTGAGCTCCAGTCGGCAGATTAGGGGTTAATGTTTGAAGTTAGGTGTCAGCGATGTTAGGGAGGGCAGATTAGGGGTTAATAATAATATGCAGGGGTCAGCGATAGTGGGGGCGGCAGAATAGGGGTTAATAAGTGTAAGGTTAGGGGTGTTTAGACTCGGGGTACATGTTAGAGTGTTAGGTGCAGACGTAGGAAGTGTTTCCCCATAGCAAACAATGGGGCTGCGTTAGGAGCTGAACGCTGCTTTTTTTGCAGGTGTTAGGTTTTTTTTCAGCTCAAACAGCCCCATTGTTTTCTATGGGGGAATCGTGCTCAAGCACGTTTTTGAAGCTGGCCGCGTCCGTAAGCACCGCTGGTATCGAGAGTTGAAGTTGCGTTAAATATGCTATACGCTCCTTTTTTGGAGCCTAACGCAGCCATTCTGTGAACTCTCAATACCAGTGGTATTTAAAAGGTGCGGCCAGAAAAAAGCATGCATAGCTAACGCACCCCTTTGGCCGCAGAACTCTAAATCTAGGCGTATGAGAGCTACAATGTAATTAATAATTACATTGTAGCTATTTTTGGGTTTATATTTATTTGACAGGACCTTCTCCACCAGTCTTCAGGACAGGTAAGGAGCACTTGGGGGTTAGACTTAGGTTTTTTTAAGGGGAGATTGGGTGGGTTAGAATAGGGGTATGTGGGTGGTGGGTTGTAATGGGGGGGGTGTTGTTTTTTTTTACAGGCAAAAGAGCTGATTTCTTTGGGGCATGCCCCACAAAAGGCCCTTTTAAGGGCTGGTAATAGAGCTGTTAACTTTTGTAATTTAGATTAGGGTAGGGACATTTTTTATTTTGGGGGCTTTGTTATTTTATTAGGGGGCTTAGAATAGGTGTAATTAGCTTAAAATTCTTGTAATCTTTTTTTATTTTTTGTAATTTAGTGTTTTGTTTTTTTGTAATTTAGTTTAGTGTATTTAATTGTAGTTTAGTTTAGATATTTGTAGTTTATTTAATTTATTGATAGTGTAGGTGTATCTGTAACTTAGGTTAGGATTTATTTTACAGGTAAATTGGTAATTATTTTAACTAGGTAGCTATTAAATAGTTATTAACTATTTAATAGCTATTGAACCTAGTTAAAATAAATACCAAGTTACCTGTAAAATAAATATAAACCCTAAAATAGCTACAATGTAATTATTAATTACATTGTAGCTATCTTACACCTAGATTTAGAGTTTTGCGTTAGAAGGGGTGCGTTAGCTACGCGTGTTTTTTTTCCCCCGCACCTTTTAAACAACGCTGGTATTTAGAGTTCTCTGAAGGGCTGCATTAGGCTCCAAAAAGGGAGCGTAGAGCATAATTTACCGCTACTTCAACTCTCAATACCAGCGTTGCTTACGGACGCGGCCAGCTTCACAAACGTGCTTGTGCACGATCTCTCTATAAGAAACAATGGGGCAGTTTGAGCTGAAAAAAACCTAACACCTGCAAAAAAGCAGCGTTCAGCTCCTAACGCAGACCCATTGTTTCCTATGGGGAAACACTTCCTAAGACTGCACCTAACACCCTAACATGAACCCCGAGTCTAAACACCCCTAACCTTACACTTATTACCCCTAATCTGCCGCCCCTGCTATAGCTGACACCTGCATTACACTTTTAACCCCTAATCTGCCGCTCCAGACACCGCCGCAACCTACATTATAGCTATGTACCACTAATCTGCTGCCCCTAACATCACCAACACCTACATAATATTTATTAACCCCTAATCTGCCCCCCCCCAATGTCGCCGCTACCTACCTACACTTATTAACCCCTAATCTGCCGACCGGACCTCGCCGCTACTCTAATAAAGTTATTAACCTCTAAACCGCTGCACTCCCGCCTCACAAACCCTATAATAAATAGTATTAACCCCTAATCTGCCCCCCTAACATCGCTGACACCTAACTTCAAGTATTAGCCTCTAATCTGCCGACCGGACCTCACTGCTACTATAATAAATGTATTAACCCCTAAAGCTAAGTCTAACCCTAACCCTAACACCCCCTAAGTTAAATATAATTTAAATCTAACGAAATAAAATAAATCTTATTAAATAAATTATTCCTATTTAAAGCTAAATACTTACCTGTAAAATAAACCCTACTATAGCTACAATATAACTAATAATTACATTGTAGCTATTTTAGGATTAATATTTATTTTACAGGCAACTTTGTATATATTTTAACCAGGTACAATAGCTATTAAATAGTTAATAACTATTTAATAGCTACCTAGTTAAAATAATTACAAAATTACCTGTAAAATAAATCCTAACCTAAGTTACAATTAAACCTAACACTACACTATCAATAAATTAATTAAATAAACTACCTACAATTACCTACAATTATCTACAATGAAATCAACTAAACTAAATTACAAAAAAAAAAAACCAATAAATTACAAAAAAAACAAAACACTAAATTACCAAGAATAAAAAAAATTACAAGAATTTTAAACTAATTACACCTACTCTAAGCCCCCTAAAAAAATTACAAAGCCCCCCAAAATAAAAAAAATGCCCTACCCTAATCTAAAATAAAAAGTTTACAGCTCTTTTACCTTACAAGCCCTTAAAAGGGCCTTTTGCGGGGCAAGCCCCAAATAATTCAGCTCTTTTGCCTGTAAAAAAACATACAATACCCCCCCCCGACCTTACAACCCACCACCCACATACCCCTAATCTAACCCAAACCCCCCTTTAAAAACCTAACACTAAGCCCTGAAGATCTCCCTACCTTACCTTCACCACGCCGGGTATCACAGATCCGTCCAGAAGAGGCTCCAAAATCTTCATCCTATCCGGCAAGAAGAGGTCCAGAAGAGGCTCCGAAGTCTTCCTCCTATCCGGCAAGAAGAGGACAATCGGACCGGCAAACATCTTCATCCAAGCGGCATCTTCTATCTTCATCCATCCGACGAGGAGCGGCTCCATCTTCAAGACCTCCGGCGCGGAACATCCTCTTCTCCCGACGACTAGACGACAAATGAAGGTTCCTTTAAGGGACGTCATCCAAGATGGCGTCCCTCGAATTCCGATTGGCTGATAGGATTCTATCAGCCAATCGGAATTAAGGTAGGAAAAATCTGATTGGCTGATTGAATCAGCCAATCAGATTCAAGTTCAATCCGATTGGCTGATTGGATCAGCCAATCAGATTGAACTTGCATTCTATTGGCTGATCGGAACAGCCAATAGAATGTGATCTCAATCTGATTGGCTGATCCAATCAGCCAATCGGATTGAACTTGAATCTGATTGGCTGATTCAATCAGCCAATCAGATTTTTCCTACCTTAATTCCGATTGGCTGATAGAATCCTATCAGCCAATCGGAATTCGAGGGACGCCATCTTGGATGACGTCTCTTAAAGGAAACTTCATTCGTCGTCTAGTCGTCGGGAGAAGAGGATGTTCCGCGCCGGAGGTCTTGAAGATGGAGCCGCTCCTCGTCGGATTGATGAAGATAGAAGATGCCGCTTGGATGAAGATGTTTGCCGGTGCGGATGTCCTCTTCTTGCCGGATAGGAGGAAGACTTCGGAGCCTCTTCTGGACCTCTTCTTGCCGGATAGGATGAAGACTTCGGAGCCTCTTCTGAACGGATTGGTGATACCCGGCGTGGTGAAGATAAGGTAGGGAGATCTTCAGGGGCTTAGTGTTAGGTTTTTTAAGGGGGGTTTGGGTTAGATTAGGGGTATGTGGGTGGTGGGTTGTAATGTTGGGGGGGGGTATTGTATGTTTTTTTAAAGGCAAAAGAGCTGAATTCTTTGGGGCATGCCCCGCAAAAGGCCTTTTTAAGGGCTGGTAAGGTAAAAGAGCTGTAAACTTTTTATTTTAGATTAGGGTAGGGCATTTTTTTTATTTTGGGGGGCTTTGTTATTTTTTTAGGGGGCTTAGAGTAGGTGTAATTAGTTTAAAATTCTTGTAATCTTTTTTTATTCTTGGTAATTTAGTGTTTTGTTTTTTTTTGTAATTTAGTGTTTTGTTTTTTTTGTAATTTAGTTTAGTTGATTTAATTGTAGGTAATTGTAGGTAGTTTATTTAATTAATTTATTGATAGTGTAGTGTTAGGTTTAATTGTAACTTAGGTTAGGATTTATTTTATAGGTAATTTTGTAATTATTTTAACTAGGTAGCTATTAAATAGTTATTAACTATTTAATAGCTATTGTACCTAGTTAAAATAAATACAAAGATGCCTGTAAAATAAATATTAATCCTAAAATATCTACAATGTAATTATTCGTTATATTGTAGCTATATTAGGGTTTATTTTACAGGTAAGTATTTAGCTTTAAATAGGAATAATTTATTTAATAAGATTTATTTTATTTCGTTAGATTTAAATTATATTTAACTTAGGGGGGTGTTAGTTTTAGGGTTAGACTTAGCTTTAGGGGTTAATACATTTATTATAGTAGCGGTGAGGTCCGGTCGGCAGATTAGGGGTTAATACTTGAAGTTAGGTGTCAGCGATGTTAGGGAGGGCAGATTAGGGGTTAATACTATTTATTATAGGGTTTTTGAGGCGGGAGTGAGGCGGTTTAGGGGTTAATACATTTATTATAGTGGCGGCGAGGTCCGGTCTGCAGATTAGGGGTTAATAAGTGTAGGTAGGTAGCGGCGACGTTGGGGGGGTAGATTTGGGGGGTAATAAATATAATATAGGGGTCGGCGATGTTAGGGGCAGCAGATTAGGGGTACATAGGAATAATGTAGGTTGCAGCGGTGTGCGGTCGGCAGATTAGGGGTTAAAAATTTTTATTAGAGTGACGGCGATGTGGGGGGACCTCGGTTTAGGGGTACATAGGTAGTTTATGGGTGTTAGTGTACTTTAGAGCACAGTAGTTAAGAGCTTTATTAACCGGCGTTAGCTCAGAAAGCTTTTAACTCCTGGCTTTTTTCTGCGGCTGGAGTCTTGTCATTAGAGTTCTAATGCTCACTTCAGCCAAGACTCTAAATACCGGCGTTAGGAAGATCCCATTGAAATTATAGGATACGCAATTGACGTAAGGGGATCTGCGGTATGGAAAAGTTTCGGCTGGAAAGTGAGCGTTAGACCCTTTCCTGACTGACTCTATATAGTACAGCAACTCAGGAGTGTAGTGCACGTGAAGACAGGGTCCTGCCAAGTTCCCCCACTTCCAATAATAGAAACAGCGACGTTTCGAGTGTTGCCACTCTTAATCATGACTCTAAATACCAGCGGGCGGCCAAAACCAGCGTTAGGACCCCCTAACGCTGGTTTGGACGGCTAACGCAGAACTCTAAATCTAGGCGTTAGGGTTTATTTTATAGGTAAGTATTTAGATTTAAATAAGAATATTTTAATTAATAATATTAATATTAATTAGATTTATTTTAATAAGAATTTAGTTAGGGATGTTAGAGTTAGATAGGGTTATTATACTTAATATATATATAATATAATAACGATATTAACTATATTAACCCTAATATAATTAGGGTTAATATAGTTAATATATATAATATAATAACTATATTAACCCTAATATAATTAGGTTTAATATAGTTAATATAGCTGGCGGCGGTGTAGGGGGATTAGATTAGGGGTTAATGTATTTAATATAGGTGGCGGTGGTGTAGGGGGATTAGATTAGGGGGTAATACATTTATTATAGGTGGCGGCGGTGTAGGGGGATTTAGATTAGAGGCAAAAGATCTGATTTCTTTGTGACAATGCCCCACCAAAAGCCCTTTTAAGGGCTGGTAAAAGAGCTGATTTCTTTGGGGCATGCCCCGCAAAAAGCCCTTTTAAGGGCTGGCAATAGAGCTGTTACTTTGGGGCAATGTCACGCAAAAGGCCCTTTTAAGGGCTGGTAATAGAGGTGATTACTTTAGGGGGATTAGATTAGGGGTTAATGTATTTAATATAGCTGGCGGCGGTGTAGAGGGATTAGATTAGGGGTTAATTAATTTAATATAGCTAGCGGCGGTGTAGGGGGATTAGATTAGGGGTTAATTAATTTAATATAGCTGGCGGCGGTGTAGGGGGATTAGATTAGGGGTTAATTAATTTAATATAGCTGGCGGCGGTGTAGGGGGATTAGATTAGGGGTTAATACATTTAATATAGCTGGCAGCGGGGTAGGAGCTCACATTAGGGGGTAGTTTAATGTAGCTGGCGGCTGTGTAAGGGGCTCACATTAGGGGGTAGTTTAATATAGCTGGCGGCGGGGGTAGGAGCTCACATTAGGGGGTAGTTTAATGTAGCTGGCGGCGGTGTAAGGGGATCACATTAGGGGGTAGTTTAATATAGCTGGCGGCGGGGTAGGAGCTCACATTAGGGGGTATGTAATGTAGCTGGCGACGGTGTAGGGGGATCACATTAGGGGGTTATACTTTTAATGTAGGTGGCGGCGGGGTCCGGGAGCGGCGGTTTAGGGATTAAATACTTTATTAGGGATTGCGGTGGGGGATCGCGGTTGACAGGTAGATAGACATTGCGCATGCGTTAGGTGTTAGGTTTTATTTAGCAGTTTGCGGTTGACAGGTAGATAGACATTGCGCATGCGTTAGGTGTTAGGTTTAAATTTTTAAAGGTAGTTTAGGGAGTTACGGGGCTCCAATAGACAGCGTAAGGCTTACTACAGCTGCATTTTGTGGCGAGGTGAAAATGGAGTAAGTTTTCTCCATTTTCGCCACGTAAGTCCTTACGCTGTATATTGGATACCAAACTGCGCGGGTTTGGTATACCTGCCTATAGTCCAAAAAACTACGGGCGAAGGCAGAAATATACGAGCGTAACTTCTAGGTTACGCCGTATATAGGATACCAAACCTGCGCAAATTTTGGCGTCGCCGGCTTCTGTGGGCGACGCTGTATATCGGATCGAGGCCCATATTGGTACATTTTTGGCTGGGCAGCAATCCTAACTGAAACTAGATGTGGTTCCTCCCTGACACCATGAAATCTTCTATATGATTCTTGTAAATAGAGTTTATTTTGTGTTAAGTATAAATATCTATAACAAACTGTAATTGCAGGAATGTCAGCACTTTATAGGCAGGATGATTAAATGTTACACTACAGAGTTATACAACTGGACAAAAGTGTCCACAGGCCAAGTACACAACTCCAATTAGTGAGCTGGAAAATGCTATGAGGATGGGAAACTCCTGCCTGCCTAATTCCCAGGAAAAAAAACAATAAGTAAAATGTCAGGATCCTCATTCTGATGTTGTTTAATTAGATCTGCCTCATCAAATCATTAACCAATTGGCTGCCAGAGAGAGTGACAATGCAACAATATGCAACTCACATCAGCCCTCTCTTTCAACTAAGGGGTTAAGTTAAGAAAGGCTTCAGTGTGTTAAAGGGAACCTTCAAACCATTACAGTAAAAGGGAAGCTGAGCATTGCTATTTTAAAGGAACATACAAGGGTAAAAAGAAAATGCTCTAATGTGTTAGAACTATTTATTATTGCACTATTGTTTGCAAAGGAGTTAAACACATAGTCAAAGTCAGTCCCAGAGCACCACTATTGGGTGAGCCAATGACAAGAGGCAAATGTGTGCAGCCATCAATCACCATCTAGCTCCTAGCAGTTAAGTGCAGTTTCGTAGCCTACCTAGGTGTGCTTTTCAACTAAGGATACCAACGTAAATTTAATAATTAAGTAAATTAAAAAAAAAACTTGAAACTTGACTTTCATGAGCCTTTAAAGGATTTTCTTACCTTTTATAGCAAACCATAGTTTTCCATAGCTGAGTTATAATTGACCTTTGGGTTAAGTGCCCTGTTATTGTAATGGTTATTGTAAATGAAAGTTCTGCATTGAGTATACCTCAGTAGTATACAGGTCTTAATGAGATTGTGAAAACAATCATCGTTAAAGGGATATGAGACCCAAACATTTTAATTTGTGATTGAGACACAGCATACAATTTTAAAAAGTTTTCAATTTACTTCTATTATCAAAATTGCTTAATTCTCTTGATATTCTTTGTTGAAGAGCTACCTAGGTAGGCATCTGGAGCACTTCATGACAGGAAATAATGCTGTCATCTATTGTTCTTGCAAATGGATAACATTCTTGCAAAGCAGCTGCAATATAATACTCCAGGAATGGGCTAACTCCTAAGCTTATGTCCCTGCTTTCCAACAAAAGATACAAAGAGAACAAAGAACATTTGATAATAGAAGTACATTATAAAGTTGTTAAAAATTGCCTGCTCTATCTGAATCATGAAAGAACATTTTTGGGTTTCATGTCTCTTTAAACAAGAGTATGAACATATGTTCTGCTAATCTATAAAAAAGAAATGGATTTTGGAGGCTGGTGGTGTGGTGGGTAATTTGCAGAATTACTAATACTTTACTAAATGATTGTAGGGACACAATGCCTAAGATCTGCTAAAATGACCTTGAGGATTAATTAAACATGACATTTTTAGGTTAAATAGGAGGACAAGATAAAAATGTTGGTGGTTCCAAATCAAGCTCAAGGGCTTTGATATTCAGAATAATTGATTGTTACTCCTATATCTTTTCCCTCATTTCCTGCTGGCAGGACCCACGTACTCTTACCTGTGACAGTGCAGTAAAAAAGGCACAGCTTTGCCAAGGAGAGTTGTCTTCTAGTGGGCATTGTTAGCAGGTACGTTACCACCTGAGCAGAGCTGAAAGGGAGAACCGTTGTATTTCCTTGGTATCTGTCCTTGTTCCTTTTCGTTACCCCTTTATGAGGATAGCCACTTCTTTCTTTTTCACTTTAATGGTAATGCTAGTCCCTTTCAGTCTCTGCAGGGGTGACTCCCCCTGCCTCATCGTCACTTGTCAATTGCTTTTGCTCCATTTCCCATCATACAGCTCTTTTGTCCCTGTCAGTCTATCACCATTCACAGTCTGTTATCTGGCTGTCCCAATTAGCAACATTCACAGCAGCAATTACGAACTAAACAGATAAGATACTTCCATGATACATGTAAATTATCCTACTCAAGAGATGGATAAATCCAGGGAGCCATGTCATGGCTTATATAATAAAGTCTGACATTTTTGTCTATCTGAGATATACATTGATCTTTAGTACATACATTATTTTACATACATTATATATACAGAAAACGGGTATATTGTGGATCTGATATCTTGTTAGGTCCTTAATATTTTACATCTTATTTTGTGTCTCTCAGCATCAATATCTTGAAGAATATCAGCACATTGTTAATTTATAGATAAAACCAGTGATACTAGTGAAAGAGGGGTATGGGCGGATCTCTCTCTCGTGGTCTCTCTAAATTGAGTAATTATCGGTGGTGCTTATTGGTTTAGTGATCTCATTCTGTTATGATTTGGTATATAGATGGTCTTCCCATATGAATTTTAATTCCGGAAAAGGAGTGGTTTTTTTTTATTCTTTTATGACCATACTCCTCTAGGGAGAGTAGGTCTTGTGTTTTTTCAATCAACATTGATTCTGTGGCGGTGAATGTTGACTACCAGCGTCTTGCTATAAGGGATTTGACTGCATTGATGCCTATCTGCAATAGAAGTAAACACAATTTGCAGGGGAATTTGGGAGATCATTTAGTACGGTGTTTCTAGGGGTTAATGTTAAATCTGTGTTCATTATTAATCTGAAATGCTGTTCTAGTATCTGCCAGAGTGGACAAATGTAGTCACATTCCCACCACATATGGAGTAGTGTTCCTCTCTTCTCACAACCCCTCCAACAGTTTATATTGGTTCCTGGATAAATACTATTTAGTTTGACCGGTGTGAGGTACTATCTGAGAAGGATTTTATAATTCAATTCTAGTATCCGGGGAGAGGAGGAGGATTGGCGGATTCATTTTATTATGTTATCCCCTTCTTTCTTATCTATTTGTGTGGTTAAATCCTTTTGGCATCTAATTATATATTCGGGAGGGTGTTGATGCAAGTAGTCTGCAATAGTCATCTTGAGAGGGAGAGGTGATGTATTATAGGAGCTTGTCTAAAATATAATGATTCAAACGTTGTCATGGGTCTAATGAAGTCTGCTTTGTGCGTACAAGAGGTAATTAGGTGTGATATTTGAGCCAATGTTTAGCAGCATAATGTTCAGCTTGGATGGGTAAATTTCCCCTTTCTATTATTTTGCTATCTGCTAAGAAGTTAGCTATAGGTATGGTGTAGTCCCACTCATGCATTCTCTGAAATCCTTTATCTAGACCCCCTACTAATTCCACATTCAGTGGGATAGGAAACATAGGGGAGCGTTTGTGAAATATGTTACTGTCTGTTTTCGTTATTTGGTCCATAATTGAAAGAGGTGTTTGTGAATGTCAAGTTGGCTACATTGTGGTCGTCTGGATTCTTTTGAAACCCAACACAACGCCCCCCCCCCCCTCTGGGAACTTTCAATATGTTTTAATCAATGGCAATCATACATTCAAGCACTTCAGCCGCCAGAAGAAAACTTTGTTTAAAAGACCTTTATTCTCATTTAGTTGGGTCCAAAAGTTTACAGGAACAACGTTTTGAACCTACAATAGGCTCTTAGTCATAGGCTCAATGCTGGGGTTTTGTTATTTTATAAACTAACACAACTAAACATCTAAACAGAAAGAAAATAAAACTAACTGTAATGCTTGTGGGATACTCCTCTATCAGACCGAACTCGGCCAGTAGTCTTGTTATCCCGGCATCAAGCTGGAATGATAGGGAATATCCCAGAGCAGAGTAGGTTTGCAAGATGAGATAAAAGTCACTCACCACAGGCAGGTCAGTCCTTGTCGGCAACAGGCAGGAAACCAGAGACAAACCACTAGGGTGGTCAGACAGGCAGTGTTCGGCAACAGTAAGGCAGTCCAGGGTAAACCACTAGCATGGTCAGGCAGGCAGGGTTCAGCAACAGTAAGGTAGTCCAGGGGTAAACCACTAGGATGGTCAGGCAGGCAGGGTTAGGCAACAGTGAGGCAATCCAGGGCAGATAGGGGTTAACAGGTAGAGTGGTCAGACTGGCAGAGTTCAGCAACAATATTAATCAAGCAGTAAAGGGATAAAGAGGCAGAGTGGTCAGACAAGCAGGTTCAGCAGCAGTATCAATCCAGCAGTTAAGAATTAAAGAGGCAGGGTGGTCAGACAAGCAGGGGTCAGCAACAAAATAACAATCCAGCATACAAATCAATAACACCCAGGAAAACAGTAAGTAACATCTATACTTGGGCAGTGATAGGTAGGACTGAAGTTACTTACATAGGCGCAGGATTTGCGGCAAAGGAGACCCAGACCGGCATCTGCAGGAGGAAGCGTGCGGCGATGACATCACCACCGCATGCAGATAGAAGCTGACTGCCCCCTAGGCAACGAGCAGACAGCAAGCTCCGCGTCCCTAGCAACAGCTAGAGCGGCGCGGTGCGACATAGCCCCCCTCTCAAGGGTTCCCTCCGGGAACCTGAGTCGGCCTCAAAAGATGAGCAGCATGGAATCTAGAGACTAAGGATGGAGCATGCACATCACGGACAGGAACCCAGGAATGATCCGCCACAGCATAACCCTTTGAATGTACCAGATACTGCAGTTGTCTGCGCCTGTATCTGGTGTCCAGGATCTTAGCAACCTCATATTTAGGGTCACCACGAACCAGGAGCGGAGGAGGAGGAGCTTGGAGCTGGGTATATCTGTTCCTGATGTAAGGCTTGAGTAGTGAAATATGGAAGATTGGGTGTATGCGCAGAGTTTTGGGCAAGGCCACTTTGTAGGCAACAGGAGACAGTCTTTTAAGGACTTTGTAAGGACCAATAAACCTAGGCCCCAATTTGTGACAGGGTTGACGTAGACGAATGTGTAGAGTAGAGACCTAAACACGTTCACCCTCTGAGAGGGCACGTACAGAAGCTCTATGACGATCAGCAAACTTCTTATAGCTAGAGACAGCTGAACGTAGCTGAGAGCGAATACATTGCCAATGAGTGGTGAGTTCAGAAACATGTCGGTCTGCAGCAGGAACCCCAGTGGATTGAGCAGAAAGAGGGAAGACACAAGGTTGATACCCTGCTGCGGCTTGAAATGGAAAACATCAAAGAGAAGAGTGCCAATGAGTGTTTCTTGCCAGCTCCACTAGGGGTAACAACTCGGACCAATTGGTATGGAGAGCATTGGCAAAGGCTCTAAGATAAACCTCAAGATCCTGGTTTACTCTCTCAGTTAGCCCATTGGTCTGAGGATGGTAGCCAGAAGACAAGGAAACCATGGTTCCAATCAACTTACAAAAGGCTCTCCAAAAGGTAGAAATGAATTGTGGACCTCTGTCGGAAACAGTATTCACAGGAATGCCATGAAGTTGTACCACATGCAGAAGGAAAAGAGATGATAATTCTTGGGCAGAAGGCAGTTTTGTTAGGGGTACAAAATGAGCCAGTCTGGAAAAGCGATCCACCACAACCCAGGTAACTGTATGGTGGTCAGAAGAAGGAAGGTCCACAATGAAGTCCTTTGTTATGTGTGTCCATGGATGTTTGGGAATGGACAATGGTTGGAGGAAGCCGGGAGGCAAGGATCGGGGAGTTTTGTTGGCAGCACAAGTTATACAGGCTTTTACATAATCCTGAGCGTCAGCCTTCATAGTAGGCCACCATACGTGTTGGAAAAGACGCTTAAAAGTCCTTGTCAAACCAGGATGTCCTGAGAGTTTACTGTCATGAGTCCAGGACAGTATGGGAGTGCATAGGTTCAGAGGTACAAAAAAGATATCGGAAGCCACGGGGGCTTCAGGAGGTATATTGGACTGGGCCCGTTGCAGTCTTTGAAGAAGGGTGGTATTCAATTGAGCAACCATACAGGAGGGGGATATGATATGTTCAACAGGAGCTTCAGAGGAATCACTTGAGTGAGGAAACTGACGGGAAAGGGCATCCGCCTTCTTGTTTTTGGTCCCAGGAAGATAAGAGACCATAAAGTTAAAGCGGGAAAAGAACAAGGCCCACCTGGCCTGTCAAGGATTAAGTCGATGAGCTGTCTCTAGGTAAGTCAGATTCTTGTGGTCGGTGAGAATCTGAGTGGGATTAGCGGTGCCTTCCAACCAATGACGCCATTCCGTCAAGGCCATCTTAATGGCTAAGAGTTCACGATTACCCACATCATAATTCCTTTCTGCAGGAGTAAATTGTTTAAAGAAAAAGGCTACAGGGTGCAACTTGAAGGTTAAAGGATCCCTTTGGGTTAGAACTGCTCCAGCCCCTATCTCCGATGCATCAACCTCTAAAGTGAACTGTAGGTCAGGATCAGGATGGTGGAGCACAGGAGCAGAACAAAAGGCTTTTTTTCAGATGAGAGAAGGCATTTATGGTTTCAGGAGGCCAATGTTTACAGTATTTCTTCCGTTTTGTCAGTTCGGTGAGTGGAGGGACTGTTTGGGAAAAGTTCTTTATAAACTTGTGGAAATAATTGGAGAACCCCAAGAATCTCTGCCATTCCTTTAATGAAGTAGGTTGGGCCCACTCTAAAACTGCGGTGAGTTTAGCAGGATCCATGGCAAAACCTTCTTTCGAGATGACATAGCCAAGGAACTGGATCTGAACTTGGTCAAACTCACATTTTTCTAGTTTGGCTACTAAAGAATTGTCCCTGATACGTTGAAGTACTTGTCTCACGTGCTTATGATGCTCTTCCTGAGTAGAAGAGAAGATAAGGATGTCATCCAGGTAGACGATGACAGTGCGATTGAGGAGGTCACGGAAGACATTGTTGACAAATGCCTGGAAAACTGCAGGGGCGTTACATAACCCAAAGGGCATTACGAGGTATTCGTAATGCCCTGATCTTGTGTTGAAGGTAGTCTTCCATTCGTGGCCTGGGAAGATACGGATCAGATTGTATGCCCCACGTAAGTCTAACTTGGTGAAGAAGTGAGCATTCTGAAGCGAGTCATAGAGCTTGGTGATCAAACGAATGGGATAGCGGTTCTTGATAGTTATATTGTTCAAGGCCCTGTAGTCAATGCAAGGTCTGAGCCCACCATCCTTCTTACTGACGAAAAAGAAGCCTGCCCCAGCAGGAGAGGAGGAGGGTGAATGAAGCCTTTGGCTAGATTCTCTTGGATATATTCCTTCATAGATTTGGTTTCAGCTTTGGAGAGTGGATAAGTCCTCCCTTTAGGAAGTGGGGCTCCGGGAAAGAGGTCAATTTTGCAGTCATAAGGATGGTGGGGTGGTAACACGTCGGCTGCCTTTTTTTCAAACACATCTGCAAAGTCCATAAATACTGAGGGAAAGTTTGGAGAAGTCTGTATACTGGCTATGGGGATATGGAGTAGAGGAGTGACTTCAGCAGGGCAGGAATGGAAACAGGAAGCACCCCAGGAGGCCAGTTGTCCTTCAGCCCAGTCGAACTGTGGATTGTGTATACGAAGCCAAGGAAGACCAAGGATGACAGGCTGTGCTGGAGAATGAATGACCTTGAATTGCAGCTGTTCTGTATGAAGGACTCCCACAGTCAGGGTCAGGGGTGCTGACTAAAAATGGATCAACCTTGAACCAAGGGGGTTGCCATCCAGAGTAGTTATTTTGAGACAATGTCTTTTCTGCAGAAGAAGTAAGCCAGCTTGTATCATAAAATGGTGATCCAGAAAGTTTCCAGCTGCCCCTGAATCAATGAAGACGTGAGTGTGGACAGTGTTCTGGAGAAAGGTAAGGGTTACAGGTACCAGAATCTGAGTGGAGTGAGGGGATTTAGTAGTGATCATGCTTAGAGTTACCCCAGTGTTATCCCCTAAGCATTGGCTTTTCCCGGCCAAAGGTCACAGTCCTTAAGTTGGTGGGTGTTAGTCCCACAAAAAAAGCATAGTCTCAATCTCTTTCTTCTCTGTCTTTCAGATTCAGAAGGTTTGAAGGAGGAGAGATCCATGGGTTCCTCCACTGGGGTAATTGGAGCTGTTGAAGGGGTAGAGGATACTGCTGAACTCGGACGAATAGGAGGACGGGAGGGAAGCACCCTCCTAGTTCTGTCTCTTTTGGCTTGTCTCTCCTGAAAGTGAGAGTCCAGACTGATACAAAGCATTATAAAATCATCCAAAGAAGAAGGAACATCACGATAAGTGATTTAATCTTTGATGCATTCATGCAGACCCCTCCTAAAGGCTGCCTTGAGAGCACTGCCATCCCAAGGGGTTTCAAGTGCCAAGGTGCGAAACTTGATGGCGAATTGTGCCACAGTTCTATTGCCCTGGCGGAGGTCTAGGAGAGAAAATTCTGCAGCAGTGGTACGGCCAGAAGTCCCAAAGACAGAAGATAATGCAGAAATAAAAGCATCAGCATCATGCAGGAGTGGAGCGTTCTGTTTCAAAAGGGAAGAGATCCAGGCTAGGGCCTTGTCTTTCAGTAAGGAAATGATAAAGGTGACCCTTGACTGGTGAGACTGGTTAAGAGAACCCCTGCAATCAGTAGTACCTTCATATTTGTCAGGCAATCGTATCCGGGGTATACTTCCAGAAGCAGAGGAAGAAGCCGCAGTACTAGGAGCACAGACTGGCGGTACAACAACAGGGGCAGTATTCCTTGCTGTAACTAGTAAAGACAGTTGAGTGGTTATAGCCTCTAGCTTGGAATCCATATTCTGCAACTGTGTGGTATGGGTTCCCAACATCTATCCCTGAAGATAAACTGCTCGTGCCACCTCATCTGACTCCATGGCCCAAGTATAATGTAATGCTCGTGGGATACTCCTCTATCAGACCGAACTTGGACAGTAGTCTTGTTATCCTGGCGTCAAGCCGGAATGATAGGGAATATCCCAGAGCAGAGTAGGTTTGCAAGATGAAATAAAAGGTACTTACCACAGGCAGGACAGTCCTTGGCGGCAACAGGCATGAAACCAGAAACAAATCACTAGGGGGTAAACCACTAGGAAGCACTAGGAAGCACCCCAGGAGGCCAGTTGTCCTTCAGCCCAGTCGAACTGTGGATTGTGTATACAAAGCCAAGGAAGACCAAGGATGACAGGCTGTGCTGGAGAATGAATGACCTTGAATTGCAGCTGTTCTGTATGAAGGACTCCCGCAGTCAGGGTCAGGGGTGCTGACTCAAAATGGATCAACCCTGAACCAAGGGGGGTGCCATCCAGAGCAGTTATTTTGAGACAATGTCTTTTCTGCAGAAGAAGTAAGCCAGCTTGAATCATAAAACGGTGATCCAGAAAGTTTCCAGCTGCCCCTGAATCAATGAAGACGTGAGTGTGGACAGTGTTCTGGAGAAAGGTAAGGGTTACAGGTACCAGAATCTGAGTGGAGTGAGGGGATTTAGTAGTGATCATGCTTAGAGTTACCCCAGTATTATCCCCTAAGCATTGGCTTTTCCCGGCCAAAGGTAACAGTCCTTAAGTTGGTGGGTGTTAGACCCACAAAAAAAGCATAGTCTCAATCTCTTTCTTCTCTGTCTTTCAGATTCAGAAGGTTTGAAGGAGGAGAGATCCATGGGTTCCTCCACTGGGGTAATTGGAGCTGTTGAAGGGGTAGAGGATACTGCTGAACTCAGACGAATAGGAGGATGGGAGGGAAGCACCCTCCTAGTTCTGTCTCTTTTGGCTTGTCTATATATAATAGTAGTGGTATTCTAGCGCTAAGAGTGCCCTAAGCTGTGACCAAAAAATGGGGTCTAACCTACCCCAGAAAAAAGGGTTTACTGAAACAAAGGGATCGGTACAGCGCCAAAAGGCCAAGGGACAAATATACAAAACTGCCAATACTTTAAAATGTAGATTTATTACAATCAGATACAGCGATATACGGTATGAATGGAAAAATAAGAGTAAAAGCAAATCATTGGCAATTGGTGCCAAGCGTATATTTAAAAAATGCAATAAAAGAAAATTGTTTAAAACAATAAAATTGCTAGCAAAACCAAAATCAAGAAATCAAAAACAGCCTAACATACTGGTTATCAACATAGAAGTCTTGGGTACGTGTTGGGTAAACCAAGCTATCTAAGCATACAGAGTGTGGGAGGCTGTGGGTTAAAGATGTCTGTTATGGATCCATAGTGTGGTGTGCACCGTGGTGAAATAAAGGAGGTTCGTGTAGCGTGATGTGAATGATCCAATTATAGATCAGACCTGGGTGTGGATGCTTACAAATTACAACAACAGTAAAAAGTGAGGATAAATACAATGTGGCAAATTACAACACAGTTGAAAAATATATAATTATGAAAAAAACATATAATTATGAAAAAAACATCATGAAAAAAAAACCAAAAAAATGATGCCGAGTGGAGACTAGGACTCCAATACACAAAGATGGTGATAGATCCTGAAGACAAGTGGAAAGTCAATCAAAAAAGTCAAATAAGCAGTCAGTGAAAAAATCAGAAAAAGTGTTTAGAAAAAAATTTTCAACAAAGGATGGTGGAGAACAAAGTTGATGTAAAAAACAAAGTTGATGTAAAAAACGGTGCAAAAAATTCAGAAGTTCAAAAAATAATAAAAAAGGGGTAGCAGAAAAATTAGTTCAATATAATCCAAATGTGGCCAATCCAAATAATAGCACAGTGGTGTGCAAAAAACCAAGTCTAAACACGACAAAGCAGAGTGAAGAAATTGGAATGTAAAAAATGTGAAAAAATGTAAAAATATATATAAAGGTGTGACAGGATAAATTCCAAGGATCCCAATAAACTTTAGGCAATCAGCGGCTCTTATTGTCGTCCCTAGTAGGTACCTGTAACCCAAAATAACAACATAGCGTGATACAGTTTAAAATATAGTAGTAATCAAATGGAAAGATGCTTACCAAAGGGTCTACGCGTTTCGGTCCTCAATAGACCTTTTTCAAGACTGATCCAGTGGTAAGCAAAGCATCTTTAAATAGGGGTTTGCTGGATTACCCGGATGTGGCTTACAAAACATTCCACTTCCGGTTCCGCTTAGCTTTTTAAAATTAAAGTCCCTTAATTGTGAAATATAGGGATGGTTTGTAAACATAATTAGTGTCATATATGGGTTATTGCCGTAGCCGTGCTTTCGGCAATAATAACTGCATATTTTTAGGTCTATCTGAGGTGGAAATCGAAAAGCCGTGACTTCACTTCCGGTTTAGGGACCGGATCAGCCCACCTCTGTGTCATGATCAGCATTCAGTGCATCTAGATAGATTAGAGTCTTGCAGTATGCAAACCAATTAGCAACGATCAACTTCAAAACCCCTGACATTTGGGTACTTCCCAAAAGAGACTAAATTGTCTAATAAAATATTGTGTGCATCTGTTCGTGTATATATGTATTTTGTACCATTTCTGGAAATCAAAGTTGCTGAGAGTAAAATATAGTGGAGAGCACAATCGATGTTTAGAACGCCTCTATATATAAATATTCCGAGGTCTCTAATAGTGAACTCGGCGAGTTTTGATATGTCTTCATAAGTATGTACGGTATATGTCATTATCGTTACACCATAGCCCATTTATTATAAAGCGGGGTGTGTATAACAATCTCTATCGTGGTCAGAAAGATCTAGGTAGCTATATTGATCAGCAGTATATATTGTTAGCCACGTCTTAAAAAGTGGATTAGTAACCAGCAGTGGTATTACTATAGTCTCTTGTGATATAAAAACCCATCATAGGTGGTGCTTATGATTAGATTGCCTGAGTCGGTGACATTGGGGAAGTGTTTTTCCGCTACTCAGCTGAATATATTGGATGTGTCATCTTTTTATGATAGAGGCATAGTATCGATTTAGAAAATAGCAGAAGAGGGTTTGGCAATGGTATCCAAATGTGGATCATCCTCAAATATATTTGATATTAGTGTTTGATAAATGTGAATTTGTCTATAGGTATATCTTAGCCCTTGTTGGTTCTTTTATTTGGGCTATACTATCAGTCAAGAGGCGATTATTTAGAGAAATGAGGGCAGACTGAACATTTTAGGTCAAAGTTGAAGTTATCCTATACTTTAGTATGAGGTGGTTGATTGGTTTTAGAGGTCGAGCAAGATATCGGATGTAACTTACATATAAAGAGACCAGGTGAATGTATATGAACAGGGATTGATGAACCTATCGGGTTTGTATCAAACCCATAAATGGTTTATGTGTAAATAGTGATTTTATTATGTGGTCCTAAGGTAATATACCATTGATCCTTATGTATCTGAGAGCGAGTGTAATAATTCCTTTAAGAGAGAAGAGATTTCTATTTGTCTTTATTCCTGACTACCTATCTTAAGATTCGGATGAGTTATAGTTAGATGTTTTCATATGTGTGGGAAGAAAGCTGGTTAGACCTAACAGGTAGTTTAAGTCATAAATGGGCATAGGAGTAGATTCTCATTACTAGTTGAAGAGGTGGGCCAAGTCCTCTCTATTGTTTAGACCTTTTGGGTGTAGGCAGTCCAAAAGGAAAATCCATTTCGATTCTGCCCTGAGAAGGATTTTTTCGAAGTCCCCTCCCCTCCAGTTTTTAATTATTTTTTGTATGCCCATGAACCTCATCTCCTGTATTTTGCCATTATGTTTATCTGCAAAATGTTTGTAGAATATGGTGTCCTTATTTTGTTTTTCGATCAGCAATATGTGCTCTCTCAGCCTATCTCTGAGACTTCTTGAAGTCTGACCAACATACTGGAGGCCACAGGAGCACTCGATGAGATAGATGACCCCTGTGTCTTTGCATCTGATAAGATCTTTAATTGCAAATTCTTCTCCAGTTTGGAATGAATGAAATTGTTTGGTCTTAATCCCTCTCTTGCAAGCTTTGCAAGAGTGGCATGGGAAATAGCCTTTCAGTGGTTTTCCCTGTAGGTCATGTGTTTTTGTTTTTTTCTTTCGGAGCAGGCTTGGAGCTAATACGTTTTTGAGGTTACTTGTTTTTTTATATACAAAATTTGGTCGATCAGGGAGTAAGTTCCCAATGATCTCATCGTCTTTTAGCAGATGCCAGTGTTTTTTGAAGATTTTTTCCATAATATATCTGTTACTGCTGTACTCTGTGATCATTGGTACATTAAGTCTTCCTTCTGTCCCATATCTTTTCTTTTCTTTGTATTTTGTTAGGTCTTTCCTTTCCACCTTTCTTACTTCCTCTATCTTGAGGTTCAGATCTTCTTCCTTGTAGCCTCGTTCTACAAACTTTTCTTTTAGACGGGTCACTTGTTTCTCCCATGTCTGGATGTTCGAGCAATTTTTTCGGACTCTTAGAAATTGACTTTTGGGGATGTTGTTTATCCATTTTTCATGGTGGCAACTGTTGTAGTGCACATAGTTGTTACTATCAACTGTTTTAAAGTGCGTTGACGTTTCCCATTTGCTATTAAGGACTTCTATTTTTAAGTCCAAGAAAACTATTTCTTTTAGGCTCCAAGTGTGGGTAAACTTTAGATTTAGAACATTTTTGTTCATAATCTCAATTGTGTATATAAGGTCTTGTATTGGACCTTTCCAGATGATGAGAATATCGTCGATATATCTGCGGTAGAGGACCAGGTCCGCGCTCGCTGGGCAGGAGTCCCAGAATATACTCTCCCATTTGCCCATATATAAGTTGGCATAGCTGGGCGCGAACCTGGTCCCCATAGCTGTACCGCAGATTTGTTGGTAGTATCTTCCTTCATTGCAAAAGTAGTTGTGCTGTAGAATGTGTTGGATGCTGTTCAAAATAAATTTCGCCTGTTCTTCCAACATCAGGGGATCTTTATCCAAGAACCATTTTATTGCTTCAAGTCCCTCTTTGTGGGGTATGCTGGTGTATAAGGCGGCTACATCACAGGTGGCCATGATGTAGCCTTCTTCCCACGGGATCTCTTCCAGGATGTTTAGAACCTGTGTGGAATCTTTTAAGTATGATGGAAGAGTCTTTACGTACTTCTGAAGATGTTGATCGACGTATTCTGACAAGTTGCTTGTAAGTGACCCGATTCCAGAAATTATTGGACGTCCGGGAGGGTCTGTCAGAGTTTTGTGTATCTTGGGTAGATGGTATATTATAGGTGTCACTGGGTGTTTTATATCTAGATATCTATGCTCTTTTTCGTTCAAAATGCCGGAAGTTTTGGCTGTTTTGAGAAGTTCCTTGAGTTCTTCTTGATATTGTTTCACAGGGTTATTCCTAAGCTGTAGATATGTTTTTTGGTCGTCGAGGAGACGTTGGTTCTCCGCATTGTATTTCTCCCTGTCGAGAATGACGATGCCTCCACCTTTGTCGGCTGGCTTAATCGTTAATTGATTGTTCGCTTCAAGTTTCCTGATAGTCTCTATATGTTGTCTGGATAGGTTGTTTTTGATCCTTTTCAAACTCCTTTGTTTGACATCTCTAATATCTTTGGTGACCATAATTTCAAATGCATCAATAGCATTTCCTTTGGCATGGGTAGGATAGAAGCTGGACTTTGGTTTAAGTCCCGTGTGGATATATGGATCTTCAGCATCAGCTGAAGTGTAGCTCCTGGGTATCGTTGTATCAAGAGCAGTTTTTAGGAAGTACCTTTTTAAGGTTAATTTCCTTATAAAATCTTTGGTATTCATAAATGTTTGGAATTTATCCATGCTTCTTGCCGGAGCAAAAGAGAGGCCATATTTCAGAACTTCCTTCTCTTCTTTTTTTATTTCATATGAGCTAAGATTGAAGATTCCATCTCCAGTGGTCCTCTTTTCGGATCCACAAGATGATGTAGGCGTTTGTATGCGATCCTTATTATCAATTTCCCCATCGCTTGTTTTTGGGGTCTTGTTTCTCTTTGTTTTAGCGCCCCCACGTTTACCTCTTATCTTCTTTTTTTGTCTCGTTGGTTGTTCAAGGGTCTCTTCCCCTAATTTGTTCTCTTGTCCTTTACTGCTGGTTGGTTCATTTTTAAAAAATGTGAGGATGAGGCGATTTGGTTTAGAGTTGTCCCTGAGTTTCCGTCAGAATTCGGCAAACTTCTGTTGGTATGTTCGTTCTGCCTGCCAGACATATCAGGTTTTCTATAGTTCGTCATGTCGTGTGATTTATAAGAACTTTTTTCATATTCTCCGTGTGTTCCATCTCTTCTTGGCATGTCAGAATATTCCCAACTCTCATGCCTCAAACTAGTGGTGTAATCGTTGTTTTGTTCTCCTCCATGTTTTTGGTCCTCATAATAGTTTTGGGGATAATTTCCCCTATCATCTCTATAGTGGCGTCTTGGGGCTCTTCTATAGTTCCATGATGGATAGTTCGCTTGACCGTAGTGTTCTCTATCTCTGTAGTTGTGTCTAAAGGCTTTCTGATAGGGGGCCCTTTCCCAAGGCCTTCGGGGGCTTTCATAGTGCCTGTAATATGGTTCGGATCTGTAATGTTGTGATCCCCAGTACATTTGTTCCTCCCTTCTATAATTAGATTTATCTCTATGGTCTATTCTTTTCCATTCAGGTCTGTTGGGGCTATATTCTGAATGCAGCCTGTCTTTCTGAAATCTACTCACATGTGTTTTTTGTGGGCGAAACCTATTTTGCCCTGGTTGCTGAATATTCTGATTTGTAACTTCTGGTTGTCTGTCATATGCCCTATTATCGTCAGGTTTTGCCGATGTGCTCCCTACCATATGGTCACTATTTTGTGTGGGGTCTGTGGTTTCGATTGATTCATTATCACTAGCTCTTTTTTCGTCTAGTTCTCTCTTTAATTTTTTGGTCTTTTTTGTAATTACATCCTCTCTTATTTTAGTTACTTTTTTAACTAGGTTTAGTTTCTTTTCTGAAATGTCAATGCCAGAGCTCTCTAAGTTCATCAATATCTGCTCATCATCCTTGATTTCCATGTCAGTATCATGTAATAATTCATCCCTGTAATCTATGATGATACTCATTAGGGTGACTGAGGCAGTGGCTAAAGCCTCTGTCCATCTAGAGGAATATTTGGGTTTGTGTATAGGAAAGGCGCAGTCTTTAGTGACCATTAGGCCTTTAGGTATGATTTTAAGTTCAATGCATTTTCGTAAGAATGATATATCTGCCTTATACTTCACCTCTGATACTAATAGTTTCTCTAGATTCTTAAAGATAGTCTGGACATCTAAACAATCATCTTCTACTTTTTCTAGATACGATGTGTCAAAATCAATTTCTTGTCTAATTGACAATAAAGTATCCATAGTATTGACAGTGAGTATATTCAAAGCTGCTAGGGTACCGGTTAGAAAAGTGAGTCAATATATAATAGTAGTGGTATTCTAGCGCTAAGAGTGCCCTAAGCTGTGACCAAAAAATGGGGTCTAACCTACCCCAGAAAAAAGGGTTTACTGAAACAAAGGGATCGGTACAGCGCCAAAAGGCCAAGGGACAAATATACAAAACTGCCAATACTTTAAAATGTAGATTTATTACAATCAGATACAGCGATATACGGTATGAATGGAAAAATAAGAGTAAAAGCAAATCATTGGCAATTGGTGCCGAGCGTATATTTAAAAAATGCAATAAAAGAAAATTGTTTAAAACAATAAAATTGCTAGCAAAACCAAAATCAAGAAATCAAAAACAGCCTAACATACTGGTTATCAACATAGAAGTCTTGGGTACGTGTTGGGTAAACCAAGCTATCTAAGCATACAGAGCGTGGGAGGCTGTGGGTTAAAGATGTCTGTTATGGATCCATAGTGTGGTGTGCACCGTGGTGAAATAAAGGAGGTTCGTGTAGCGTGATGTGAATGATCCAATTATAGATCAGACCTGGGTGTGGATGCTTACAAATTACAACAACAGTAAAAAGTGAGGATAAATACAATGTGGCAAATTACAACACAGTTGAAAAATATATAATTATGAAAAAAACATATAATTATGAAAAAAACATCATTAAAAAAACCCCAAAAAAATGATGCCGAGTGGAGACTAGGACTCCAATACACAAAGATGTATAGACCCTTTGGTAAGCATCTTTCCATTTGATTACTACTATATTTTAAACTGTATAACGCTATGTTGTTATTTTGGGTTACAGGTACCTACTAGGGACGACAATAAGAGCCGCTGATTGCCTAAAGTTTATTGGGATCCTTGGAATTTATCCTGTCACACCTTTATATATATTTTTACATTTTTTCACATTTTTTACATTCCAATTTCTTCACTCTGCTTTGTCGTGTTTAGACTTGGTTTTTTGCACACCACTGTGCTATTATTTGGATTGGCCACATTTGGATTATATTGAACTAATTTTTCTGCTACCCCTTTTTTATTATTTTTTGAACTTCTGAATTTTTTGCACCGTTTTTTACATCAACTTTGTTTTTTACATCAACTTTGTTCTCCACCATCCTTTGTTGAAAAAAATTTTCCAAACACTTTTTCTGATTTTTTCACTGACTGCTTATTTGACTTTTTTGATTGACTTTCCACTTGTCTTCAGGATCTATCACCATCTTTGTGTATTGGAGTCCTAGTCTCCACTCGGCATCATTTTTTTGGGGGTTTTTTCATGATGTTTTTTTCATAATTATATGTTTTTTTCATAATTATATATTTTTCAACTGTGTTGTAATTTGCCACATTGTATTTATCCTCACTTTTTACTGTTGTTGTAATTTGTAAGCATCCACACCCAGGTCTGATCTATAATTGGATCATTCACATCACGCTACACGAACCTCCTTTATTTCACCACGGTGCACACCACACTATGGATCCATAACAGACATCTTTAACCCACAGCCTCCCACGCTCTGTATGCTTAGATAGCTTGGTTTACCCAACACGTACCCAAGACTTCTATGTTGATAACCAGTATGTTAGGCTGTTTTTGATTTCTTGATTTTGGTTTTGCTAGCAATTTTATTGTTTTAAACAATTTTCTTTTATTGCATTTTTTAAATATACGCTCGGCACCAATTGCCAATGATTTGCTTTTACTCTTATTTTTCCATTCATACCGTATATCGCTGTATCTGATTGTAATAAATCTACATTTTAAAGTATTGGCAGTTTTGTATATTTGTCCCTTGGCCTTTTGGCGCTGTACCGATCCCTTTGTTTCAGTAAACCCTTTTTTCTGGGGTAGGTTAGACCCCATTTTTTGGTCACAGCTTAGGGCACTCTTAGCGCTAGAATACCACTACTATTATATATTGACTCACTTTTCTAACCGGTACCCTAGCAGCTTTGAATATACTCACTGTCAATACTATGGATACTTTATTGTCAATTAGACAAGAAATTGATTTTGACACATCGTATCTAGAAAAAGTAGAAGATGATTGTTTAGATGTCCAGACTATCTTTAAGAATCTAGAGAAACTATTAGTATCAGAGGAGAAGTATAAGGCAGATATATCATTCTTACGAAAATGCATTGAACTTAAAATCATACCTAAAGGCCTAATGGTCACTAAAGACTGCGCCTTTCCTATACACAAACCCAAATATTCCTCTAGATGGACAGAGGCTTTAGCCACTGCCTCAGTCACCCTAATGAGTATCATCATAGATTACAGGTATGAATTATTACATGATACTGACATGGAAATCAAGGAGGATGAGCAGATATTGATGAACTTAGAGAGCTCTGGCATTGACATTTCAGAAAAGAAACTAAACCTAGTTAAAAAAGTAACTAAAATAAGAGAGGATGTAATTACAAAAAAGACCAAAAAATTAAAGAGAGAACTAGACGAAAAAAGAGCTAGTGATAATGAATCAATCGAAACCACAGACCCCACACAAAATAGTGACCATATGGTAGGGAGCACATCGGCAAAACCTGACGATAATAGGGCATATGACAGACAACCAGAAGTTACAAATCAGAATATTCAGCAACCAGGGCAAAATAGGTTTCACCCACAAAAAACACATGTGAGTAGATTTCAGAAAGACAGGCTGCATTCAGAATATAGCCCCAACAGACCTGAATGGAAAAGAATAGACCATAGAGATAAATCTAATTATAGAAGGGAGGAACAAATGTACTGGGGATCACAACATTACAGATCCGAACCATATTACAGGCACTATGAAAGCCCCCGAAGGCCTTGGGAAAGGGCCCCCTATCAGAAAGCCTTTAGACACAACTACAGAGATAGAGAACACTACGGTCAAGCGAACTATCCATCATGGAACTATAGAAGAGCCCCAAGACGCCACTATAGAGATGATAGGGGAAATTATCCCCAAAACTATTATGAGGACCAAAAACATGGAGGAGAACAAAACAACGATTACACCACTAGTTTGAGGCATGAGAGTTGGGAATATTCTGACATGCCAAGAAGAGATGGAACACACGGAGATTATGAAAAAAGTTCTTATAAATCACACGACATGACGAACTATAGAAAACCTGATATGTCTGGCAGGCAGAACGAACATACCAACAGAAGTTTGCCGAATTCTGACGGAAACTCAGGGACAACTCTAAACCAAATCGCCTCATCCTCACATTTTTTAAAAATGAACCAACCAGCAGTAAAGGACAAGAGAACAAATTAGGGGAAGAGACCCTTGAACCACCAACGAGACAAAAAAAGAAGATAAGAGGTAAACGTGGGGGCGCTAAAACAAAGAGAAACAAGACCCCAAAAACAAGCGATGGGGAAATTGATAATAAGGATCGCATACAAACGCCTACATCATCTCGTGGATCCGAAAAGAGGACCACTGGAGATGGAATCTTCAATCTTAGCTCATATGAAATAAAAAAAGAAGAGAAGGAAGTTCTGAAATATGGCCTCTCTTTTGCTCCGGCAAGAAGCATGGATAAATTCCAAACATTTATGAATACCAAAGATTTTATAAGGAAATTAACCTTAAAAAGGTACTTCCTAAAAACTGCTCTTGATACAACGATACCCAGGAGCTACACTTCAGCTGATGCTGAAGATCCATATATCCACACGGGACTTAAACCAAAGTCCAGCTTCTATCCTACCCATGCCAAAGGAAATGCTATTGATGCATTTGAAATTATGGTCACCAAAGATATTAGAGATGTCAAACAAAGGAGTTTGAAAAGGATCAAAAACAACCTATCCAGACAACATATAGAGACTATCAGGAAACTTGAAGCGAACAATCAATTAACGATTAAGCCAGCCGACAAAGGTGGAGGCATCGTCATTCTCGACAGGGAGAAATACAATGCGGAGAACCAACGTCTCCTCGACGACCAAAAAACATATCTACAGCTTAGGAATAACCCTGTGAAACAATATCAAGAAGAACTCAAGGAACTTCTCAAAACAGCCAAAACTTCCGGCATTTTAAACGAAAAAGAGCATAGATATCTAGATATAAAACACCCAGTGACACCTATAATATACCATCTACCCAAGATACACAAAACTCTGACAGACCCTCCCGGACGTCCAATAATTTCTGGAATCGGGTCACTTACAAGCAACTTGTCAGAATACGTCGATCAACATCTTCAGAAGTACGTAAAGGCTCTTCCATCATACTTAAAAGATTCCACACAGGTTCTAAACATCCTGGAAGAGATCCCGTGGGAAGAAGGCTACATCATGGCCACCTGTGATGTAGCCGCCTTATACACCAGCATACCCCACAAAGAGGGACTTGAAGCAATAAAATGGTTCTTGGATAAAGATCCCCTGATGTTGGAAGAACAGGCGAAATTTATTTTGAACAGCATCCAACACATTCTACAGCACAACTACTTTTGCAATGAAGGAAGATACTACCAACAAATCTGCGGTACAGCTATGGGGACCAGGTTCGCGCCCAGCTATGCCAACTTATATATGGGCAAATGGGAGAGTATATTCTGGGACTCCTGCCCAGCGAGCGCGGACCTGGTCCTCTACCGCAGATATATCGACGATATTCTCATCATCTGGAAAGGTCCAATACAAGACCTTATATACACAATTGAGATTATGAACAAAAATGTTCTAAATCTAAAGTTTACCCACACTTGGAGCCTAAAAGAAATAGTTTTCTTGGACTTAAAAATAGAAGTCCTTAATAGCAAATGGGAAACGTCAACGCACTTTAAAACAGTTGATAGTAACAACTATGTGCACTACAACAGTTGCCACCATGAAAAATGGATAAACAACATCCCCAAAAGTCAATTTCTAAGAGTCCGAAAAAATTGCTCGAACATCCAGACATGGGAGAAACAAGTGACCCGTCTAAAAGAAAAGTTTGTAGAACGAGGCTACAAGGAAGAAGATCTGAACCTCAAGATAGAGGAAGTAAGAAAGGTGGAAAGGAAAGACCTAACAAAATACAAAGAAAAGAAAAGATATGGGACAGAAGGAAGACTTAATGTACCAATGATCACAGAGTACAGCAGTAACAGATATATTATGGAAAAAATCTTCAAAAAACACTGGCATCTGCTAAAAGACGATGAGATCATTGGGAACTTACTCCCTGATCGACCAAATTTTGTATATAAAAAAACAAGTAACCTCAAAAACGTATTAGCTCCAAGCCTGCTCCGAAAGAAAAAAACAAAAACACATGACCTACAGGGAAAACCACTGAAAGGCTATTTCCCATGCCACTCTTGCAAAGCTTGCAAGAGAGGAATTAAGACCAAACAATTTCATTCATTCCAAACTGGAGAAGAATTTGCAATTAAAGATCTTATCAGATGCAAAGACACAGAGGTCATCTATCTCATCGAGTGCTCCTGTGGCCTCCAGTATGTTGGTCAGACTTCAAGAAGTCTCAGAGATAGGCTGAGAGAGCACATATTGCTGATCGAAAAACAAAATAAGGACACCATACTCTACAAACATTTTGCAGATAAACATAATGGCAAAATACAGGAGATGAGGTTCATGGGCATACAAAAAATAATTAAAAACTGGAGGGGAGGGGACTTCGAAAAAATCCTTCTCAGGGCAGAATCGAAATGGATTTTCCTTTTGGACTGCCTACACCCAAAAGGTCTAAACAATAGAGAGGACTTGGCCCACCTCTTCAACTAGTAATGAGAATCTACTCCTATGCCCATTTATGACTTAAACTACCTGTTAGGTCTAACCAGCTTTCTTCCCACACATATGAAAACATCTAACTATAACTCATCCGAATCTTAAGATAGGTAGTCAGGAATAAAGACAAATAGAAATCTCTTCTCTCTTAAAGGAATTATTACACTCGCTCTCAGATACATAAGGATCAATGGTATATTACCTTAGGACCACATAATAAAATCGCTATTTACACATAAACCATTTATGGGTTTGATACAAACCCGATAGGTTCATCAATCCCTGTTCATATACATTCACCTGGTCTCTTTATATGTAAGTTACATCCGATATCTTGCTCGACCTCTAAAACCAATCAACCACCTCATACTAAAGTATAGGATAACTTCAACTTTGACCTAAAATGTTCAGTCTGCCCTCATTTCTCTAAATAATCGCCTCTTGACTGATAGTATAGCCCAAATAAAAGAACCAACAAGGGCTAAGATATACCTATAGACAAATTCACATTTATCAAAACACTAATATCAAATATATTTGAGGATGATCCACATTTGGATACCATTGCCAAACCCTCTTCTGCTATTTTCTAAATCGATACTATGCCTCTATCATAAAAAGATGACACATCCAATATATTCAGCTGAGTAGCGGAAAAACACTTCCCCAATGTCACCGACTCAGGCAATCTAATCATAAGCACCACCTATGATGGGTTTTTATATCACAAGAGACTATAGTAATACCACTGCTGGTTACTAATCCACTTTTTAAGACGTGGCTAACAATATATACTGCTGATCAATATAGCTACCTAGATCTTTCTGACCACGATAGAGATTGTTATACACACCCCGCTTTATAATAAATGGGCTATGGTGTAACGATAATGACATATACCGTACATACTTATGAAGACATATCAAAACTCGCCGAGTTCACTATTAGAGACCTCGGAATATTTATATATAGAGGCGTTCTAAACATCGATTGTGCTCTCCACTATATTTTACTCTCAGCAACTTTGATTTCCAGAAATGGTACAAAATACATATATACACGAACAGATGCACACAATATTTTATTAGACAATTTAGTCTCTTTTGGGAAGTACCCAAATGTCAGGGGTTTTGAAGTTGATCGTTGCTAATTGGTTTGCATACTGCAAGACTCTAATCTATCTAGATGCACTGAATGCTGATCATGACACAGAGGTGGGCTGATCCGGTCCCTAAACCGGAAGTGAAGTCACGGCTTTTCGATTTCCACCTCAGATAGACCTAAAAATATGCAGTTATTATTGCCGAAAGCACGGCTACGGCAATAACCCATATATGACACTAATTATGTTTACAAACCATCCCTATATTTCACAATTAAGGGACTTTAATTTTAAAAAGCTAAGCGGAACCGGAAGTGGAATGTTTTGTAAGCCACATCCGGGTAATCCAGCAAACCCCTATTTAAAGATGCTTTGCTTACCACTGGATCAGTCTTGAAAAAGGTCTATTGAGGACCGAAACGCGTAGACCCTTTGGTAAGCATCTTTCCATTTGATTACTACTATATTTTAAACTGTATCACGCTATGTTGTTATTTTGGGTTACAGGTACCTACTAGGGACGACAATAAGAGCCGCTGATTGCCTAAAGTTTATTGGGATCCTTGGAATTTATCCTGTCACACCTTTATATATATATTTTTACATTTTTTCACATTTTTTACATTCCAATTTCTTCACTCTGCTTTGTCGTGTTTAGACTTGGTTTTTTGCACACCACTGTGCTATTATTTGGATTGGCCACATTTGGATTATATTGAACTAATTTTTCTGCTACCCCTTTTTTATTATTTTTTGAACTTCTGAATTTTTTGCACCGTTTTTTACATCAACTTTGTTTTTTACATCAACTTTGTTCTCCACCATCCTTTGTTGAAAAAAATTTTCCAAACACTTTTTCTGATTTTTTCACTGACTGCTTATTTGACTTTTTTGATTGACTTTCCACTTGTCTTCAGGATCGATCACCATCTTTGTGTATTGGAGTCCTAGTCTCCACTCGGCATCATTTTTTTGGGTTTTTTTTCATGATGTTTTTTTCATAATTATATGTTTTTTTCATAATTATATGTTTTTTTCATAATTATATATTTTTCAACTGTGTTGTAATTTGCCACATTGTATTTATCCTCACTTTTTACTGTTGTTGTAATTTGTAAGCATCCACACCCAGGTCTGATCTATAATTGGATCATTCACATTACGCTACACGAACCTCCTTTATTTCACCACGGTGCACACCACACTATGGATCCATAACAGACATCTTTAACCCACAGCCTCCCACGCTCTGTATGCTTAGATAGCTTGGTTTACCCAACACGTACCCAAGACTTCTATGTTGATAACCAGTATGTTAGGCTGTTTTTGATTTCTTGATTTTGGTTTTGCTAGCAATTTTATTGTTTTAAACAATTTTCTTTTATTGCATTTTTTAAATATACGCTCGGCACCAATTGCCAATGATTTGCTTTTACTCTTATTTTTCCATTCATACCGTATATCGCTGTATCTGATTGCAATAAATCTACATTTTAAAGTATTGGCAGTTTTGTATATTTGTCCCTTGGCCTTTTGGCGCTGTACCGATCCCTTTGTTTCTTTTGGCTTGTCTCTCCTGAAAGCGAGAGTCCAGACTGATGCAAAGCATTATAAAATCATCCAAAGAAGAAGGAACATCACGATAAGTGATTTCATCTTTGATGCATTCATGCAGACCCCTCCTAAAGGCTGCCTTGAGAGCACTGCCATCCCAAGGGGTTTCAAGTGCCAAGGTGCGAAACTTGATGGCAAATTGTGCCACAGTTCTATTGCCCTGGCGGAGGTCTAGGAGAGAAAATTCTGCAGCAGTGGTACGGCCAGAAGTCCCAAAGACAGAAGATAATGCAGAAATAAAAGCATCAGCATCATGCAGGAGTGGAGCGTTCTGTTTCAAAAGGGAAGAGATCCAGGCTAGGGCCTTGTCTTTCAGTAAGGAAATGATAAAGGTGACCCTTGACTGGTGAGACTGGTTAAGAAAACCCCTGCAATCAGTAGTACCTTCATATTTGTCAGGCAATCGTATCCGGGGTATACTTCCAGAAGCAGAGGAAGAAGCCGCAGTAATAGGAGCACAGACTGGTGGTACAACAACAGGGGCAGTATTCCTTGCTGTAACTAGTAAAGACAGTTGAGTGGTTATAGCCTCTAGCTTGGAATCCATATTCTGCAACTGTGTGGTATGGGTTCCCAACATCTATCACTGAAGATAAACTGCTCGTGCCACCTCATCTGGCTCCATGGCCCAAGTATAATGTAATGCTCGTGGGATACTCCTCTATCAGACCGAACTTGGACAGTAGTCTTGTTATCCTGGCGTCAAGCCGGAATGATAGGGAATATCCCAGAGCAGAGTAGGTTTGCAAGATGAAATAAAAGGTACTCACCACAGGCAGGACAGTCCTTGGCGGCAAAAGGCATGAAACCAGAAACAAATCACTAGAGTGGTCAGGCAGGGTTCGGCAACAGTAAGGCAGTCAAGGGGTAAACCACTAGGATGGTCAGGCAGGCAAGGTTCAGCAACAGTAAGGTAATCCAGGCAGGCAGGGTTTGGCAACAGTGAGGCAATCCAGGGCAGATAATGGGTTAAGAAGTAGAGTGGTCAGACTGGCAGAGTTCAGCAACAATATTGATCAAGCAGTAAAGGGTTAAAGAGGCAGAGTGGTCAGACAAACAAAGTTCAGCAGCAATATCAATCCAGCAGTTAAGGGTTAAAGAGGCAGAGTGGTCAGACAAGCAGGGGTCAGCAAAAAATTTTTAACAATCCAGTATACGAATCAATAACACCCAGGAGAACAGTAAGTAACACCTATACTTGGGCAGTGGTAGGTAGGACTGAAGTTACTTACATAGGCGCAGGATTCGTGCCACAGGAGACCCAGACCGGCATCTGCAGGAGGAAGCGTGCGTCTATGACGTCACCACCGCACGCAGAGAGGAGTTCACTGCCCCCTAAGCAACGAGCAGACAGCAGACGCCGTGTCCCTAGCAACAGCAAGAGCAGCGCGGCACGACACTAACATTATTAAATCTAAAAGAAAGAATTCAAACAATAACTGATTCTAAGAAAATATTGCAGCAATAGGGTGGCTCAAGGAAGATTATGGGTTAAACCCTTGGAAAAAGAATGAGGTAGGATATTAGTGTTCTTAATGTAATCGGCCATTGTTTGGTCAATGATGTAGGCTATGTCATAAGGGGCAAATTGGAAGGAGTGTATTATTTCTATTACATATAGAGTCTGAGAGAGGGTATATCATCTATGACAGCATCTCATGTTAAGAATTCCATACAATGTAAGAATTGTAAGGATTTTATTTCCAGCAATCCCGGGGGGGGGGGGGGGTTATTAAAGGTTTAACCTTAGAGGTAATGAGATACAAAGCAAAACCCCATAAGAAATACTAACCTATAAAGTATTCCCTGAATCCAGTATGATAAGCCAATTTGCGGTGTGTACAACAGTTTATCTGCTAGGATTTGGGCATGCCATACTTAGGTTAGAATCTTCCACTACTGGGTAAAGATGTTGAAAAGTGGAATAACAAAAATGTGAGATTAGGTATAAAAGTGAGAAGATGCCTCTAACTGTAAGCCAGTATATTTACTTTGGTTTGGAGAGTCAATGGAATACTAATAGGGTATATTTCATTGAGGTGCGTCAGGCTTTATCCCCCTAGACTTATGGCGCACATTCATGTAGTGAGCCCAATCTAAGCTATAAATTTAGTAAACAATTGCGATCCGTTGATGTTCAGAGTGCAAAGTGTGTAACATTATAGGATAGAGTTTATGCAGGTGAAACGCTAAGCCCTATGTGATAATTCTAGAGAAGGATATGAACAATATTCAATTATCTAGGAGAATAAATGATGAGTTTGGAAAAGGAGTTTGTAAGGTGGGATAAATGTGCATTTCAAGATACACGTTAGCCCAGAACAGCATAGAACCCTGATTATTTAGCAGTTTAATTTCATAGCACAAGCATTTGCATATTATCTAAAAATTTCCTGCCGCTCTGGTAATAATGATTACATATGCCATTAAAGACTAGTTACATACCCATTTTTAGCCTATGTATATGAGCCGGGGCAAACATAAAATACCAACAAAATCTAAAAAACAAAAACTGTTCACATTGTGGGATAAGAAGTCTCTTAATAGTTGTACAGAAATATTAAAGTATGTCATCTTAAGCATATCTGATTTCAGTTAACATTTTGCAGTGCAATGTGCGCTACACACATCTGGGCAAGGAAAGTAAAGACATAAAAAGGGCAAAAACTTTCAAAGTGTAAGCCAGCCGGTCCGGACCACAGGGATGAGCCAATTCAAAAGCCAAGGAAGCCGATTAGGATAAGATCATCATTATCTATCCCACACCTTTCTTGGATAAAACAAGTGGTCCGTAGCGTGTTTGGACTTCAATCATAGATACATAACACAAGTCAAGTGGTCATCTTGTCTGGTGTACAAGATAGCTGGAGAAGGGCAGTCCGCATGTCAGAGAAATCTGTAATTGATTATAGCGTCTCTCAAGGGGGTCGATAACAATATGAATGTTGCATATCTTGCTGCTAGTTTGCATATGCCATAACCTCAACAACAGGCCTGTCAGTTCCGTTTGTGTAGTGATTATCCTGGTCCTCATATGTAATTAAGGACATATATGGAGTGATAGAGGATCCATTTGCTGTTATTGCAGGGTAGGCAGTGTTGTTGGCGACTTCTTTTTCAGGGCTCAATCTAGGACCTGTAACTAGAGCCTCTGATTCTGTAGTCGGTTCTGTGAAGGGTTCCGACAGGTTCATGCTGGATGTAGTTGTTCCGACCGTCACCACTGCTGCTGTTTCCCTCATCCGTGAGGGCTCTAAAACCATGTGGCTGACATCCGCTCGTGAATGTGGTGCAGGGCCAGTTATTTTACTCTGTGGGGTAGGCTTGAAGACAGGTTTTTTTTGCTGGTATGGAAGTTATTCTGCCTGCATCATTGCACACAGATCAGCACACGAACACAGGAGACGATCCATTTTAGGCAGAAATGCAGCTGTCAGTTCCGCCAAGATGTGGGAGTTAGTATAGTGTTCTCAGGAGTGAATGTTAGTGCATGCTAGGTTATAGCAGAAATATTTACAGCGCGGTGGCAATACTCCCGCCACAGTGCCAAAATGGCTTATTCTTTGTTAATGCCTTCTCGGTAGCCAGGAGTTGTAATGTCCTGATCCTAGGAGTTTCCCGGGCACACTTATTGCCAAGGAAGGTCTAGATGGTTTGAGATCCGGCCACAGTGCTTTTATGAGCAAGTTTCATTCACAGAGCAGTGTGAAGCTGTGTCCATCTTGGTGAGCCGCCCACCGGAAGTCCCGACGGGTGCCGTTGTTAATTTGAAAAGGTCTTGACAAAGTACCATTAGCCTTAACTTGGTGATGTGTATAAGCTACAAATACGTTTGAGCATCGTCTCTCCAAACCCAAAACTCTCCATGGTAATCCTCAAAAATCTCCAATCCAGGCGATCAAATGCCTTCTCTGCTTCGGTGGCAAGGAACACTGATTTTATGTTCTGATTTTTGGCATTTGCTGCCTGTATTGTGAATGCTATAATTGTGTTATCTCTCTCCTCCTGACGCGGAACAAAGCCCGTCTGATCTATATGAGTTAAATCGTCCAACACCCCTTTTATTCTTTTGGCTATTATTTGACCTAGTATTTTTAGGTCTGCGTTTAGGAGAGAGATAGGTCTATAGTTGCCTGGATCCTCTGCCGTTCTGCCCGGCTTTGGAATGACTTCAATGAAGGCCTCTTGCATGGTTGGAGGCATCTGTATTCCTTTGTCTAATGCTTGGAAAATGGCTTGTAAATGTGGTGCTAGGATTTCTTTAAAAGTTTTATAGTAGATGTTAGTATATCCATCAGGACCAGGAATTTTCCCTATGGGTAATTGCTCAATTGTTGTTATTATTACTTTTTTTTTTTTTATTTAAATAGTTTTTATTGAAGTCATAAACACATACAAGGTATAGGGAATGCCCCAAAACATTAACAGAACAATGTAAACACAAAGTAATTAGCAATGCAACGTTTTTACATATCTCAAACGTTACTATAAAATGTGGGCTGTTTCAAAGAAAGACTTCATTTTAATTATAGAGTATTATAAATGCAATATAACCAAGAAAGGTCCTCCCCTAGCTAAATGAAAAGAAGATTTAGATAACTATTCAGAAAAAGTTAGGGCTAGGGAGGAGGAAGCTCTGTAGTTTTATGGGGAAGGGGGATGCAGCGGGCGAGAGCCGCTCAAAATAGAGTAAAAGGGGTGGAGGGGGGGTGGAGGGCAGAGCCAATTAGAATGTCGAATTTGCATATGCACTGGGAGTTCAGAACTTCAATATGCAACAGATATATGATTTCTGGGTGAGCTCCTCTCCTGGGGGATTGCCAGCTATAGGCGATGTGGGTGAAAGGAGTGGGGGTATGACCTGCAGGCAGCATGTACCGGCGGGAAAGGGGGGAGAGGAGCTCAGCAGGAGCAGATAATTTGCACTAATAACAGTTTAAATCATATAATGTGACTGCCCCCTATGTTAAATTCAATAAATATAAACTGTAACAGAAGTTTCTCCAGTGAAATATAGACACCTCAGTTTCTGTGGTATATACATTCAGAACATTTGTATGCAAGGGAAGACATAACTAGACAACAAGAAACAGAACTTACATAGTTCTTCACATAACATAATGAAAAATAATGATCCACATATCAGATCACGTTATGAACTATAATAACAGGTCTGTGAGAGGATGATCCATAAGAGAATTAACAAGTCAGACAATGACAGATAAAGCAGGACTGTGAGATTAAGCAATAAATTGAATTTGTGGTTATTGTAGTGCCAACGTCATCATTTACCCCTGACTAGTTTTATAAAAGGTAATTAAAGATGGAGATAGTTAGCTGAAGCAACACAAAGATAGCTTAAAATCAAATTAGATTAAAGTGAATGGATTTAACTACGAAGTTAAGCTCCCTAAAACATAGAGAGGTGGCTTGCACCATCCCAAGCAACTCACATGAATCATCTATATGTTCTCAAATGCTTGCTTAATATTAATACAAAAAAGTTAAATCTCAACAGCTATTAAAATATTGAGAAGTCTAGGTTGAAACTATATGAACTATACTGATCACCTTAACACTGAGCTTATAAATGTAAAATATCAAACTATATAGCTCATCGAACGTCTATTAGCCAACCGACTAAATATATTATACGTATCTCGCTGTGGCTGTATATATGAACAGAAACTAGATAACAAGATGCGTTTAGCAATTAACCCTGTACTTAGGAGCACATATACCCTGTGGGCACATGTTTAGTTCTAGCATTCAGTTTCTATCGCAGTGATAATAGGGTAGGAAGGTTGCGTATAGTTCAATTATTCCAGAGATAGCTATGTTTAAGCTGGTATGAGTGTGGAGTGTCAATAGTGATTCCCTAATATTCTAGTGTTGGGCTTCTGTGTGTTGGCAAATAGATAGAAAAACTTAGATAACTCTACAACAGGAAGGGGTGTCATGAACACAGTGATACAGTACATTCTCACAAGTATACGGACCTATAGGCCAACGTAGCTAGAATGGTAGCGTAAAGTTATACTATTACGCCATAGCCTTTATATAACTCAAATAGGGCATCTAAAAAAAAAAAAAGTATCCTAATTGGTCAGTGTAGCCTGTTTTAGCATAAGGATACTCTCTCATACCCAATAACTGTAAGGAAATAATTACTTCATGAGCTATGTGCTGAACACAGGAGACTAGTGCGGCTGCATGTGAACAAGCACATGGCATTAAACAGGCTGTCTCAAATAAGAGTATAGAGACACACATAAAGCATAAACAGCAGCATGTCCCCTACAACTGCATGACATGTCCTAAGTTCAGCATCCTGAAAATGAAAACAAGCTCCCCAAACTTGCCACCAACATCAGATTCTCGGCGTCCCAAGTATCCAGGTTCTGACTTAAGGTTAAGGTGATGGAAGCTAGAGACCGTTATTAAGCAGGTGTCCCAGATCAGTTTGTAGTAAGTTGTAAAGTTCTATCAGTAGTGAGTCCTAAATGTAGATAAACTGTAGTCATCTCGGTACATATCTCCATATCAGGCCCTCAGTGCTGATGCGGGCCAAGTAGCAGTCTGCTTCCCGGATCGAAAGGGCCTTTTAGTAGCTTGATGGGGTGTATGATATCTGATCTGAGAACCCCAGATGGGAATGTGGCCTGAGCGAGCAGAGCAGGGAGGAAGCGGTGGAGCCCTGATTTGTCTATGTACAAAAGCCGATGGGCAAACAAATCATGATCCCCCAGGGTAAGAGCGGTAGAGTATATGCAGGGGTTAAGGGCTCCTGGGCAATCCTTACCACTGGATCGAGATTTCTGAGGTGTCGGGTGATAAGACTCCACTATTCCGCCAGTAGTAGGTATGTACCGCAGACCGGTGCTCTTGAGGAGATTCTCCTACGAATCGAAGCGGGCATCTTTCTGACCCACAAGGGTGAGCGCCTCCTCAGAATCATAGTCACTGTATGGTAGGGTAGAACCCGCAGGTTTACCGGGTTTATCAGCACTAAAAACCGCTCTAGGTTCCGTAAGTTGCTTCACACGCTCAAGAGGCTGGTTACTACACCCCAACATCTGTCCTGCGTCGGGATCATCCGTGGCATAGGGCATTCTGTAGGCTGATTGATAAATCATTGAACCTTGTCAGCATCTGTAAGCTGAACACCCGCAGAGCTTCAAAAATAGCAGAGGTATCTTCCTCCATCCTAGATGGGATAGGAGACGTAGGCCCCAAAGACCCGGGTGTTTCCCGGTCCGCAGCAGACATCTGGGGTATAATCCGGTAGTATAAATGAGGTAAAAATGGTCACTAATATAGTAAGGGCACTTCTGCTCACTCAGAATTAGTTTTTAGAGATAATTACAAAAGAGTAGCTCCAATTTTCTGTTAGTTTAAATATATTTCAGCAGGAGCTCTGTAGAACACGACTTCTCTGTTAGGCTGTTTTTTACATTTTTTCACATTTTTTACATTCCAATTTCTTCACTCTGCTTTGTCGTGTTTAGACTTGGTTTTTTGCACACCACTGTGCTATTATTTGGATTGGCCACATTTGGATTATATTGAACTAATTTTTCTGCTACCCCTTTTTTATTATTTTTTGAACTTCTGAATTTTTTGCACCGTTTTTTACATCAACTTTGTTTTTTACATCAACTTTGTTCTCCACCATCCTTTGTTGAAAAAATTTTTCCAAACACTTTTTCTGATTTTTTCACTGACTGCTTATTTGACTTTTTTGATTGACTTTCCACTTGTCTTCAGGATCGATCACCATCTTTGTGTATTGGAGTCCTAGTCTCCACTCGGCATCATTTTTTTGGGTTTTTTTTCATGATGTTTTTTTCATAATTATATGTTTTTTTCATAATTATATATTTTTCAACTGTGTTGTAATTTGCCACATTGTATTTATCCTCACTTTTTACTGTTGTTGTAATTTGTAAGCATCCACACCCAGGTCTGATCTATAATTGGATCATTCACATTACGCTACACGAACCTCCTTTATTTCACCACGGTGCACACCACACTATGGCCTAGATTTAGAGTTCGGCGGTAAAAGGGCTGTTAACGCTCCGCGGGTTTTTTTCTGGCCGCACCATAAATTTAACTCTGGTATCGAGAGTTCAAACAAATGCTGCGTTAGGCTCCAAAAAAGGAGCGTAGAGCATTTTTACCGCAAATGCAACTCTCGATACCAGAGTTGCTTACGGACGCGGCCGGCATCAAAAACGTGCTCGTGCACGATTCTCCCATAGGAAACAATGGGGCTGTTTGAGCTGAAAAAAAACCTAACACCTGCAAAAAAGCAGCGTTCAGCTCCTAACGCAGCCCCATTGTTTCCTATGGGGAAACACCTCCTAAGTCTGCACCTAACACCCTAACATGTACCCCGAGTCTAAACACCCCTAACCTTACACTTATTAACCCCTAATCTGCCGCCCCCGCTATCGCTGACCCCTGCATTACACTTTTAACCCCTAATCTGCCGCTCCGTAAACCGCCGCCACCTACGTTATCCCTATGTACCCCTAATCTGCTGCCCTAACATCGCCGACCCCTATGTTATATTTATTAACCCCTAATCTGCCCCCCACAACGTCGCCGACACCTACCTACAATTATTAACCCCTAATCTGCCGAGCGGACCTGAGCGCTACTATAATAAAGTTATTAACCCCTAATCCGCCTCACTAACCCTATCATAAATAGTATTAACCCCTAATCTGCCCTCCCTAACATCGCCGACACCTACCTTCAATTATTAACCCCTAATCTGCCGACCGGAGCTCACCGCTATTCTAATAAATGTATTAACCCCTAAAGCTAAGTCTAACCCTAACACTAACACCCCCCTAAGTTAAATATAATTTTTATCTAACGAAATAAATTAACTCTTATTAAATAAATAATTCCTATTTAAAGCTAAATACTTACCTGTAAAATACATCCTAATATAGCTACAATATAAATTATAATTATATTATAGCTATTTTAGGATTAATATTTATTTTACAGGCAACTTTGTAATTATTTTAACCATGTACAATAGCTATTAAATAGTTAAGAACTATTTAATAGTTACCTAGTTAAAATAATTACAAATTTACCTGTAAAATAAATCCTAACCTAAGATATAATTAAACCTAACACTACCCTATCAATAAAATAATTAAATAAACTACCTACAATTACCTACAATTAACCTAACACTACACTATCAATAAATTAATTAAACACAATTGCTACAAATAAATAAAATTAAATAAACTATCTAAAGTACAAAAAATAAAAAAGAACTAAGTTACAGAAAATAATAAAATATTTACAAACATAAGAAAAATATTACAACAATTTTAAACTAATTACACCTACTCTAAGCCCCCTAATAAAATAACAAAGCCCCCCAAAATAAAAAATTCCCTACCCTATTCTAAAATACAAATATTACAAGCTCTTTTACCTTACCAGCCCTGAACAGGGCCCTTTGCGGGGCATGCCCCAAGAATTTCAGCTCTTTTGCCTGTAAAAAAAAACATACAATACCCCCCCCCCAACATTACAACCCACCACCCACATACCCCTAATCTAACCCAAACCCCCCTTAAATAAACCTAACACTACCCCCCTGATGATCTTCCTACCTTGTCTTCACCATGCCAGGTTCACCGATCCGTCCTGGCTCCAAGATCTTCATCCAACCCAAGCGGGGGCTAGACATCCACTGAAGAAGTCCAGAAGAGGGTCCAAAGTCTTCCTCCTATCCGGCAAGAAGAGGACATCCGGACCGGCAAACATCTTCTCCAAGCGGCATCTTCTATCTTCTTCCATCCGATGACGACCGGCTCCATCTTGAAGACCTCCAGCGCGGATCCATCCTCTTCTTCCGACGACTAGACGACGAATGACGGTTCCTTTAAGGGACGTCATCCAAGATGGCGTCCCTCGAATTCCGATTGGCTGATAGGATTCTATCAGCCAATCGGAATTAAGGTAGGAATTTTCTGATTGGCTGATGGAATCAGCCAATCAGAATATAGTTCAATCCGATTGGCTGATCCAATCAGCCAATCAGATTGAGCTCGCATTCTATTGGCTGTTCCGATCAGCCAATAGAATGCGAGCTCAATCTGATTGGCTGATTGGATCAGCCAATCGGATTGAACTATATTCTGATTGGCTGATTCCATCAGCCAATCAGAAAATTCCTACCTTAATTCCGATTGGCTGATAGAATCCTATCAGCCAATCGGAATTCGAGGGACGCCATCTTGGATGACGTCCCTTAAAGGAACCGTCATTCGTCGTCTAGTCGTCGGAAGAAGAGGATGGATCCGCGCTGGAGGTCTTCAAGATGGAGCCGGTCGTCATCGGATGGAAGAAGATAGAAGATGCCGCTTGGAGAAGATGTTTGCCGGTCCGGATGTCCTCTTCTTGCCGGATAGGAGGAAGACTTTGGACCCTCTTCTGGACTTCTTCAGTGGATGTCTAGCCCCCGCTTGGGTTGGATGAAGATCTTGGAGCCAGGACGGATCGGTGAACCTGGCATGGTGAAGACAAGGTAGGAAGATCATCAGGGGGGTAGTGTTAGGTTTATTTAAGGGGGGTTTGGGTTAGATTAGGGGTATGTGGGTGGTGGGTTGTAATGTTGGGGGGGGGGTATTGTATGTTTTTTTTTACAGGCAAAAGAGCTGAAATTCTTGGGGCATGCCCCGCAAAGGGCCCTGTTCAGGGCTGGTAAGGTAAAAGAGCTTGTAATATTTGTATTTTAGAATAGGGTAGGGAATTTTTTATTTTGGGGGGCTTTGTTATTTTATTAGGGGGCTTAGAGTAGGTGTAATTAGTTTAAAATTGTTGTAATATTTTTCTTATGTTTGTAAATATTTTATTATTTTCTGTAACTTAGTTCTTTTTTATTTTTTGTACTTTAGATAGTTTATTTAATTTTATTTATTTGTAGCAATTGTGTTTAATTAATTTATTGATAGTGTAGTGTTAGGTTAATTGTAGGTAATTGTAGGTAGTTTATTTAATTATTTTATTGATAGGGTAGTGTTAGGTTTAATTATATCTTAGGTTAGGATTTATTTTACAGGTAAATTTGTAATTATTTTAACTAGGTAACTATTAAATAGTTCTTAACTATTTAATAGCTATTGTACATGGTTAAAATAATTACAAAGTTGCCTGTAAAATAAATATTAATCCTAAAATAGCTATAATATAATTATAATTTATATTGTAGCTATATTAGGATGTATTTTACAGGTAAGTATTTAGCTTTAAATAGGAATTATTTATTTAATAAGAGTTAATTTATTTCGTTAGATAAAAATTATATTTAACTTAGGGGGGTGTTAGTGTTAGGGTTAGACTTAGCTTTAGGGGTTAATACATTTATTAGAATAGCGGTGAGCTCCGGTCGGCAGATTAGGGGTTAATAATTGAAGGTAGGTGTCGGCGATGTTAGGGAGGGCAGATTAGGGGTTAATACTATTTATGATAGGGTTAGTGAGGCGGATTAGGGGTTAATAACTTTATTATAGTAGCGCTCAGGTCCGCTCGGCAGATTAGGGGTTAATAATTGTAGGTAGGTGTCGGCGACGTTGTGGGGGGCAGATTAGGGGTTAATAAATATAACATAGGGGTCGGCGATGTTAGGGGTAGCAGATTAGGGGTACATAGGGATAACGTAGGTGGCGGCGATTTGCGGTCGGAAGATTAGGGGTTAATTATTTTAAGTAGCTTGCGGCGACGTTGTGGGGGGCAAGTTAGGGGTTAATAGATATAATACAGGGGTCGGCGGTGTTAGGGGCAGCAGATTAGGGGTACATAAGTATAACGTAGGTGGCGGTCGGCAGATTAGGGGTTAAAAATTTTAATCGAGTGGCGGCGATGTGGGGGGACCTCGGTTTAGGGGTACATAGGTAGTTTATGGGTGTTAGTGTACTTTAGGGTACAGTAGTTAAGAGCTTTATAAACCGGCGTTAGCCAGAAAGCTCTTAACTCCTGCTATTTTCAGGCGGCTGGAATCTTGTCGTTAGAGCTCTAACGCTCACTGCAGAAACGACTCTAAATACCAGCGTTAGAAAGATCCCATTGAAAAGATAGGCTACGCAAATGGCGTAGGGGGATCTGCGGTATGGAAAAGTCGCGGCTGAAAAGTGAGCGTTAGACCCTTTAATCACTGACTCCAAATACCAGCGGGCGCCCAAAACCAGCGTTAGGAGCCTCTAACGCTGGTTTTGACGGCTACCGCCGAACTCTAAATCTAGGCCCATGGATCCATAACAGACATCTTTAACCCACAGCCTCCCACGCTCTGTATGCTTAGATAGCTTGGTTTACCCAACACGTACCCAAGACTTCTATGTTGATAACCAGTATGTTAGGCTGTTTTTGATTTCTTGATTTTGGTTTTGCTAGCAATTTTATTGTTTTAAACAATTTTCTTTTATTGCATTTTTTAAATATACGCTCGGCACCAATTGCCAATGATTTGCTTTTACTCTTATTTTTCCATTCATACCGTATATCGCTGTATCTGATTGCAATAAATCTACATTTTAAAGTATTGGCAGTTTTGTATATTTGTCCCTTGGCCTTTTGGCGCTGTACCGATCCCTTTGTTTCTTTTGGCTTGTCTCTCCTGAAAGCGAGAGTCCAGACTGATGCAAAGCATTATAAAATCATCCAAAGAAGAAGGAACATCACGATAAGTGATTTCATCTTTGATGCATTCATGCAGACCCCTCCTAAAGGCTGCCTTGAGAGCACTGCCATCCCAAGGGGTTTCAAGTGCCAAGGTGCGAAACTTGATGGCAAATTGTGCCACAGTTCTATTGCCCTGGCGGAGGTCTAGGAGAGAAAATTCTGCAGCAGTGGTACGGCCAGAAGTCCCAAAGACAGAAGATAATGCAGAAATAAAAGCATCAGCATCATGCAGGAGTGGAGCGTTCTGTTTCAAAAGGGAAGAGATCCAGGCTAGGGCCTTGTCTTTCAGTAAGGAAATGATAAAGGTGACCCTTGACTGGTGAGACTGGTTAAGAAAACCCCTGCAATCAGTAGTACCTTCATATTTGTCAGGCAATCGTATCCGGGGTATACTTCCAGAAGCAGAGGAAGAAGCCGCAGTAATAGGAGCACAGACTGGTGGTACAACAACAGGGGCAGTATTCCTTGCTGTAACTAGTAAAGACAGTTGAGTGGTTATAGCCTCTAGCTTGGAATCCATATTCTGCAACTGTGTGGTATGGGTTCCCAACATCTATCACTGAAGATAAACTGCTCGTGCCACCTCATCTGGCTCCATGGCCCAAGTATAATGTAATGCTCGTGGGATACTCCTCTATCAGACCGAACTTGGACAGTAGTCTTGTTATCCTGGCGTCAAGCCGGAATGATAGGGAATATCCCAGAGCAGAGTAGGTTTGCAAGATGAAATAAAAGGTACTCACCACAGGCAGGACAGTCCTTGGCGGCAAAAGGCATGAAACCAGAAACAAATCACTAGAGTGGTCAGGCAGGGTTCGGCAACAGTAAGGCAGTCAAGGGGTAAACCACTAGGATGGTCAGGCAGGCAAGGTTCAGCAACAGTAAGGTAATCCAGGCAGGCAGGGTTTGGCAACAGTGAGGCAATCCAGGGCAGATAATGGGTTAAGAAGTAGAGTGGTCAGACTGGCAGAGTTCAGCAACAATATTGATCAAGCAGTAAAGGGTTAAAGAGGCAGAGTGGTCAGACAAACAAAGTTCAGCAGCAATATCAATCCAGCAGTTAAGGGTTAAAGAGGCAGAGTGGTCAGACAAGCAGGGGTCAGCAAAAAATTTTTAACAATCCAGTATACGAATCAATAACACCCAGGAGAACAGTAAGTAACACCTATACTTGGGCAGTGATAGGTAGGACTGAAGTTACTTACATAGGCGCAGGATTCGTGCCACAGGAGACCCAGACCGGCATCTGCAGGAGGAAGCGTGCGTCTATGACGTCACCACCGCACGCAGAGAGGAGTTCACTGCCCCCTAAGCAACGAGCAGACAGCAGACGCCGTGTCCCTAGCAACAGCAAGAGCAGCGCGGCACGACACTAACATTATTAAATCTAAAAGAAAGAATTCAAACAATAACTGATTCTAAGAAAATATTGCAGCAATAGGGTGGCTCAAGGAAGATTATGGGTTAAACCCTTGGAAAAAGAATGAGGTAGGATATTAGTGTTCTTAATGTAATCGGCCATTGTTTGGTCAATGATGTAGGCTATGTCATAAGGGGCAAATTGGAAGGAGTGTATTATTTCTATTACATATAGAGTCTGAGAGAGGGTATATCATCTATGACAGCATCTCATGTTAAGAATTCCATACAATGTAAGAATTGTAAGGATTTTATTTCCAGCAATCCCGGGGGGGGGGGGGGTTATTAAAGGTTTAACCTTAGAGGTAATGAGATACAAAGCAAAACCCCATAAGAAATACTAACCTATAAAGTATTCCCTGAATCCAGTATGATAAGCCAATTTGCGGTGTGTACAACAGTTTATCTGCTAGGATTTGGGCATGCCATACTTAGGTTAGAATCTTCCACTACTGGGTAAAGATGTTGAAAAGTGGAATAACAAAAATGTGAGATTAGGTATAAAAGTGAGAAGATGCCTCTAACTGTAAGCCAGTATATTTACTTTGGTTTGGAGAGTCAATGGAATACTAATAGGGTATATTTCATTGAGGTGCGTCAGGCTTTATCCCCCTAGACTTATGGCGCACATTCATGTAGTGAGCCCAATCTAAGCTATAAATTTAGTAAACAATTGCGATCCGTTGATGTTCAGAGTGCAAAGTGTGTAACATTATAGGATAGAGTTTATGCAGGTGAAACGCTAAGCCCTATGTGATAATTCTAGAGAAGGATATGAACAATATTCAATTATCTAGGAGAATAAATGATGAGTTTGGAAAAGGAGTTTGTAAGGTGGGATAAATGTGCATTTCAAGATACACGTTAGCCCAGAACAGCATAGAACCCTGATTATTTAGCAGTTTAATTTCATAGCACAAGCATTTGCATATTATCTAAAAATTTCCTGCCGCTCTGGTAATAATGATTACATATGCCATTAAAGACTAGTTACATACCCATTTTTAGCCTATGTATATGAGCCGGGGCAAACATAAAATACCAACAAAATCTAAAAAACAAAAACTGTTCACATTGTGGGATAAGAAGTCTCTTAATAGTTGTACAGAAATATTAAAGTATGTCATCTTAAGCATATCTGATTTCAGTTAACATTTTGCAGTGCAATGTGCGCTACACACATCTGGGCAAGGAAAGTAAAGACATAAAAAGGGCAAAAACTTTCAAAGTGTAAGCCAGCCGGTCCGGACCACAGGGATGAGCCAATTCAAAAGCCAAGGAAGCCGATTAGGATAAGATCATCATTATCTATCCCACACCTTTCTTGGATAAAACAAGTGGTCCGTAGCGTGTTTGGACTTCAATCATAGATACATAACACAAGTCAAGTGGTCATCTTGTCTGGTGTACAAGATAGCTGGAGAAGGGCAGTCCGCATGTCAGAGAAATCTGTAATTGATTATAGCGTCTCTCAAGGGGGTCGATAACAATATGAATGTTGCATATCTTGCTGCTAGTTTGCATATGCCATAACCTCAACAACAGGCCTGTCAGTTCCGTTTGTGTAGTGATTATCCTGGTCCTCATATGTAATTAAGGACATATATGGAGTGATAGAGGATCCATTTGCTGTTATTGCAGGGTAGGCAGTGTTGTTGGCGACTTCTTTTTCAGGGCTCAATCTAGGACCTGTAACTAGAGCCTCTGATTCTGTAGTCGGTTCTGTGAAGGGTTCCGACAGGTTCATGCTGGATGTAGTTGTTCCGACCGTCACCACTGCTGCTGTTTCCCTCATCCGTGAGGGCTCTAAAACCATGTGGCTGACATCCGCTCGTGAATGTGGTGCAGGGCCAGTTATTTTACTCTGTGGGGTAGGCTTGAAGACAGGTTTTTTTTGCTGGTATGGAAGTTCTTCTGCCTGCATCATTGCACACAGATCAGCACACGAACACAGGAGACGATCCATTTTAGGCAGAAATGCAGCTGTCAGTTCCGCCAAGATGTGGGAGTTAGTATAGTGTTCTCAGGAGTGAATGTTAGTGCATGCTAGGTTATAGCAGAAATATTTACAGCGCGGTGGCAATACTCCCGCCACAGTGCCAAAATGGCTTATTCTTTGTTAATGCCTTCTCGGTAGCCAGGAGTTGTAATGTCCTGATCCTAGGAGTTTCCCGGGCACACTTATTGCCAAGGAAGGTCTAGATGGTTTGAGATCCGGCCACAGTGCTTTTATGAGCAAGTTTCATTCACAGAGCAGTGTGAAGCTGTGTCCATCTTGGTGAGCCACCCACCGGAAGTCCCGACGGGTGCCGTTGTTAATTTGAAAAGGTCTTGACAAAGTACCATTAGCCTTAACTTGGTGATGTGTATAAGCTACAAATACGTTTGAGCATCGTCTCTCCAAACCCAAAACTCTCCATGGTAATCCTCAAAAATCTCCAATCCAGGCGATCAAATGCCTTCTCTGCTTCGGTGGCAAGGAACACTGATTTTATGTTCTGATTTTTGGCATTTGCTGCCTGTATTGTGAATGCTATAATTGTGTTATCTCTCTCCTCCTGACGCGGAACAAAGCCCGTCTGATCTATATGAGTTAAATCGTCCAACACCCCTTTTATTCTTTTGGCTATTATTTGACCTAGTATTTTTAGGTCTGCGTTTAGGAGAGAGATAGGTCTATAGTTGCCTGGATCCTCTGCCGTTCTGCCCGGCTTTGGAATGACTTCAATGAAGGCCTCTTGCATGGTTGGAGGCATCTGTATTCCTTTGTCTAATGCTTGGAAAATGGCTTGTAAATGTGGTGCTAGGATTTCTTTAAAAGTTTTATAGTAGATGTTAGTATATCCATCAGGACCAGGAATTTTCCCTATGGGTAATTGCTCAATTGTTGTTATTATTACTTTTTTTTTTTTTATTTAAATAGTTTTTATTGAAGTCATAAACACATACAAGGTATAGGGAATGCCCCAAAACATTAACAGAACAATGTAAACACAAAGTAATTAGCAATGCAACGTTTTTACATATCTCAAACGTTACTATAAAATGTGGGCTGTTTCAAAGAAAGACTTCATTTTAATTATAGAGTATTATAAATGCAATATAACCAAGAAAGGTCCTCCCCTAGCTAAATGAAAAGAAGATTTAGATAACTATTCAGAAAAAGTTAGGGCTAGGGAGGAGGAAGCTCTGTAGTTTTATGGGGAAGGGGGATGCAGCGGGCGAGAGCCGCTCAAAATAGAGTAAAAGGGGTGGAGGGGGGGTGGAGGGCAGAGCCAATTAGAATGTCGAATTTGCATATGCACTGGGAGTTCAGAACTTCAATATGCAACAGATATATGATTTCTGGGTGAGCTCCTCTCCTGGGGGATTGCCAGCTATAGGCGATGTGGGTGAAAGGAGTGGGGGTATGACCTGCAGGCAGCATGTACCGGCGGGAAAGGGGGGAGAGGAGCTCAGCAGGAGCAGATAATTTGCACTAATAACAGTTTAAATCATATAATGTGACTGCCCCCTATGTTAAATTCAATAAATATAAACTGTAACAGAAGTTTCTCCAGTGAAATATAGACACCTCAGTTTCTGTGGTATATACATTCAGAACATTTGTATGCAAGGGAAGACATAACTAGACAACAAGAAACAGAACTTACATAGTTCTTCACATAACATAATGAAAAATAATGATCCACATATCAGATCACGTTATGAACTATAATAACAGGTCTGTGAGAGGATGATCCATAAGAGAATTAACAAGTCAGACAATGACAGATAAAGCAGGACTGTGAGATTAAGCAATAAATTGAATTTGTGGTTATTGTAGTGCCAACGTCATCATTTACCCCTGACTAGTTTTATAAAAGGTAATTAAAGATGGAGATAGTTAGCTGAAGCAACACAAAGATAGCTTAAAATCAAATTAGATTAAAGTGAATGGATTTAACTACGAAGTTAAGCTCCCTAAAACATAGAGAGGTGGCTTGCACCATCCCAAGCAACTCACATGAATCATCTATATGTTCTCAAATGCTTGCTTAATATTAATACAAAAAAGTTAAATCTCAACAGCTATTAAAATATTGAGAAGTCTAGGTTGAAACTATATGAACTATACTGATCACCTTAACACTGAGCTTATAAATGTAAAATATCAAACTATATAGCTCATCGAACGTCTATTAGCCAACCGACTAAATATATTATACGTATCTCGCTGTGGCTGTATATATGAACAGAAACTAGATAACAAGATGCGTTTAGCAATTAACCCTGTACTTAGGAGCACATATACCCTGTGGGCACATGTTTAGTTCTAGCATTCAGTTTCTATCGCAGTGATAATAGGGTAGGAAGGTTGCGTATAGTTCAATTATTCCAGAGATAGCTATGTTTAAGCTGGTATGAGTGTGGAGTGTCAATAGTGATTCCCTAATATTCTAGTGTTGGGCTTCTGTGTGTTGGCAAATAGATAGAAAAACTTAGATAACTCTACAACAGGAAGGGGTGTCATGAACACAGTGATACAGTACATTCTCACAAGTATACGGACCTATAGGCCAACGTAGCTAGAATGGTAGCGTAAAGTTATACTATTACGCCATAGCCTTTATATAACTCAAATAGGGCATCTAAAAAAAAAAAAAGTATCCTAATTGGTCAGTGTAGCCTGTTTTAGCATAAGGATACTCTCTCATACCCAATAACTGTAAGGAAATAATTACTTCATGAGCTATGTGCTGAACACAGGAGACTAGTGCGGCTGCATGTGAACAAGCACATGGCATTAAACAGGCTGTCTCAAATAAGAGTATAGAGACACACATAAAGCATAAACAGCAGCATGTCCCCTACAACTGCATGACATGTCCTAAGTTCAGCATCCTGAAAATGAAAACAAGCTCCCCAAACTTGCCACCAACATCAGATTCTCGGCGTCCCAAGTATCCAGGTTCTGACTTAAGGTTAAGGTGATGGAAGCTAGAGACCGTTATTAAGCAGGTGTCCCAGATCAGTTTGTAGTAAGTTGTAAAGTTCTATCAGTAGTGAGTCCTAAATGTAGATAAACTGTAGTCATCTCGGTACATATCTCCATATCAGGCCCTCAGTGCTGATGCGGGCCAAGTAGCAGTCTGCTTCCCGGATCGAAAGGGCCTTTTAGTAGCTTGATGGGGTGTATGATATCTGATCTGAGAACCCCAGATGGGAATGTGGCCTGAGCGAGCAGAGCAGGGAGGAAGCGGTGGAGCCCTGATTTGTCTATGTACAAAAGCCGATGGGCAAACAAATCATGATCCCCCAGGGTAAGAGCGGTAGAGTATATGCAGGGGTTAAGGGCTCCTGGGCAATCCTTACCACTGGATCGAGATTTCTGAGGTGTCGGGTGATAAGACTCCACTATTCCGCCAGTAGTAGGTATGTACCGCAGACCGGTGCTCTTGAGGAGATTCTCCTACGAATCGAAGCGGGCATCTTTCTGACCCACAAGGGTGAGCGCCTCCTCAGAATCATAGTCACTGTATGGTAGGGTAGAACCCGCAGGTTTACCGGGTTTATCAGCACTAAAAACCGCTCTAGGTTCCGTAAGTTGCTTCACACGCTCAAGAGGCTGGTTACTACACCCCAACATCTGTCCTGCGTCGGGATCATCCGTGGCATAGGGCATTCTGTAGGCTGATTGATAAATCATTGAACCTTGTCAGCATCTGTAAGCTGAACACCCGCAGAGCTTCAAAAATAGCAGAGGTATCTTCCTCCATCCTAGATGGGATAGGAGACGTAGGCCCCAAAGACCCGGGTGTTTCCCGGTCCGCAGCAGACATCTGGGGTATAATCCGGTAGTATAAATGAGGTAAAAATGGTCACTAATATAGTAAGGGCACTTCTGCTCACTCAGAATTAGTTTTTAGAGATAATTACAAAAGAGTAGCTCCAATTTTCTGTTAGTTGAAATATATTTCAGCAGGAGCTCTGTAGAACACGACTTCTCTGTTAGGCTGTTGGCTCCGCCCCCCGTTATTACTTTTAAAGTGATTGGGTTGTCTAGGGTGTTTCTTTGTGTTCGGGTGAGGCTGTTAATATCAGCGGTTTGTATGTAAGATTTTAACCTGTCTGTGTAGGAGGGAGTGTTGTTTTTGGGTAGGTCATAGAGAAGTTTATTATAATCGCTGAAGCAATCAACTATTTCTTTACTGTCATATATGTGATGACCTTTGGGTGATTTTAATTTGTGAATATGGTATTTGGAAATCCTGGCTTGGAGTGACCTTGCTAGTAAGGTGCTCGCATGATTACCTTCATAAAAGAACATCTTCCGAAGGAAGAGTGCTTTCCTTTGTGCTTCTGCTGTGAGAAAAGAATTTAGTTCTCTTCTAGCTGTATGTAGAGTGGTTAGTAATTTAGTGTCTTTCGGGGTAGATTTATGTTGCAGTTCTAGGGTGTTTATTTGAACAGTCCAGTGTGTCCATTTGTTTTATACATTCACCCCTTACTACTGCTTTATGAGCCTCCCAAATGGTGAATGGTGAGATTTCTACAGAGGTATTGTGTATAAAGTATTCCTTAATTGTTTTTGTAAGTTGTTTATGTATCTGGGGGTGATGTGTGAGAAAGCATCAAATTTCCAGATATATGGTGTAGTTGGAAAGTTGGGCCAATCTAATATAATAGTAGCTGCAGCATGATCTGACCACGCTGTTGGATCTATCCCTGAGTCTTTGATCAGTCCTAGATGTAGTTGAACTATAAAATATATAATCGATACGGGAGTATTGTGACCAAGGGTTGGAGAAGAAAGTGTAGTTGCGTTGTTGGGAGTGTTGGATCCTCCAAATGTCTATTAATCCTAATTGTTTGATAAGATGAAATATGTTGTTGGGGGGCCTTGAAGACGGATTGGGCCAGGTTGAAGAGGAACCCAAAACAGGGTCTAAAATTAAGTTTAGATCACCCCCCATAATTAATGTGCCTTTCTTGTGTTCTGTTATTAAATTGAGGAGTTTATGAAGGAAGGTTAACTTTTTCTTATTAGGTGCATATACATTCACTAAGGTAACAGGACGCTTAAATAGAAGTCCTGTTAATATTATTATCCGACCCTCTGTGTCGTTATTTTTTTGGTGAGTTTAAATGGGATCTGGTTATGAAACAAAATTTCAACCCCATTTTCCTTTCATTAGAAGAAGAGTGGAAATAGCCTAGTGGAAATGTTTTGGACATAAATTTAGGTTCTGTTTTGAATGGCAAATGAGTCTCTTGGATGAATATAATCAAATTTTTGTATTTTTCCTACCATTTTAGTGCTACAGATCTCTTTGTAGTGGAATTTAGGCCTTTAACATTCTGTGATATAATTTGTAGCGTCTATGTGCCTGCCTGTAGTTTATGTGCCATCTCGTGTATGGGGTGGATAGTTCTTACCTTTTAGGATTATTGGTATTGCTTGTGAAGTTCCCCCCCCCCCGGAGAGTTGGCAGTGGAAAGGAAGGGAACGGGGTGGGATGGTATCTTTGTGCTTCTGAGATTATTCTACATAAACATAAAACAGTTAACCATAACTTTGATTCAACAAACAAGTACATACATCCAAAAGGAGGGATGCGTACCAGTGTATTACAAACAAATTAAAAGGACATGGAAAGGCAACCAAGCAGATAAAGGAAGCAGGAGAGATGTGTACCAGTGTATTACAGATTAATTAAAGGGATGTGGAAAGGCAACCAAGCAGATAAAGGAAGCAGGAGAGATGTGTACCAGTGTATTACAGATTAATTAAAGGGATGTGGAAAGGCAACCAGGCAGATAAGGAAGCAGGAGAGATGCGTATCAGTGTATTACAAACAGATTAAAGGTACGTGGAAAGGCAACCAGGCAGATAAAGGAAGCAGGAGAGATGCATACCAGTGTATTACAAACAGATTAAAAGAACGTGGAAAGACAACCAGGCAGATAAAGGAAGCAGGAGAGATGCATACATGTAGAGAGATAAGATGGAGGGTTAGAACAATGCTTCATGTTGTTTGTAGAGCATTCTGGATGATATGGATATAACTCTAGTTTTTAACTCGTCACGTCACTTGTAACACAGGCCACTTAGAAGCACAGGGCACGCATAGCCAAGGCTCAGATAACCTTTGCTAAGCTTTATATAGCAGTGAGATTTAAGTTGGATATTAAGGTCATTAATATCTTTTTTTAATTTCTGAAATGCTATCTTTGATTGTTTGCCCAACATGAACCATAAATGATTTGAAATCTTCTTTAGAAGGTAAAAGGTTTAAATCTGCCCTAGTGATGGGGCTATTATCTGATTCTGAGTCTTCCTCATTATCTTCTTGTTCTTGTGTAAATATCGGTGAGGATGTGGTTGCTGACTATTCTAAAGCCCTGAAATAGTTGTTCATTTTGGCACTGGGGGTATTCATTAACTTGTTGCCTTTTTCTGGTTTTGTAGCCCTCCTAGTTGCCATTGTGTAAACTTCTTAGTAATGGCAAGCATAAAATGTGCAGCAGCTATTGTAGTACGCTGTGAGCTCTATGTAGGGTTTTCTGAGCTAAAGGATGATAATATGTAGCTTTGTGCAAGGAGCCCTGTTGTATATTCTTAAGCAAGGCCTTAATAAATTATTTTATTCTTACAAGATCATGCCCATTTTAACACAATATGGGTGACTATGTAGCATGAGGGATTTTTATATGAGAGGCAGTGCCTTTATTCTGCCATTTATGTCTGGTGGCAATCTGATTGCCCTGTTTGTGGTTTTTGTTTATAAGTCCGCAATCAGCCAATAGGATTGAGCTTACATTCTATTGGCTGTTCCAATCAGCCAATAGAATGCAAGCTCAATCCTATTGGCTGATTGGATCAGTCAATAGGATTGAAGCACAATCCTATTGGCTGATTGCATCAGCCAATAGGATTTTTTCAACTTTAATTCCAGTACACCTATACCTGCAAGACTCGTAATACCGGCAGTAGTGAAAAAGCTGTGTTATGAGGCTTTTTAACTCATAACGCAAAACTCGTAATCTAGCCGAAAGTTATTATGAGTCATGCTGTTGAACAAACATTTGGAAACCTCTCTTTAAAGGGACATAAAACCCAACATTTTTCTTTCATGATTTAGGGAGAACATAAAATTTTAAACAACTTTCCAGTTTACTTCTATTATCAAATTTGCTTCATTCTCTTGGTATAATTTGTTGAGGGAGCAGCAATGCACTACTGGTTGCTAACTGAACACATGGGTGAGCCAATTACAATCTGTATATATATATATATATATATATATATATATATATATATATATATGCAGCCACCAATAAGCAGATAGAACTTAGGTTCTTTGCTGCTCATGAGTATTCCTAGATACACCTTTCAGCAAAGGATAATAAGAGAAGGAAGCAAATTAAATAATAGTAAAGTGGAAAGTTGTTTAAAATTGTATGTTCTGTCTAAATCATGAAATAAAAATTTTGGGTTTCATGTCCCTTTAAATATATATTCTGGGAAATTAAGGTAGCTATTATATAGGCCACTTCTGGGTCATCTGATACAGGGGAGGTACAAGCATAACTCATACAATTCTATTATCTTAATATAGACAAATCTTGTTTGAGACATGAGCAAGGAATATTATGGATATATAGAATATATTATGGTAATTAAAAAAAAAGAAACAACAAAATATCCACATTTACTACTAGCTCAGTGAAAACTTGAGTCAGTGTTTAGACTAGCAATGAGGATTATAGACAAATAAAAAATATAAAAAACATAATAGTGATCCAGTTGGTAGAGTAACTCATATGCTTAAATTTCTAATGGACAAAATACACTAATTATTATAAACATAATAGGTATCTGTGTATAACCATAGAAAATAATCATAGCCATACAGGGAGTGCAGAATTATTAGGCAAGTTGTATTTTTGAGGATTAATTTTATTATTGAACAACAACCATGTTCTCAATGAACCCAAAAAACTCATTAATATCAAAGCTGAATAGTTTTGGAAGTAGTTTTTAGATTGTTTTTAGTTATAGCTATTTTAGGGGGATATCTGTGTGTGCAGGTGACTATTACTGTGCATAATTATTAGGCAACTTAACAAAAAACAAATATATACCCATTTCAATTATTTATTTTTACCAGTGAAACCAATATAACATCTCAACATTCACAAATATATATTTCTGACATTCAAAAACAAAACAAAAACAAATCAGTGACCAATATAGCCACCTTTCTTTGCAAGGACAATCAAAAGCCTGCCATCCATGGATTCTGTCAGTGTTTTGATCTGTTCACCATCAACATTGCGTGCAGCAGCAACCACAGCCTCCCAGACACTGTTCAGAGAGGTGTACTGTTTTCCCTCCTTGTAAATCTCACATTTGATGATGGACCACAGGTTCTCAATGGGGTTCAGATCAGGTGAACAAGGAGGCCATGTCATTAGATTTTCTTCTTTTATACCCTTTCTTGCCAGCCACGCTGTGGAGTACTTGGACGCGTGTGATGGAGCATTGTCCTGCATGAAAATCATGTTTTTCTTGAAGGATGCAGACTTCTTCCTGTACCACTGCTTGAAGAAGGTGTCTTCCAGAAACTGGCAGTAGGACTGCGAGTTGAGCTTGACTCCATCCTCAACCCGAAAAGGCCCCACAAGCTCATCTTTGATGATACCAGCCCAAACCAGTACTCCACCTCCACCTTGCTGGCGTCTGAGTCGGACTGGAGCTCTCTGCCCTTTACCAATCCAGCCACGGGCCCATCCATCTGGCCCATCAAGACTCACTCTCATTTCATCAGTCCATAAAACCTTAGAAAAATCAGTCTTGAGATAATTCTTGGCCCAGTCTTGACGTTTCAGCTTGTGTGTCTTGTTCAGTGGTGGTCGTCTTTCAGCCTTTCTTACCTTGGCCATGTCTCTGAGTATTGCACACCTTGTGCTTTTGGGCACTCCAGTGATGTTGCAGCTCTGAAATATGGCCAAACTGGTGGCAAGTGGCATCTTGGCAGCTGCACGCTTGACTTTTCTCAGTTCATGGGCAGTTATTTTGCGCCTTGGTTTTTCCACACGCTTCTTGCGACCCTGTTGACTATTTTGAATGAAACGCTTGATTGTTCGATGATCACGATTCAGAAGCTTTGCAATTTTAAGAGTGCTGCATCCCTCTGCAAGATATCTCACTATTTTTGACTTTTCTGAGCCTGTCAAGTCCTTCTTTTGACCCATTTTGCCAAAGGAAAGGAAGTTGCCTAATAATTATGCACACCTGATATAGGGTGTTGATGTCATTAGACCACACCCCTTCTCATTACAGAGATGCACATCACCTAATATGCTTAATTGGTAGTAGGTTTTCGAGCCTATACAGCTTGGAGTAAGACAACATGCATAAAGAGGATGATGTGGTCAAAATACTCATTTGCCTAATAATTCTGCACTCCCTGTATATAATTTAGTTGTAGTGTGGCTGGGTTATAGCCTATTTTAGTGTATGTACCTGATATTAGAGTCTCTTACCGTAGCTAGATCTACTATATGCTCCCAATCACTGTTACTCTGAATCAGAGTGATATTCCCGTTCCTAGAGGACCTTATATATATATAGGATATATTCTATAAGGCACTGTAGGCACGACCGTTAAGGAGCCGCATGTCTATATTTATATGTTTACCTGAATTATCATGGTGTGGATTTGACGTAACCCTGTTAGCTATGAAACGATGTAAGTTGAATGGGCTAGTTAATTTTTGTTATGAGTTGCTACTTAAAATCCTCAGCCTCTCTCACCAGTTTATTCAATAATGCAAGATAGTAATACTAAACATATCACTTCAGGGGTCAAGTCCTACAAAAAAAAGTGTGGGAACTCACCAAGATTTCCACCCCCCACACACACAATTAATATTATATATATATATACAGTATATATACACACACTTACACACACTGTATTTATAGTTTAAACAAAAAATTTAACCTGACTTAATTGCCAGGGCGGGCCATGGACTGGATACACCGCAAGAGAAAGTAATTTATCAGGTAAGCATAAATTCTGTTTTCTCTTGCAAGGTGTATCCAGTCCACGGATTCATCCTTACTTGTGGGATACCAATACCAAAGCTTTAGGACACGAATGAAGGGAGGGAACAAGACAGGTAACCTAAACGGAAGGCACCACTGCTTGCAAAACCTTTCTCCCAAAAATAGCCTCCGAAGAAGCAAAAGTATCGAATTTGTAAAATTTGGCAAAAGTATGCAGTGAAGACCAAGTCGCTGCCTTACAAATCTGTTCAATAGAAGCCTCATTCTTGAAGGCCCAAGTGGAAGCCACAGCTCTGGTGGAATGAGCTGTAATTCGTTCAGGAGGCGGCTGCTCAGCAGTCTCATAAGCCAATCGGATGATGCTTTTCAACCAGAAAGAAAGAGAGGTAGAGAGGTCGCTTTTTGACCTCTCCTCTTACCAGAATAAACAACAAACAAAGATGATGTTTGTCTGAAATCCTTAGTTGCTTGTAAATAGAATTTCAAAGCACGAACCACATCAAGATTGTGTAAAAGCCGTTCCTTCTTAGAAGCTGGATTAGGACACAGAGAAGGAACAATGATTTCCTGGTTAATGTTCTTATTAGAAACAACTTTAGGAAGAAACCCAGGTTTGGTACGCAAAACTACCTTATCTGCATGGAACACCAGATAGGGTGAATTACACTGCAAAGCAGACAATTCTGAAACTCTTCTAGCAGAAGATATAGCTACCAAAAACAAGACTTTCCAAGATAATAACTTAATATCTATGGAATGTAAAGGTTCAAAAGGAACCCCTTGAAGAACTGAAAGAACTAAATTTAGACTCCATGGAGGAGCCACAGGTTTATAGACAGGCTTGATTCTGACTAACGCCTGTGCAAACGCTTGAACATCTGGCACTTCTGCCAGACGCTTGTGTAAAAGGATAGACAGAGTGGATATCTGCCCCTTTAAGGAACTAGCTGATAAACCTTTCTCCAATCCTTCTTGGAGAAAAGACAATATCCTTGGAATCCTAATCTTACTCCACGAGTAACCCTTGGATTCACACCAACAAAGATATTTCCGCCATATCTTATGGTAAATTTTCCTGGTGACTGGTTTTCTAGCTTGGATCAGAATATCTATGACTTATTCAGAGAACCCACGCTTGGATAGAATTAAGCATTCAATCTCCAAGCAGTCAGCTTCAGAGAAACTAGATTTGGATGCTTGAATGGACCCTGTATTAGAAGATCCTGCCTCATTGGCAGTGTCCATGGTGGAACAGATGACATGTCCACTAGGTCTGCATAACAAGTCCTGCGTGGCCACGCAGGTGCTATCAGAATTACCAAGGCCTTCTCCTTTTTGATTCTGGCTACCAGCCGAGGGAGAAGGGGAAACGGTGGAAAGACATAGGCCAGATTGAAGGACCAAGGTGCTACTAGAGCATCTATCAATGCCGCCTTGGGATCCCTGGACCTGGATCCGTAAAGAGGAAGTTTGGTGTTTTGACGGGACGCCATCAGATCCAACTCCGGAATGCCCCAAAGCTGGAGGTCAGCTGAGCAAATACCTCCGGGTGGAGTTCCCACTCCCCAGGGTGAAAAGTCTGACGACTTAGGAAATCCGCTTCCCAGTTGTCTACTCCTAGGATGTGAATTGCAGATAGGTGACAAGAGTGATCCTCCGCCCACCTGATTATCTTGGTTACTTCCTTCATCGCTAAGTAACTCTTTGTTCCTCCCTGATGATTGATGTATGCTACAGTCGTGATGTTGTCCGACTGAAATCTGATGAACTTGGCCGCCGCTAGCTGAGGCCATGCCTGGAGCGTATTGAATATCGCTCTCAGTTCCAAAATGTTTATCGGGAGAAGAGACTCTTCCCGAGACCATAGGCCCTGAGCTTTCAGGAAGCCCCAGACCGCGCCCCAGCCTAGCAGACTGGCGTCGGTCGTTACGATGATCCACTCCGGTCTGCGGAAGCACATTCCCTGAGACAGGTGATCTGAGACAACCACCAGAGAAGAGAATCTCTGGTGTTCTGGTCCAGTTGGATTTGAGGAGACAAATCTGCATAATCCCCATTCCACTGTTTGAGCATGCACAATTGCAGTGGCCTGAGATGAATTTGAGCAAAAGGGACTACGTCCATTGCTGCTACCATTAATCCGATTACCTCCATGCACTGAGCTACAGATGGCTGAGGAATGGAATGAAGAGCTCGGCAAGTGCTTAGAAGCTTTAACCTTCTGACCTCCGTCAGAAATATTTTCATTTCTACCGAGTCTATTAATGTTCCCAGGAAGGGAACCCTTGTGAGCGGGGACAGAGAACTTTTTTCGGTGTTCACCTTCCACCTGTGAGACCTTAGAAAGGCCAGAACAATATCCGTATGAGCCTTGGCTCTGAGAAAAGACGACGCCTGTATTAAGATGTCGTCCAGATAGGGTGCTACTGCAATGCCCCGCGGTCTTAGGACCGCCAGAAGGGACCCTAGCACCTTTGTGAAAATTCTTGGAGCGGTGGCCAACCCGAAGGGAAGGGCCACAAACTGGTAATGCTTGTCCAGAAAAGCGAACCTTAGGAACTGATGGTGATATTTGTGGATAGGAATATGAAGGTACGCATCCTTTAGATCCACGGTAGTCATATATTGACCTTCCTGGATCATCGGTAAGATTGTCCGAATGGTCTCCATCTTGAAGGATGGAACTCTGAGGAATTTGTTTAGAATTTTTAGATCCAGGATTGGTCTGAAAGTTCCTTCCTTTTTGGGAACCACAAACAGGTTTGAGTAAAAACCCAGTCCTTGTTCTGTAATTGGGACTGGATATATCACTCCCATCTTGAGTAGATCTTCTACACAGCATAAGAACGCCTCTTTCTTTGTCGTGTCTGTAGACAGACGAGAAATGTGGAACCTTCCCCTTGGAGGAGAGTCCTTGAATTCTAGAAGATATCCCTGAGCAACTATCTCTAATGCCCAGGGATCGGGAACATCTCTTGCCCAAGCCTGAGCAAAGAGAGAGAGTCTGCCCCCTACCAGATCCGGTCCCGGATCGGGGGCTACCCCTTCATGCTGTCTCAGTAGCAGCTGCAGGCTTCTTGGCCTGTTTACCCTTGTTCCAGCCCTGCAAAGGCTTCCAGGTTGCCTTGGGCTGTGGAGAGTTACCCTCTTGCTTTGTGGTCGCAGAGTTTAAAGCAGGACCGCTCCTGAAGTTGCGAAAGGAACGAAAAATAGCCTTGTTTTTAGCCTTAAAAGGCCTATCTTGAGGGAGGGCATGGCCCTTTCCCCCAGTGATATCCGAAATAATCTCTTTCAACTCGGGCCCGAAAAGGGTCTTTCCCTTGAAAGGAATATTCAGTAACTTAGTCTTAGATGACACATCGGCCGACCATGATTTAAGCCAAAGCGCTCTGCGCACCATGATGGCAAAACCAGAATTTTTCACCGCTAACTTAGCTAATTGGAAAGCGGCATCTGTGATAAAAGAATTAGCCAGCTTTATAGCCTTAATTCTATCCATAATTTCATCATATGAGGTCTCCGTCTGGAGCGACTCCTCCAGCGCCTCAAACCAGAAAGCCGCTGCAGTAGTTACAGGAATAATGCAGGCAATAGGTTGGAGAAGGAAACCCTGTTGAACAAATATTTTCTTTAGTAAACCTTCTAATTTTTTATCCATAGGATCTTTGAAAGCACAACTCTCTTCAATTGGTATGGTTGTGCGCTTGGCTAGTGTTGAAACTGCCCCCTCTACCTTAGGGACCGTCTGCCATGCGTCCCGCCTGGGATCAGTTATGGGGAACATTTTCTTAAAGATAGGGGGGGGAACAAAGGGTACACCTGGTCTCTCCCACTCCCTATCCACAATATCCGCCACCCTCTTCGGGATCGGAAGCGCATCAGTGTATACAGGGACTTCTAGATATTTGTCAATTTTACACAATTTCTCTGGGACCACCATGGGGTCGCAATCATCCAGCGTAGCTAATACCTCCTTAAGCAGCACGCGGAGGTGTTCCAGCTTAAATTTAAACGCTAAGGAATATTTTTTACTAAATCTCAAAAAATGATCCAATCTTCCTGAAATTTTTACCACACTATCTTAATGCTTTGGAATTATTGCACAGTAAATTCCAAGTCAATTAACCCCTTAATGCCCGAACCGGAGCAACCTAAAGCTGACAACCGGTTAGCAAACTACAGCACCGTGCCACAGCAATCTGCTGTGGCCCTACCTTGCCCCTGGGGATTAATTTGATAGAATAAGCCTCTATGAAGTCCTCAAGTATTCTTTGGACCCTCCACGTGAAGCTGCATGAAGCTGTCTGCAATATGAACTGCGCAACTGAGGCGCGAAATTTAGGCCCCCTCCCTCTCCACTCCGGAGTTGTGGGGCCTTCCAAACCCTCAATAGGTGTCTAAAATTCTGCCATGTGGAATAAAAACCCCATAAACCACTCCAAAAGTAATAAAAACTTGTACAATCGTCATATTTTCACTATAAAATAATTGATTGCCCTTTAACAGTGTCCACCAGTCTTTTAGCCCTGTTAATTAAGCCTGCCTTCTATACTGAGTCTCAGAATATGGCTTACCTTCCCCACATGGGAATTCTTGTCAGTCTTCTAGCATTACTAAGTCTTGACTAGAAAAAGATGACTGAACATACCTTGTAGTAGTTAAGCCTGCAAACTGTTCCCCCAACTGAAGTTTTCTGGTACTCCTCAGTCCTGCGTGGGAACAGCAGTGGATTTTAGTTACAACATGCTAAAATCATTTTCCTCTCAGCAGAATTCTTCTTCACTTTCTGCCAGAGAGTAAATAGTACAAACCGGCACAATTTAAAAATAACAAACTTTTGATTGAAGATATAAAAACTACAAATCTAACACCACATTCACTTTACCCTCCCGTGGAGATGCTACTTGTTAGAGCGGCAAAGAGAATGACTGGGGGTGCAGAGCCAGAGGGGGAGCTATATGGACAGCTTTGTTGTGTGCTCTCTTTGCCACTTCCTGTAGGGAATGAGAATATCCCACAAGTAAGGATGAATCCGTGGACTGGATACACCTTGCAAGAGAAAAACAAATAAAAATTAATTAACAATTAATTTTAGTTCCATTAGTTTACAGTAAACCCTTAGAAGTAGGGAACAGTGTGAAATTCAACTTTCTATGCTCTACCATGCCCATACAGTTTGGATTATATAAACAATGAAGTATTATCAGATCTCCTAGATTTCACACCATTTATTCTGAGTGTATGATTCCCAGAGTATCTTAAAGAGCGGAATGCCCTTTTAAGGGCAATGCCCATACAAATACCCCTTTAGGGGCAATGGGTAGCTTAGTTTCTTTTAGACAGTTTTTTTTATTTTGGGGGGTTGTTTGTGTGGGTGGGTTTACTTTTAGGGGGGAATTTGTAATTTTTGTATTAAAAGAGCTGTTTAACTTAGAGTAATGCCCTACAAAAGGCCCTTTTAAGGGCTATTGGAAGTTTATTGTTAGGTTTTATTTTGGGGTGGCTTTTTGTTTTTATAGGGCTATTAGATTAGGTTTAATTTTTATAATTTTGGATAATTTAATTTATTATATTTTGTAATCTTAGTGTTTTTTTATTTTTCATAATTTTAGTGTTTCTTTTTTGGTAATGTTAGATTTTTTTCTTTTTTTTGTAGTGTTAGGTTTTTTTAATTTTGTAATTTATTTTATTTTTATTTTATTTTATTTTTTTTTAAGTAGTAATGTTAGGTTAATTTAAAGTTTAATCTTATGTTTTTTTATTTCACAGGTAAGTTTTTATTTATTTAAAGGTAGTTATATTGTAAATTTAATTTAAAGTTAGTGTGGTGTTAGGTTCAGGGGTTAATAGTTTAATTTAATAGTTTAATGTGTTTTGCGATGTGGGGGCCGGCGATTTATGGGTTAATAGGTTTATTATAGTAGTAGGAATGTGGGGGGCCGGCAGTTTAGGTGTTATTAGGTTTATTATATTAGTAGCGATGTGGGAGCGGCAGTTTAGGGGTTAATAGGTTTATTATAGTATTTGTGATGCGGGGGGGGTGGCGGTTTAGGGGTTAATACTTTATTTTAGTGTTGGTGATGTGGGTGGGCGGCGGATTAGGGGTTAATAGGTTTTATATAGTATTTGCGATGCTGAGGATGGCGGTTTAGGTGTTAATAGGTTTTATATAGTATTTGCGATGCTGGGGATGGCGGTTTAGGGGTTAATAGTGTAGTTTATGGGTGTTAGTGTACTTTGTAACATTTTTTTTGTGAAACATTTTTGTTTTGCAAAATCCATAACTACTAGTCTCAGATAGTGAAATGGATTGCGGTGGTATAAGCTATAACGCCAGCGTTATAGCCGGATCGCATAAACTGTAATGTAGGCACAATGAAAATCCCGCTCTCAAAAGCCATTTTTGAATGCGGAATGGAGAGTTGCGTAAAGGCTAAAATGCTAGCGGTATAGCCATACCGCTGCGACTTGTAATACAGGAGACCTGCATATTCCGCGCGCAATGGCTAATTTTTCAGCAGTATAGCCGTACCGCAAAACTTGTAATCTTGCTGATAGTTAGTAGTTACTATTCTTTTGTAGCTGTGCACAGCAGTTTAATATCCCTTTAAGTGTGTGTTTCCTAATTGGCTGCTTAAAGTCTCTTTACAATGGGCTGTGAACATTTAGGAAATGTTGAGGTAAAATATCTTCCTATTTGACGTAGAGATGTTCAGGTGATATTTTTCTAGTCAGATTTTTACAGCTATGCTGTTTCACTTTCATGTGCTTCAACATTTGGATATCAATAGCACTTAGTCTGAACTATGAATGAGTAGTAGATTTTGTTCTGACAAATTTCAAACTTATGTCTATTTCCACTCCTCCTGTATCATGTGACAGCCATCAGCCAATCACAAATGCATATACGTATATTCTGTGAATTCTTGCACATGCTCAGTATATGCTGGTGACTCAAAAAGTGTAAATATAAAAAGAATGTGCACATTTTGTTGATGGAAGTAAATTGGAAAGTTGTTGCATGCTCTATCTGAGTCAGGAAAGTTTTATTTTGACTTGAGTCGAGTGTCCCTTTAATACTGGGGAAATGCCAGAGGCAACACCTTAATAACAATATATAAGTAAGATAGCTGTTCAAAGTGACTTCTAACTGATGTTCAGGTTAGATCTGCCCATATTATTAAAAATATTTTAACTATAGGCAAGAGTGACTCAAAGCTGTATTAAATATCCTAATGAAAATGTGATGTACACACCAGGATGGTGGTACTATAGTATGATGGGATTTTTTACCTCCCCATTTTTATGCACTGTGGTTGGTGGCATTTTGTGTTTAGTGGAACTGTATTATTTGACACATTTCCTAGCCATACACTATCGTGCATGTGTCCTATACTTAAGCACCATAAACACTGTAATACTACACAGCCTATATTTTGCATTATTTAATGCTGCATAAATAATATATTTGAAAGCAATATTATTTTTATTTACTAGATTGTTTAATTAATAATATAGTTTAAATGATTGATTAATCAATACTTTTATATGTAAAACAAAGTATTGTTTTCCCTGAGTGTATTTAATTTCTGCCAGTTCACAGCCCTTCAATACATTAGGGAATACCATTTGTCAAGTATATACAGAGAGAAGGTGTTTACCTAGGCAAAAGGGAAGCATTACTGCAACAGATTGCTGCAATAGATTCCTGTTATTCATTTATGTCTTTATGTATGTATTTATTTATAAGAGAATTGGGTTTCAAGCTGGGTTGAGACCTTTCTTAGAAACAATTACCAGCCATGATAATTAGCATACATTTGCAAAAAATAATTATGTAGCATTACGGTTCAGTTTGTGCCGTTTCAGAATAACAACCTTTTTTCAGTCATGTGACTGTTATTGAAAAGCATTGAGAAGCAGTGCACTAATTAAAATAGCCAGTAGGTGGAGCTCTCTGCTTGTGTTGCAGCAAAGATATGCAAGCCAAGCACACAAGCAGGCTGAAATTAATCAGTGTAGCTAGCTAGACCAGAGCTATCGAGCAGCTTTCAAAGGAACAAGATCTTCCTGTCTATAAATCCGTCCAGATTGGAATGCATAGAAAGAACTGTTTGCAAAAAAATGCAAGTAAAGTCTGTGTTGTGTGATTTTTTTTTATTAGGTTTATAATGCTGATTTAGCAAATGTTTTTGTTCATTTAACTTAGTTTAATTATATATTCTGTGTCTAATGCTGTTTAGCATTTAAAGTCTTCATTTCAAAGCTTTAAAAAATAATGTATCAGGTGTTACTTATGACAATTTTGAGAGGGGCCTGGAACCTAACTCCCTCACTTCCCATTGACTTACATTATAAACTGGGTTTCAATTTACAACGGTTTCGATTTACAACCACTCTTTCTGGAACCTAACCCCGACGTAAACTGAGTGCTACCTGTATATACACACACAGAGAGAAGTGCACTCACAGGAACGAACAACCAGCTCATTACAATTGTTAACCTGTTCTATGGTGATTTACCACCTAGTTGCAACTTCTTTTTAGCCCAGTAATGCTTTTTTTTTTTTTAGAAGAACTTTCCCGTAGTATATCAGTCTGATCCCGCCTATTAGGGTCAGTCCAGTGCCGAAATACCAGGCAATTCCTCTCTGAACAAGGAACAAGGAACACAGCAATCCCAGACGATCGTTTCGGCCTTTATATATATATATATATCTATATTTTATTATTATCGGTTATTTGTAGAGCGCCAACAGATTCCGCAGCGCTAACTATTATTATTATTATTATTAACTATTTACTAACTACCTAGTTCAAATAAATACAAACTTACCTGTAAAATAAAACCTAACCTGAGTTACACTAACACCTAACATTACACTACAATTAAACAAATTAAATTAACAAAATAAATTGAAATGTCTCAAAAAAAACTGCATGGTCTGTTTCAGCCATGGACATTTAATTCTGGCTTTATTTCAAGTTTTCATGAATCTGTTTAGGTAACATAAAAAAAAAAGTTAAAAACATATTACCTAAATAGAGGAAATTAAAAAGCCAAAAAAAAAAAAAACAACCCAACTTATTACTATTACTATTATTATTATTATTGGGACAATAAAGTCAAAATTAAACTTTCATGATTGAGTGTGCATATTTAAACAACTTTCTAATTTACTTCTATTGTCTAATTTGCTTCATTCTCTTGGTATTTTTTGTTTAAAAGCATGCATAAGTAGACTCAGGAGCAGTAATGTACTATTGGGAGCTATCTGCTAATTGGTGACAGCACAAATATGCCTCTTGTCATTGTCTCACCTGATGTGTTCAGCTAGCTCCCAGTAGTGTATTGCTGTTTCTTCAACAAATGATACCAAGAGAATAAAGCAATTTTTATATCAGAGGTAAACAGTAAAGATGTTTAAAATAATATGCTCTGAATCATGGAAGAAAAATGTTATGTTTCATGTCCCTTTAACAATAATAATAATAACAATGACAAACAGAGATAGCTGTCTGGGAAAGGATGGCTATTATGAAGCACTTTCCTGAGTGGCCCAAGGGACAAACCAACACTGTACATGTGCTAAACATAAGGAAATCTGAGCTTATTCATATTGCACATGAAGGCCTAGATTACAAGTGGAGCGCAAAAATGTTAGCGTTATTGTACGTTAACATCGCTCAAGCGCAATCAACAGTGCTTCTATTTTTGCTCTTATATTACAAAGTCATTTTTTATTTTGTGAGAGATAGTCTAGGGCACGCTAACATCTGCATGTCGGATAAATCCTTCACATAACAGACTTCTATGAGGGGGGAAAGTAAAATTTGTGCTTGAGCGCTTAGCTTAGGGATCGCTAAGCAGATGTTAACACTCTTTATGTGGCTCTGCTGTATTATTAATAATGGTTTACTTCAAGTCTCAAAAAGCGCACATTTTTAAAGCAGTATTTTGGATTGGGCTTAAGTGTAACATTTAATTCACCACTTGTAAAACTAACGTAATGAGTGCACTCATTAAAAGTATAGCCCAAGCTAAAAAAGTTTCTGCTTCGTTACATTTTTTTAACCATCCACTTGTAATATCAGGCATGCAATATTCTTAGAGCGAGGCGAGCGCAATATAATATACCCTGCGCTATAGATAGCGCTCCATTTGTAATATAGCCTTTAATAGTCTAATATTCTAGTGCAAAACACTAGTTTGGATTTTTTGGGGCGATTTCTTTTTTTATATTTATTGCGGACACTATTGTGACACAGAATATACATGGATAAAAAACTATTTAAAAACTTCCTTTATCTTGAATCCATGCCGACACTACTGGCTTAGGGAAATATTCGAAAACAATTATTATTATAATTTATTTGTATAGCCTGAAAACAATGAATTATATTCATATTTACCTGTCAACAAGATATACTTTTTTATATACCCCTAGTACATACGGAATCTTATGCATCCATACGCCCGATGCCGCCGAGTTTTTTCTTGATTATTCAAGGAGAAATGCAAAGAAAATATAAAGTGTATAATTTGGCCTCCTTATTTTAAAGTGAGTTTTGATGTGAATTGGCAGGTTCGCTTGATTATGAATAGGCCACATATGTAGTTTTTGCCTGGTCAGAGTGACATTGTCTGAGTTGTATCTCCTAGTGATTTGCATGTATTTATTACTGAGCATTTGTGTCCTCTCTCTTTGTGATTATAGCTCAGATATCATAGAATGGAATGCAAATAGTTGTCTAGTCATAGTGAACAGGCAGCTGCTTCAGAGGCCTCAGACAGTACTGAATGTGTTAATAGTAATCTGTCTTTACAGCTGGCTCTGATGTCCCAAATAATAATGTGTAGTAATAAATGTTTGTCTGGAGGGAACCTGGGCAGGTCCTGATGTTCCACTCGAGAAAATATTGAATTCAGGTAGTCAAGTGTCATTAAGGTGGTTCTGATCTCCCAGAGTATTATGAATATAAAATAGTAAGGGCTAGATTACAAGTTGAGCGCAAAATATCGCTTTCGCGAAAGCAATATTTGAGCTCAACTTAGTAATAGCAGCGCACGCAAATGTGTGCTGGTATTACAAGTGAGGTGCAATGCGAACGCGACCTCGCATTTACATTGTACGGAATCATTGCGCATTAGAGCGCGCTTCCATAGGCTCCAATGGGAGCATTGTTCTCATTTCTTTAGACACGGCATGAGAACTAGCGCAGTGAATGGAGTAAGTCGTGCGAGGAGCAATTTTAAATATATATGTATATGAATATTTACATATATAAACACATAAATATATGCGTATATATACACATATTAACACATACCTATATATGTATATAAGCATATACATATATATTTACAGAAACACACAGTTCCCATAGACAGCAATGTAAAGGCACACCCCACACCCGCCAACTTTAGCCCCCCAAAACGGCATAGCGTAGTTACTTTATTAAAAAATAAAGATGCTAGAATTATTTTAATTTATTTATTTTTTTATTTTTTTGAGTTTTAAAATATTTTATTGAAAATTGTTGAAACAAAAATACAGAGTGACAGCTCAATATTTTTATTTTTTATGTTGAAATTGTTTTTGTTGAATTTTTAAGCGAATGAGTTATACATAAATAAAAAATTCCATCGTGTCACAGTCAAGTACATATTTACAAGTTCTCTGTAGCTAAATACAAAACATCAATGCAGAGTAAAATCACATTTTGGTTCTCCTACCTTTCCTCATCATATATCACTCCTATTTATTATTATTTGTTTTTGTTTACGCAATATTAATCCCCGGGCCCCAGCTATTAATTTTATTTTTTAATAAAGATTACTACATTTGGGGGCAATTGGGGACAGCGCTAATTGCTATCGCAAGCTTGGGGTAGCAATAACCAGCCTCTTGCAATGGATGGTTATTTATCGCGTGGCCACAAACGGGCAAATTTGCCTGTTTGCGGGGGCGCAGTAAATTAGCGCTCCACTTGCAATCTAGCACTAAGTGTTTGGTGAGTCTGACTACAGGGGTCTCCCATTTTACCTAGGTAATTATGTATAAAATATTTTATGATGACTCTAACTCCAAACTCCAAAGAAACTAGTAACTCTGGACTACTGCTATTGTACATTGTATTTGGTGTTTACAGTTGATGAGTCTGGTAAGAATCCCTTCAGTTGTAATCAGGTCTTTCTTGATTTTCTTGCTCATTACATATTTAGTACAAGTTACGGACTCAATATGTAGTAAACATAAATGAAAAGTGCACCTAATGCATGATCAAGCAACAATCTCCTAAGTGAACTATCATTAGAAAGTGAATTAAATATGACACATTTGTTATAGTTGTTGTAGTCATACAAGTATAATGTGGCACTTGTTTGCTGTAATTTATTACTGAAGGCAGTTTTATATATCTTTTATATATCTTGTGCTGCATTAATTCTGCTCACATGACTTGCACCCTCTTGCACATGATACATACAGTATACCTAAAGACATGACTCGTACCCTCTTGCACATGACGCATGCAGTATACCTAAAGACATGACTTGCACCCTCTTGCACATGACGTGTATAGTATACCTAAAGTCATGACTTGCACCCTCTTGCACATGACGCATACAGTATATCTAAAAACATGACTTGCACCCTCTTGCACATGACGCATACAGTATACCTAAAGACATGACTCGTACCCTCTTGCACATGACGCATGCAGTATACCTAAAGACATGACTTGCACCCTCTTGCACATGACGTGTATAGTATACCTAAAGTCATGACTTGCACCCTCTTGCACATGACGCATACAGTATATCTAAAAACATGACTTGCACCCTCTTGCACATGACGCATACAGTATACCTAAAGACATGACTTGCACCCTCTTGCACATGAGATGTACAGTATACCTAAAGACATGACGTGCACCCTCTTGCACATGACGCATACAGTATACCTAAAGACATGACTCGCACCCTCTTGCACATGATGCATACAGTATACCTAAAGACATGACTTGCACCCTCTTGCACATGACGTGTATACTATACCTAAAGTCATGACTCGCACCCTCTTGCACATGACGCATACAGTATACCTAAAGTCATGACTTGCACCCTCTTGCACATGACGCATACAGTATATCTAAAGACATGACTTGCACCCTCTTGTACATGACGAGTACAGTATACCTAAAGACATGACTTGCACCCTCTTGCACATGACACATACAGGGAGTGCAGAATTATTAGGCAAATGAGTGTTTTGACCACATCATCCTCTTTATGCATGTTGTCTTACTCCAAACTGTATAGGCTCGAAAGCCTACTACCAATTAAGCATATTAGGTGATGTGCATCTCTGTAATGAGAAGGGGTGTGGTCTAATGACATCAACACCCTATATCAGGTGTGCATAATTATTAGGCAACTTCCTTTCCTTTGGCAAAATGGGTCAAAAGAAGGACTTGACAGGCTCAAAAAAGTCAAAAATAGTGAGATATCTTGCAGAGGGATGCAGCACTCTTAAAATTGCAAAGCTTCTGAAGCGTGATCATCGAACAATCAAGCGTTTCATTCAAAATAGTCAACAGGGTCGCAAGAAGCGTGTGAAAAAACCAAGGCGCAAAATAACTGCCCATGAACTGAGAAAAGTCAAGCGTGCAGCTGCCAAGATGCCACTTGCCACCAGTTTGGCCATATTTCAGAGCTGCAACATCACTGGAGTGCCCAAAAGCACAAGGTGTGCAATACTCAGAGACATGGCCAAGGTAAGAAAGGCTGAAAGACAACCACCACTGAACAAGACACACAAGCTGAAACGTCAAGACTGGGCCAAGAAATATCTCAAGACTGATTTTTCTAAGGTTTTATGGACTGATGAAATGAGAGTGAGTCTTGATGGGCCAGATGGATGGGCCCGTGGCTGGATTGGTAAAGGGCAGAGAGCTCCAGTCCGACTCAGACGCCAGCAAGGTGGAGGTGGAGTACTGGTTTGGGCTGGTATCATCAAAGATGAGCTTGTGGGGCCTTTTCGGGTTGAGGATGGAGTCAAGCTCAACTCCCAGTCCTACTGCCAGTTTCTGGAAGACACCTTCTTCAAGCAGTGGTACAGGAAGAAGTCTGCATCCTTCAAGAAAAACATGATTTTCATGCAGGACAATGCTCCATCACACGCGTCCAAGTACTCCACAGTGTGGCTGGCAAGAAAGGGTATAAAAGAAGAAAATCTAATGACATGGCCTCCTTGTTCACCTGATCTGAACCCCATTGAGAACCTGTGGTCCATCATCAAATGTGAGATTTACAAGGAGGGAAAACAGTACACCTCTCTGAACAGTGTCTGGGAGGCTGTGGTTGCTGCTACACGCAATGTTGATGGTGAACAGATCAAAACACTGACAGAATCCATGGATGGCAGGCTTTTGAGTGTCCTTGCAAAGAAAGGTGGCTATATTGGTCACTGATTTGTTTTTGTTTTGTTTTTGAATGTCAGAAATATATATTTGTGAATGTTGAGATGTTATATTGGTTTCACTGGTAAAAATAAATAATTGAAATGGGTATATATGGGTGTATGTATATTTTATATTTTTTGTTAAGTTGCCTAATAATTATGCACAGTAATAGTTACCTGCACACACAGATATCCCCCTAAAATAGCTAAAACTAAAAACAAACTAAAAACTACTTCCAAAAATATTCAGCTTTGATATTAATGAGTTTTTTGGGTTCATTGAGAACATGGTTGTTGTTCAATAATAAAATTAATCCTCAAAAATACAACTTGCCTAATTATTCTGCACTCCCTGTACAGTATACCTAAATACATGACTAGCACCCTCTTGCACATGACATGTACAGTATACCTAAAGACATAACTTGCACCCTCTTGCACATGACGCATACAGTATACCTAAAGTCATGACTTGCACCCTCTTGCACATGACGAGTACAGTATACCTAAAGACATGACTTGCACCCTCTTGCACATGACGACTACAGTTTACCTAAATACATGACTTGCACCCTCTTGCACATGACATGTACAGTATACCTAAATACATGACTTGCACCCTCTTACACATGACGAGTACAGTATACCTAAAGACATGACTTGCACCTTCTTGCACATGACGAGTACAGTATACCTAAATACATGACTTGCACCCTCTTTGACATGACGAGTACAGTATACCTAAAGACATGAATTGCACCCTCTTGCACATGACATGTACAGTATACCTAAAGACATAACTTGCACCCTCTTGCACATGACGAGTACATTATACCTAAAGACATGACTTGCACCCACTTGCACATGACGCATGCAGTATACCTAAAGACATGACTTGTACCCTCTTGCACATGACGCGTATAGTATACCTAAAGTCATGACTTGCACCCTCTTGCACATGACGCATACAGTATATCTAAAAACATGACTTGCACCCTCTTGCACATGACGCATACAGTATACCTAAAGACATGACTTGCACCCTCTTGCACATGAGATGTACAGTATACCTAAAGACATGATGTGCACCCTCTTGCACATGACGCATACAGTATACCTAAAGACATGACTCGCACCCTCTTGCACATGACGCATACAGTATACCTAAAGTCATGACTTGCACCCTCTTGCACATGACGCATACAGTATATTTAAAGACATGACTTGCACCCTCTTGTACATGACGAGTACAGTATACCTAAAGACATGACTTGCACCCTCTTGCACATGACACATACAGTATACCTAAATACATGACTAGCAGCCTCTTGCACATGACATGTACAGTATACCTAAATACATGACTTGCACCCTCTTGCACATGACGCATACAGTATATCTAAAGACATAACTTGCGCCCTCTTGCACATGACGCATACAGTATACCTAAAGACATGACTTGCACCCTCTTGCACATGAGATGTACAGTATACCTAAAGACATGATGTGCACCCTCTTGCACATGACGCATACAGTATACCTAAAGACATGACTCGCACCCTCTTGCACATGACGCATACAGTATACCTAAAGTCATGACTTGCACCCTCTTGCACATGACGCATACAGTATATCTAAAGACATGACTTGCACCCTCTTGTACATGACGAGTACAGTATACCTAAAGACATGACTTGCACCCTCTTGCACATGACACATACAGTATACCTAAATACATGACTAGCAGCCTCTTGCACATGACATGTACAGTATACCTAAATACATGACTTGCACCCTCTTGCACATGACGCATACAGTATATCTAAAGACATAACTTGCGCCCTCTTGCACATGACGCATACAGTATACCTAAAGTCATGACTTGCACCCTCTTGCACATGACGAGTACATTATACCTAAAGACATAACTTGCACCCTCCTGCACATGACGACTACAGTTTACCTAAATACATGACTTGCACCCTCTTGCACATGACATGTACAGTATACCTAAATACATGACTTGCACCCTCTTACACATGACGAGTACAGTATACCTAAAGACATGACTTGCACCTTCTTGCACATGACGAGTACAGTATACCTAAATACATGACTTGCACCCTCTTTGACATGACGAGTACAGTATACCTAAAGACATGACTTGCAGCCTCTTGCACATGACACATACAGTATACCTAAAGACATGACTTGCACCATCTTGCACAGGACATGTACAGTATACCTAAATACATGACTTGCACCCTCTTGCACATGACAAGTACAGTATACCTAAAGACATGAATTGCACCCTCTTCCACATGACATGTACAGTATACCTAATGACATGACTTGCACCCTCTTGCACATGATACATACAGTATATCTAAAGGCATGACTTGCACCCTCTTGCACATGACGCGTACAGTATACCTAAAGTCATGACTTGCACCCTCTTGCACATGACGCGTACAGTATACCTAAAAACATGACTTGCACCCTCTTGCACATGACGCGTACAGTATACCTAAAGACATGACTTGCAGCCTCTTGCACATGATACATACAGTATACCTAAAGACATGAATTGCACCCTCTTCCACATGACATGTACAGTATACCTAAAGACATGACTTGCACCCTCTTGCACATGACACATACAGTATATCTAAATACATGACTTGCACCCTCTTGCACATGACGCATACAGTATATCTAAAGACATGTCTTGCACCCTCTTGCACATGACGCGTACAGTATATCTAAAGACATGGGGTAGCAATAACCAGCCTCTTGTAATGGCTGGTTATCTATCGCGTGGCCACAAACGGGCAAACTGTGTTTACAGTTGATGAGTCTGGTAAGAATCCCTTCAGTTGTAATCAGGTCTTTCTTGATTTTCTTGCTAATTACATATTTAGTACAAGTTACGGACTCAACATGTAGTAAACATAATTGAAAAGTGCACCTAATGCATGATCAAGCAAAAATCTCCTAAGTGAACTATCATTAGAAAGTTAATTAAATATGACACGTTTGTTATAGTTGTTATAGTCAAACCGGTATAATGTGGTGCTTGTTTGCTGTAATTTATTACTGAAGGGTCCATAGGCAGTTTTATATCTCTTGTGCTGCATTAATTCTGCTCACATGACTTGCACCCTCTTGCACATGACGCATACAGTATACTTAAAAACATGACTCGTACCCTCTTGCGCATGACGCATACAGTATACCTAAAGACATGACTTGCACCCTCTTGCACATGATGCATACAGTATACATAAACTCATGACTTGCACCCTCTTGCACATGACGAGTACAGTATACCTAAAGACATGACTTGCACCCTCTTGCACATGACATGTACAGTATACCTAAATACATGACTTGCAACCTCTTGCACATGACGCATACAGTATACCTAAAGTTATGATTTGCACCCTCTTACACATGACGAGTACAGTATACCTAAAGAAATTACTTGCACCCTTTTGCACATGACACATACAGTATACCTAAAGACATGACTTGCACCCTCTTGCACATGACACGTACAGTATACCTAAAGACATGACATGCACCCTCTTGCGCATGACGCATACAGTATACCTAAAGACATGACTTGCACCCTCTTGCACATGACGCATACAGTATACCTAAAGACATGACTTGCACCCTCTTGCACATGACACATACAGTATACCTAAAGACATGACTTGCACCCTCTTGCACATGACGCATACAGTATACCTAAAGACATGACTTGCACCCTCTTGCACATGACACATACAGTATACCTAAAGACATGACTTGCACCCTCTTGCACATGATGCATACAGTATACCTAAAGACATGACTTGCACCCTCTTGCACATGATGCATACAGTATACCTAAATACATGACTTGCACCCTCTTGCACATGACGCATACAGTATACCTAAAGACATGACTTGCACCCTCTTGCACATGACACATACAGTATACCTAAATACATGACTTGCACCCTCTTGCACATGACGCATACAGTATACCTAAATACATGACTTGCAACCTCTTGCACATGACATGTACAGTATATCTAAAGACATGACTTGCACCCTCTTGCACATGACGCGTACAGTATACCTAAATACATGACTTGCACCCTCTTGCACATGACGCATACAGTATACCTTAAAGACATGACTTGCACCCTCTTGCACATGACGCATACAGTATACCTTAAAGACATGACTTGCACCCTCTTGCACATGACGCATACAGTATACCTAAAGACATGACTTGCACATGATGCATACAGTATACCTAAAGACATGACTTGCAAATGATGCATACAGTATACCTAAAGACATGACTTGCACATGACACATACAGTATACCTTAAAGACATGACTTGCACCCTCTTGCACATGACGCATACAGTATACCTAAAGACATGACTTGCACATGATGCATACAGTATACCTAAAGACATGACTTGCAAATGATGCATACAGTATACCTAAAGACATGACTTGCATATGACGCATACAGTATACCTAAAGACATGACTTGCACATGACGTATACAGTATACCTAAAGACATGACTTGCACATGACGTATACAGTATACCTAAAGACATGACTTGCACATGACGTATACAGTATACCTAAAGACATGACTTGCACATGTTGCATACAGTATACCTAAAGACATGACTTGCACATGACGTATACAGTATACCTAAAGACATGACTTGCACATGTTGCATACAGTATACCTAAAGACATGACTTGCACATGACGTATACAGTATACCTAAAGACATGACTTGCACATGACGTATACAGTATACCTAAAGACATGACTTGCACATGACGCATACAGTATACCTAAAGAAATTACTTGCACATGACGTATACAGTATACCTAAAGACATGACTTGCACATGTTGCATACAGTATACCTAAAGACATGACTTGCACATGACGTATACAGTATACCTAAAGACATGACTTGCACATGACGTATACAGTATACCTAAAGACATGACTTGCACATGACGTATACAGTATACCTAAAGACATGACTTGCACATGACGTATACAGTATACCTAAAGACATGACTTGCACATGACGTATACATTATACCTAAAGACATGACTTGCACATGTTGCATACAGTATACCTAAAGACATGACTTTGCATAGAAACCAGACGTGTTAGGGATAAACAAATGTATACAAGTGCTTCTCTCTATTAATGCAGCTCCTTAGCCATCTAGATTTTCGAGCAGGTCTAGATACTGAGATTCTTGTACTCATAGCAGATTTGAACTGATAAGTCATTGCTTTTTAATTAATATGTTCAATACTTTATATTTTTTGCCAGAAGAATTAGAAGATATCTATGTGATGTTTTTCCACTTCCAATTTTGGTTTTCACGTCCCTTTAAAGTCAAAGAACTATCAGAGGAATATTAGCCTTTATCTAATCCATCAGCAATTCTTTGTAAAAAATAAATATTGTATACAAACATGGGTGATTTTGTTTTTTACTTGATTTTCCAGCCCATTACAAGAGCAATCATTGAAATCTCTGGAATTGTGTATATAATGTAACAGTTAAACACATAAAATGATAACAAAAGAAACAGCACATGTTTGTTTTTTTCAGAGTTTTTCAAAGACCTTGGGCTTTGCATGCAAAATATACCCAGCTAAAGCAAATGTTAAAGGGACATTATAACAGCTGTATCTTTTCATTTCAGTTTAGCTCACATAATAGAGAGCGGAAGTGTTACATTTTTGCAGTTTTTTGCAGTTTAAAAGTTACGTAACAAATTTCCAAGATGGTGGCGCTCACTAACTAATACTTGTAAGGGGTTAAAATAAGAGAACGACTTTAAATACAGCAGCAGGTACTGGACAATTAATGTCCCTTTAAAAGGCCATAATAGTACAAAAATAACAAGCAGAAAGTCAATAGAGAATGTAATTTTACAACTATCAACTCTATGCACCTGTGTGTAGAAGTGTCCCTTGGGAGTCAGGACCCACAATACACTGATCCAATAAGCAGCTCTAGTTGCACAACTCAGATGTGAAACTAGTGCTGCTGTTTGGATCATTGGCGCTTTCCACTCAGGACTTGCAGTATTCAAGTATTCCATTTCCTATCCAAACCCTGCAATAAACCACTTAAAATAAGGGTTTCAAACGCATTTGTAGCACAATAACACCAGTTATAAGTTACACTAAAGAGCACTCATTTTTCCTTTCTTTAGAGACTATCTCCCATCCAATAACAGAGGAAACAGGATGCCTAGAGCAGAATTTGTCCTAGATAAGAATTATATTTTTATGTATCATCTTTTACATTCATTTTTTATTCATTTTATTTCCACAGTCCAAATGGCAATCTAAAACACATTGAAGAGGATGCTATATGACTAACAAACAAACTGAAATGTAATCCAAATAGGAACACTGTATAAGATTGTATTACATTGTATCTCAATGCTATATACAGGTAGTCCTCAGTTTACGCTGGGGTTAGGTTCCAGAAGGAATGGTTGTAAATCGAAACCGTTGTAAATTGAAACCCAGTTTATAATGTAAGTCAATGGGAAGTGAGGGAGTTAGGTTCCAGGCCCCTCTCAAACTTGTCATAAGTAGCACCTAATACATTATTTTTAAAGCTTTGAAATGAAGACTTTAAATGCTAAACAACATTATAAACCTAATAAAATAATCACACAACACAGACTTCACTTGCATTTTTCTGCAAACACTTCTTTCTATGCATTCCAATCTGGAATGATTTATAGACAGGAAGATCTTGTTCCTTTGAAATCTGCTCGATAGCTCAGGTCTGGTTAAACGGATTAATTTCAGCTTGCTTGGCTTTGCTGCAACACAAGTGGATAGCTCCACCTACTGGCTATTTTAATCAATGCACTGCTTCTCAATGCTTTTCAATAGCAGTCACATGACTGGAAAAAAAAGGTTGTTATTCTGAAACAGTGTAAATTGAACCGTTGTAAACCGAGGGCCACCTGTATTTTCTTTGATGGTGTTAAGCGAAGTAAAAGTAAACTTTTAAAAAGGTTTTAAACAGTTTTGTTTTAGAGGAGGCTATTTACCTATAGACACAGGTATCTTTCTAGTATTTTAGAATCGTTTAAGAGAACATACATTTTTTAAGAAATGTTTTATATGAATGTTTAGTATAATAAACAATTTGAACTCACACAGTGGTTCATCATTGAGTATTAGACTGAATTTATTTAGATGCTAAGAGATATTGCATAGAGGAAGGAAACTAGAAGGGGTTAAATCCTCATATATACACCTATCTACACACCACTATCACAACTAAGAGGTACTGCATAAAGGAAGGAAAATAGGAGTGGTTTAATCCTCCCATATACACACATATTATCTACACCATTATCACTATTTGTGTTAATACCAGTTTTATTATAGAAGTATTATAAATACCCACAAAGGGTTATATATACACATATATTGTGTACGACAGGAATCAGCAAACTTTGTTTGCGCCACCTTAGATGTATTTATATTTAGCAGAATGTGTCCTCCCTCCTCAATAGCAACCCCCTCCCTCCTAACTCAGTTTATCACAGTAACACCTACAGGATTCACCCAAAACGACAAACAGAAACTTCTGCATTTTGCTTGTTTTATTATAATTTTGTAAAAATTGTATTTAAGATACTACAGCAAGCAAGCATTAATGGCACCGAAATGCAACTGCACCAGGTCAGGACTTCCCTGAAATTGTTTTCCTTTGTAGTGCGTAACTACAGTTAGTGAGGCTGGGTCTGATTTATGACGAAACCAGCATAGCTAGAAAGCTGTGCACGTATAAGAGGGCGTGGCCAGGGCAAGCATTGAGGCTGGCTATAAGTAGGAAGCTAGGGAGTAATGTTTGTCATACGCCGGTTCCTGCCTCAGCTGTCGTCACAAGGTAGAAGTGTAGTTACTGACACAATGAGTGCAGGTAAATATACTCATACTGTATATGTGAGACAGCTAAATGTTTATTGGGATGTAACTAGAATAGCCAGATGATTATATTGATAGGCGCGTGTATGGTATAAATAGCAGTCAGTATACTGTACATCTGACTTATGTAGCTTGACTATATCTGATATGTATTGCATGTCATTATTTCATTATAGTATACATTTAGCACACACTTGATATCTATTATAACTATGTGTACATTGCAACTCGATTTTATACAAACAAATGGCCGAATGCTTATTTTTATCTATGAGTATACTGTACATTTGACATTGCTTAGAGTGCACTATGTAAATGAAATGCATAGCTATAATACTGTTCAGTTGGCTAATATGCTGTACATTTGATATAAATATAGATACGTTTATTGCAGCTCTGACACTTGTAGCTGTAAATATAATAACTGTACAGTTGACAATGATAGCTGCCTTTGAGCATACTGCATATCTTATATTGCTATATATTATATTTATTATACTTATAGCTGTGAATATGCTACATTATATTTCTGACCCTTGTTGCCTTGAATACAGGTTATATTTGATATCACCATATGTATACTCTACACATAGTGTATCTCTGCCACATAATTGTAGGTATTCCAGTGGTGTCACACTTTTTATTTTTTATTTTATTGTTTTATTTTTTTCAAATCAAGGATCATAGTAAACCTATTTTTCAAATGTAACGACCATTAAATACTTTAATCAATATAAAATATGTAATTATAGTCGGTGTGTGTGTATATATATATATATATATATATATATATATATATATATATTGTAAATGAGACATTTTAGCAAGATATAGAGTCGTACCTCTGAGATATTGTGGGTTTGGTTCCACACCTCCGCAATAAAGTGAATATAGCAATAAAGTGAGTCAGACTAATATTTTTGTTTCCCAGTGCATATAAAAGTTATATTTACACTATACTGTAGTATTAAGTGTGCAATAGTGTTATGTCTAAAAAAAACAATGTGTACATACCTTAATTAAAAAATACTTTATTGCTCAAAAATGCTCACCATCATCATAGCCTTCAGTGAGTCATACTGTTTTTGCTGGTGGTGTGTGTGTATATATACGTATACGTGTGTTCATGTTTATTTATGTGTAAATATGTTGGATAATTGTGCCGATAGACTTTCTCGACACAGGGTTGCCACAAACCTTCAATTTGTAAAAGAGCAAAATCTACAAAGCGCAATAAAGTGAAGCGCAATAAAACAAGGTATGCCTGTATTGGTGTTCCACAAACCTGCCTATGGACTGTGACCCATAAACATAATACATTAGATCCTCCCAGAAAGGAATGGAATGAGTATTATTACTTTTTCTACAACAGCAGCTGTCTAGTACATAAGTATCATGATGGGCACATTGTTGTGAATGGCGAGCTGTAGATGATTAGGTTGGAGTCAAAGCGAAATGGTGCACTAAGCAATTTAATACATAGAAGCAGGTTGCTCTGAGTTGTAAATCCAAAGAGGAGGGGGGGGGGGGAGGAATAAGGAGGGGAGGGATGGGGAGAGAGAGAAAAAGAGAGAAAAAAAAAAACACTCTAGTGGAAGGCTGACCCTTTAATCACCTTTCTTTCCTGCACAATTTGCTCCGTAGCAGATGTCACATGACCGCACTGGAATTTGGATGTGCGGCTGTAGCAGATAAAGATATTTAAAGTAAAGCCTTCCTAGTGTTTTGTTTTAAAGGTATGCTTGTCTTCAGCCCTTAGCCTTGTAGGGAGTGGGACCCCTCACACCACATCTGCCATCACACAAGTGCAGCTGCAGCACAAACACCCATCCATAGTCCATTCACAAGAAGTTCACATAGGGAAATCCTAAAATGACCATTACATACTGGTGCTCCGTGTGTGCTGGATTTTTTTAACTGATTGATGACTCTAAAGTTACAACTTAGATTGCCTAGCAGTTACCCTCCCTTATTACCTTATGATATCTGATGAAGCGCATGTGCCCATGCGCGAAACGCGTTAGATAGGAGCTTACCAAGTGTCTGATGATAAGCCTGCTCCTGAATAAAACTTTATTTCATCTACTTCAAGCCTCAGCATTCCTTTTTCCTCATTCGTTACCTTATGAGTCTGCAGAAAACATATGAGTGCATTAATATCAGGGGATAACCATTTTTTACTTTATTTTGTACGTTGTAGAAAGAAACATGTTAAACATTTTGCTTTCCTTAGGAATCATTCTGCTCATCTGTAATCTGTAAATCATTGAGCTGCTAGTACATTATGTAACCACGTGAAGTATAACTGCATTCTCCCTCGCGCTGTATCTGAGTCAAAACAAGCTTGCCTGCTGAGAGGATACTGGATAGTAGTCAGATAGCACATAACGATGAGGTGTCATGCCTGTCAGTGCCACTCACTGATCACTGCTGAATTAAATAATTATTAACCGGACTGGTCCTCATGTGATCATCTGATTCAGAATCAGATGATCACACAAAGATGAGGACCGGTTTGGTTAATAATTCTGTGTCATGATAGCTAAGCTACACCCCGGTAACAGTCAGAGTCAATAGTGTACAGTGTACACTTTTTTTTTTTTTTTACCCTCTGCCTACTGGTATGTAACTTGTGCTGTAACAGTCGTGGTCCGTTCCTCAGTCAGGGGCAGGGCAGCAGCTGATGCTGATGTCTAGAGTCCGGAATCCCTCAGTCTCTTTTTTAAATTGGCTAGCTGCTCAGTCCCAACAGGAGTGTCACACACAGCAGTCTCTCTCACTTTGTTGTTCCCGCCAGACTGGTCCTCACTTTGCGCATGCACAGCAGAGAGTCAAACAACTCCGGTCAGTATGTTTTCCTGGTGCTGTTAATCACCAGGAGAAAATACAAGACCGGCGTTGATTGGCTCCCAGCAAAATAAGAGGCCTCATTAGAGATGCCTCTATAATAGTTTTTTCAGCCGCGCTGCAGCTACAAATAACCACGGGGTGGCGCAGCAGAGATAGTGATAAAAATGTATGAAAAATATTGCGCAATAGAGATTGCAATATTTTGACCAAAAAAAAATTATTATTATTTTATTTTTAATTTCAATTTGCCCCAAATGGCAGGTGTGGCAGTGCCTCACCTGCCTCCTATGAGTGCACTGTCTATTCAAAATTAAAGTTCTGTGATCCAGATAGCGCATCAAAATACAACTTTCCAATTTACTTTTATCATCAAATTTTGCTTTGTTCTTTTGGTATTCTTTGTTGAAAGCTAAACCTAAGTAGGCTCATATGCTAATTTCTAAGTCCATGAAGGCCACCTCTTATCTCAGTGCATTTTGACATTTTGTTCACAGATAGACTGTGTTAGTTCATGTGGGACATATAGATAACATTGTGCTCGCTACTGTGGAGTTATTTATGAGTCAGCACCGACTGGCTAAAATGCAAGTCTGTCAAGAGGTTTCGAATACAAGGTAATCACAGAGGTAAAAAGTGTATTTATATAACTGTGTTGGTTATGCAAAACTGGGGAATGGGTAATACAGGGATTATCTTATTTTAAACAATACAATTCTGGAGTAGCCTGTCCCTTTAACTGTGTACTTATGATAAGTTAGACACCTGTAGCTATGTATACACTGAACCACAGTGCGTGGGGTTGGAGCATGAACAGGTGAAGACAGGGACTGTTCTACATTGATGAACATTTGACCATTGGAAGCATGGTGAATGTCATTCTCAGGTGTTTGAGCCAGGCTTTCTCTTTATAACACAGGTGTGATTTCATATGATGAACTGCAGAGACTGAAGGGGAGCGGAAAGGGTCAGATATTTGATGTTCGGTCACCAGATGAGGTGGAAAAGGGCAAAATTCCAAATTCTGTAAATATTCCAGGTGAGTTTATTGCATGTGCTGTTTTGACTTTCTGTTCACCTGCATGCTAATGCTTATAAAACATAAAATATACTGTCTGACGGTATGAGCCAGGGGCGGAACTACCAGGGGTGCAGAGGTCGCAACTGTGACCGGGCCCCGGGGGTCCCCTTAAAGTGATGGTAAATTCAGCCCAACTGCTCCACATATTTTGAAAGCTCTTATCCTAACTAGCATATCAATATGCTTTTTTATTAATAAAAACATCAGTACACTGAATGACTTCAATTCTAGTCCTGCTATGTTACCCTTTTCAATTCAGCCTCTCTCTAACATTTTTGAAGCTCCTGCTTTGAGTGGCATCTGTTCTAGCCAATAATAGCCTCACCATGCGCCCCATGTAAAACTCTAACTGCACGCTCCCGTGCTCTGAACTCAGTAATCTTAAAACAGATGCACTGTTTACTAAACTTTACTGTAAGCAGAGCTGAGGATTCCCATATTTAGTTACGCAAGTAGCGTAAGTAGTCGTGCATGCACATTACATTAAGATTACTGATTTCCGAGCACGGGAGCGTGCAGTTAGTTTTACATAGGGTGCATGGTGAGGCTATGATTGGCTAGAACAGATGCCACTCAAAGCAGGAGCTTCGAAAATGTTAGAGAGGCTGAATTGAAAAGGGAAACATAGCAGGACTAAAAGTTATATAGTGTACTGATGTTTTTATTAATAAAAAAAAGCATATCGATATGCTAGTTAGGAAAGAAGCTTTCAAAATATGTGGAGATGTTGGGCTGAATTTACCATCAGTTTAATGGGGGCCAGAGTCAGCCGCTGCCTGCACTGATATCATGTGAGTATGACGTGATGCTTCACTAGTGTCTCTGACTAAAGGGGTTACGGAACTTCCATCATGATCCCTGACTCTGAGCCTGACTGACTGTGATTGGCTTTGGTGGTTGGCGCCCCGCACGCACATTGGCTCCACTCCTGACTGCATGTGTAATCTGCTCAATCGGCTCGTGACTGCACGTGTAGTCAGTCAGTGTGAGAGACGGTGTTTATGTGTATTTATGCATGTTTGTGTTTATGTGTGTGTGTATTTATGCATGTATGTTTGTGTTTGTGTGTATGTATGTATGTATGTTTGTGTTTATGTGTGTATTTATGCATGTATGTTTGTGTTTGTGTGTGTGTGTATTTATGTATGTTTGTGTGTTTGTGTTTATGTGTATGTATGTTTGTGTTTATGTGTGTATTTATGCATGTATGTTTGTGTTTATGTGTATGTATGTTTGTGTTTATGTGTGTATTTATGCATGTGTGTGTATTTATCCATGTATGTTTGTGTTTATGTGTGTGTATTTATGCATGTATGTGTGTTTATGCGTGTGTATTTATGCATGTGTGTGTGTGTGTATATATGCATGTATGTTTGTGAAACCAGCAGATTACAGACCTTGTTACTACAGCATTGGGGGGGGGTAAACAGTGTCACTATACAGTACCACTATATACAGTACAGGGGGACTGAACCATGTCATAGACTACTTGTGGTCACTATATTAAGTACCGAGGCAGGTAGGGTCAGGTCAGCCATCTCACTGACAGATTAGACTGTCACTAACCCACTATATACAGTACTGGTGGGTTAAACAGTGTCACTATCAGTAATAGGGGCTCAGACCATCTCACAGACTGTGGGCACAGGGTACCCCCTTTTGTAGACATTTAATCTGATTCACAATTTTTTTTTCTGTGTTAAATGTAAAAAAAAAGATGTATCAAATTCACATTTTTTTTGGGGGGGGGGCTTCTTAGATTCTTTCACCTGGGCCCTGTGGTTTCTAGTTATGCCTCTGGTATAAGCGCACAATTCTGCAGTTGTATTATTTGACAAACCCTCATCTTCCACACAGCAAGGGGAATAGTAGGAACCCCAGCAATGTAGTACATTTTTAGGGAAAGCAGATGATTGCATGGCAGGTTGGAAAGATAATAACCAAATGAGAAACACTAATGCTAGCAGTCAGATACCTTACCTGACACCACTTGTGTGTGGTTTGCACTGCACTGATCTATTCTATGCACATATAAATATTATATGTACTCTGTGAATGTATATTATACACTATAGGGCCAAAACTGTGGACACCTGATCACTACACTTATATTTACTTGTTGGATATCCCATTACAAAACCATGTGCATTACTATGGAGGCGGTCCCCTTTTGTGGCTATACCAACTGCCACTCTTCTGGGACGGCTTTCCACAAGATTTTGGAGTATTTGTGGGAATTTGTGCCTATTCAGCCACATACCATTACCCCTCCTCCACCAAGCTTTACAGTAGGCACTATGCATTCTGTAGTTTTCTCCTCTACTCTCTGATTCTTCCATCATGCTGCCAGATAGTGATGTGTAGTTCATCACTCCAGATAACGTTTTCACTGCTCTAGAGACAGTTTGGTGCTCATTAGTGATTTTTACATACTTTAGCACTCTGTGAGTTTGTGACGTATTCCAGTTTGTGGCTGGGTTTCTGTTACTCCTTGACACTTTCACCTCACAATAATAGCACTTACAGCTGGCAGAAATTTCACAAACGGAGCAAAGGTGGTATCCAACAACAGTGCTACTTACTCACTGATCTCAGCAGTATTCCCCATAGTACTGGCAATGTTTCTCTTCATGGCTATGTGCTGGATTTTATGCACCTGTTAGCAATGGGTGTGTTTGAAACACCGTAACTAAATCATTTGTAGTGGTATCCACATACTTTTCACAATATAGTGTGGGAGAGACTGAGACCAATATTATTTTACTGTATTTTGCCCTATAAGAGCAATTGTTATAACTAACCTGCTTTGTTCTGTTTTTTATTGCTTCAATAACTATATTTTCTTTATTCATTTGCAGTAAATGATTTTGAAAATGCATTAAAACTGGATCCTGAGACATTTAAAAACACGTATGGTGTGAACAAACCTAGCTTACAAGATGAGGACTTTGTTGTCCATTGTCAGATGGGAAGAAGGGGAGCCCGGGCAGCTGATATTGCTGCAGCAATAGGATATAAACAGTACGTAACGCCTATAAACCTTAATGCCTGTTTTGTGGTGTTGTGTTTTTTTAATACTGATATCAGGGAAACCTGGGACTAAGACCTTGCACCAGATGTATTCTTCTCTCTAGTAATGCTATGCTACATGGGATGCTTAGCGTGACTTGGCACCTGTCACATGGCCACTCCCTGTTAAGCAGATAATGAGCTGTTATTTACAACACAGGACAGGTTTGACAAAAGAGCAAAGAAGGGAGGGTGGATGGTGTTAACAGTCAATTCCACTCTTCAAGGTGACTTGTAATGTTACAGAATACTCTTTAAGGGACAGTCAAGTCCAAAAAAAAACTTTCATGTTTCAAATAGGGCATGTAATTTTAAACAGCTTTCCAATTTACTTTTATCACCAATTTTGCTTTGTTCTTTTGGTATTCTTAGTTGAAAGCTAGACCTAGGAAGGCTCATATGATAATTTCTAAGCCCTTGAAGGCCGCCTCTAATCACATGCTTTAGTATTTGCTTTTCACAGCAGGGGAGAGCTAGTTCAGGTAAACCCTATAGATGACATTGTGAGCACGCCCGTGGATTGTGGCAGACACTGCACTAATTGGATAAATGAAAGTCAATAGATAATAAATAAAATGTCATGTGATCAGGGGGCTGTCAGAAGATGCTCAGATACAAGGTAATCACAGAGGTTAAAAGTATATTAATATAACTGTGGTTATGCAAAACTGGGGAATGGGTAATAAAGGGATTATCTTTTAAAACAACAACAATTCTGGTGTTGACTGTCCCTTTAAGTATAATAAAACACAGAAAATCATTTAAGTATTATTACCTTCAGGGCCAATATGAGAGGCGCTCTATTTAGCGCTTACTTACCCCATAGACATCAAAGAAGCAAAAAGAATGAGTAAAAAACCTAACACCCTACTTGCGTGCTAACCCGATCACATATTCTCAAGTGCGCTAACCGAACCGCATATTCTCAAGTGTGCTAACCCGACATGAAAATATGAATATCACCTTCCAATGTTCTAAAGTAAAATATCCTCGTACAACGGACATTACCCAAGCGGCTGTGGGTAAAGGAGATATATTTAGAAATACTTAGAACATATTCTGCTTTGTGCAGAACATTTGAATACTCAGTATAACACTTAAATATGAATATTGTATAAATATGATTTTTCATTTACTTAACTGCAAAGGGCTCTAATGCACTTATATATATGTGTACATATGTAGCTCTGTGTTTATATGAGATATCTATCTATCTTGTCTATGTTAAAGCCCTTTGGCTGCCTTTTTTTTTCTTCTAACACCCTGAGATCTCATATCTTTGAGCCCTTAACTTTTTTTTGTGCAAAATTATGAGTGTCACTGTACTTTGTAATGTATATTTGATGTTTTGTGACACTTGTTTTTTTAGTTTTACAAAACAATTAACCAGAGCTCTGACGTTGCAGTAACCTTTCTAGCGTAAATCGCAATTGCGCTCAAGTGATTGCATTTACATTCAACTCGTAATTCGAGCTCAATTTAACCTGCACGCAAACGGTCGCAAAAAACGATATTGCTTGAGCACCTGTAATCTGGCCCTCAGTGTCTACCCTGAAAATATTAAAGCATTTGACCAATAAAGCAGAGTGTGTGAATAAAAAAAACATTTTTTTATGACCCAAAATTAACACTAAACTCAGCAGTTCAGCAGTTTTTATATCTACATAATGGACCCTTAGCCTGTAGGTTTTACTTTCATACCCTCTTTATCTGTTTTTATTTGAATTTCTCTTGCTTTTCACAGCTCAATGTTATCTATATGAAACACATGAACTAACGCCCTCTAGTGGTGATAAACTGTCAAAATGCATTTAGATTAGAGGCGGCCTTAAAGGTTTTAGAAATTAGCATATGAGCCTACCTAGGTTTAGCTTTCAACAAAGAATACCAAGAAGACAAAGCAAATATGATGATAAAGGTGAATTGGAAAGTTGTTTACAATTGCATGCCCTGTCTTACTCATGAAAGTTTAATTTTGACTAGACTGTTCCTTTAAGCTTCACCTTTTTTCTTTTCCCACTGGATTATTAAAATTTATTCTACAGGTCTGAAGAATTGTAGTTTTGAGACTTTGGCTGTGTGAAAATCTTTGTTGGTAACATGGCTACATAGGGGTAAATGAGAATTTTAGGTACTATGATTTTAATTTCACTTTTTACTTCCATGTATCTTAAAGGGATAGGAAAGTCAAAATTAAACTTACATGATTCAGACAGAGCATGTCATTTTAAGACACTTTTTTTTAAATTCACTTCTATTTTCAAATGTGCTTCACTCTCTATGTATCCCTTGTTGAAAAAGAATACACACAAATCCTACACTAGTGGGAGCTAGCTGCTGATTGGTGCCTGCACACATTTGTCTCTTGTGATTGGCTAACGAGATGTGTTCAGCTAGCTGCCAGTAGTGCAATGCTGTTCCTTCAGCAATGGATAACAAGAGAATGAAGCATAGTTAATAATGGAAGTAAATTGGAAAGTTGTTTAAAATCTTATGCTCTATCCAAATCATGAAATACATTTTTAGGGTTTCCTGTCTCTTTAAACAAAAATTAACTAGTAACTGGAAATGATACTAGCAAAATTAATGTCAGTGCCTGAGTTAATTAAAGTAATTAGCTTGTTTGGGGTTTGCAATGTATTGTATTGCAGAAATATTACATATCTATTAAATAATTATTACTTTGTTTTTAAAATATATTTCAGTACAAGGTTAATGACTGGTAGGATATAAGAAAAAAGTTGCTGGTTGCTTGTGAAAACTACATAAAAACTGAAACTTTTACTTACATGATTAACCTAAAGCATACACTTTTAAACAACAACAGGCATATATGTGCAGCCACCAATCAGCAGATAGCTCCCAGTAAAGCACTGCTGCTTCTGTGCTGAAAATCTTAATTACAGTACCTGTTGTGATGTCTCAGAAATCTAAAAGTTGTTATTACGCCGTGAAGATGTATTAGTTAGAGCATATGGCAATAAAATGAAACATTTTCTCTGCAGTTTGTCAAGCAACTTCTCTGCACATCATCGACTATGAGTCAATTTTACATCTGTTTATTCTAAGTGTTGAGTTTGTTTATATTTGTGTGTTCAAGGTTAAGCTGGCGATATAATTATAGCTCGTTTGTAATTTTATGGCTTTTCTCTCTCAGTGTACGAAATTATGCCGGTGGCTTCAAGGAATGGTCTGAGAAGGGAGGAAACTGATGGAACATGACTGTTATTTACTACAAGTACCTCAGAAAAGTGACTGCTATTTTTTTAAGAATGCCCTGAATTAAAATTCTGCCATCAAGGGATTGTCTGTCATTGTATTATTATTTTAATGTATTTTATCAATAAAGTGACCTCAGTACAATCCTTAGTGTCAAGGAAACTTTGTTCATGAGGGGAAGCGATGACCACGGAGAAGATACAGGGTGGTTATGCCCAATATAAGGTTGTAGCTGTGTCTGATTTGAACGTGTAACATATTTACAAAATGCATATGACGCTCTTGTCTCCTTTATAACACAGTGCTTGTGCAAAATAATAAAAGGACAAATAACATATATCTATGTTTATGATTGAAATAGAGGAATTTAAAGAGATATGATATAAACCATGGTGATGGACTGTTAAGGGCTCAAAGGTTTGTATTTGTTTGTTAGTAGATATGTATGTGTGCACAAAAACATACTGTACACACATTATATATATATATATATATATATATATATATATATATATATATATATATATATAAAATCTACACACATAGAAATATGAATTGAAAGGACAGGGCAAACTAAAAAAGATGGTCGCGCTAACATTCTCTGGTAAATCTTTTTTACCATTGACTTGTAAAACCAGATTATGCTCTATTAGTGCAGGGTCACCATATGGATAGCGCCCCACTTGTAATCTAGGTCACAAAGGGGTGAAGATCTGTAAACTAACAGCATTTAAACAAATTTATACTTGAGTAAAACTGTGTCACATATTCGTTATTTGCATATGGCGCCCACTGCGTCTAAAATTGGGAAGTAACAAGATACAAATATGAAGGACTCTGCTGCCTTATGCTAACAAGATATGCAGAGCGCACAAAACTTAAATTCTAAGCATATGAAAGAGCTAATTGCAGCAATTATGTGTTTTTTGTATAAAAAGATTATCTGGGCCAGCAATTAGGGTTAATAGAGCAAGGCGCTTGCCTTCGTCACATCACTCTCCTATTGCTGCCTAATTGTCTGACCAAATTTACAAATAAAGGCCTCAGCTGTACACCAATGGTAGGTAATTCCCTACACTCACCTGTCAGACTCACAATCTCTAACCCTGCTCATTCCTGCTTTCCATTCTCTAGCCTGGCATCGCACCTATTGCCTATCCCCAGGCTGATAATGCCAAGCAGCACTAGGTACCACTGGCAGTGATAATACTATTCATTTTCTTCAGCTATTTCATCTCACTCCCCTGCTTCCGTTGCTCCCTTTGCCTTACTGATCTTTTGCCCTAATATATTTACCATCCTTAAAGGGACAGTCAACACCAGATTTTTGTTGTTGTTTTAAAAGATATATAATCCAATGTAAATTTTGATGATAAAGTGCCCGGTTTTTAAAAATTCGATTAAAAACAGGGACACTTTAATTCATCAAAATTTACATTTCACTCGTGTTGTGAAAATACTTACCTTTTAATCTTGACAGCCACTGCATCACTTCCTCCTGGGTCTAAAATGAGGAAATTTTTAAAAACCGAGCACTTTATCATCAAAATTTACATTCACTTTAATTACCCATCCCCCAGTTTTGCATAACCAACACAGTTAAAATAAGGGATGTACTAAAAGGAATAACAAGGGTGAATGACAAAATGGAATGCCCATAGACTATAATGGGATGTAAAATTAAAAGTGTTGAAACAACAAAACTATGAGACATATCAGCTAGATATTTACCAGATATGTTCCCCAGGTACAGTAGCATATTTTGATAATGAGATTACGTCAGATTATAGCTGCTTTCTATGGAATGACAAGGGTGAATGACAAAATGGAATGCCCATAGACTATAATGGGATTACATGCAACAAGAATATATAAACTGCGCTTCCCAGTTATCACAAAGTATTTCATATAGATATGACATAGAACCAACATATTAAAATACCATAGAAAGTAAGTGGTATATAGTTGTACATACAATATATAATGCAGAGAATATAGGGTACAACTCCAAAGTGACCTGTATACTTATAACCAGATCAGAAAAGTGAAGTGTATATCACCCCTGTTTGTATGTAAGTTCATGCATATGATGGAAGCAGAGGAAAAAGTATTTTCCAATAAATGTCCCTGGAAAGAGGTGTGGACAATTCCAAGCGGTGGCCTCAGAAAATGCTGTCAATGGATGCTGCTCTAATTATACTGAAAGGACTGTGATCCTCCTCCCAAATGGAACTTGAAAAGCAAAAATAGAGAGTGCAAACCACTCTAAAAGTAAAAGTATTTAATACAAAATGTGAAGTGCAAGTAAAAAATATACGTACAGGAATTAAAAACAACAAAGCATATAGTGCATATAACAAAAACTCATTTGCAGGCCAAATGAGTGTTGACTTGTGCCACTCGGTCCTTCCTACAGTCTAAGCGCAACCGGAACACCGTGACGACTTGGAGGTGCGGGGCTACTCAAAGTTGTAACCGCCTTAGTCTGGAGATCATGTGACTACGATATAGCTCCTCAACGCGTTTCATCAGGATCCGACCCAACTTTGTCAAGAGTTTATGTATCAATAAACTGCTAACTTCCTTTTTAATTCAGCAGGCTGTCAAGTCAGGTACATTGCAGCATCTGATTGACTGACTACATGTCACTTAATAATTGACTACTGAACGCCAATGAAATCCTCCCAAACAGCTATCATAGCGATATGTGATATAATACATAAAGTGCTAAGAAGGCTTATACCTAGTTATTTGACAATACTTATATAGCTATACACATACAAGCATGTATTAAGTAACACTGTAAAAGGGGTACAATGTAAAAAATTCAGTAATATAAAAACATTGCAAAGCAAATAAAACGCTTATGATTGAAAATATTAGAACACATAATAGGCTATCTGGCAGACAAAATACAAACTATCAATAGTTAATGATGTAAGTAGTTGTATACTGTGATATGAGAAAACGATCTAGGATAATACATTTGAAATCATATCGCTATCAAAAATGGGTGACTATTATGTGATCTCATAGATAGCTCTGAAGATTATCAGCTGCTACCGCTAAAACACTGTTCTTACTAAAAGAGGGGAGAGATAAGATATATGGAAACACTACTCCTCTGTGATACAACATGGCGTGTTAAACCAAAGAAAATAGGTGTATGTACTTATCAGAATAAGCTACTAGCTAGACTCCAAAAGTCTATACTGATTATGAAATAAACATTAAAAAGGACACTGTGTAAATAATCCTTACAGTGTGCCTACATGCAATACAACATATGTGAGACATAGAGGAATGTTACATATAACTAAGGCGAAAAACCTATGTCAAAGAATCCCCCAAATCCTAATCTTCAAATTCGAATGAGAGCACCCAAAGTGCTGTAGGGTAGAGTTTTTAATCAATTATTGGAACTATTAGGCGGAATCCAGTCAATGACTTTGATTATTAGTCCCGTAGAATTAGCATTATGAAAGTGTCTGAAATGGTCAGGAACACTATGGGTCTCGATTTTGTTTTTGATATTACAGCAATGTTCACCAAATCTAGTTTTAATACACCTTATGGTTCTTACAATATAGAAACAATTACAAATGCAAACTAGAAGATATACTACAAAAGTAGATCTGCACGAATATTTGTGTTTAACTTAATATTGTTTAGTATTATCTATATTATTTAAAGTATCGCCCTTTATGATATGACTGCACATATTTCAGTTACTACTTCCACACAACCATGTCCCATTGGCTCTACTTAGCCAATGTGAATTCTCAAGTTTTTTAGATCTTGGTATTGGTCTTAATTTAGATGGAGCTAACATATTCTTAAGATCCTGATTCTTTTTAAAGAAGTTAAAATGTTCCAATGTTTTTTAAGGATATTTTCAATATCCCTGCTACCCTGACTATATGTAGTAATGAACCTAACATTGTCTCTCTTAGCTGCCCTTTCTTGGTTTTTATCTAATGGACGGAGCATGTCCTCTCTGTTCATTCCTTATACTTTTTCGTTAACCCTACGTATAAGGGTAGTATTGTATCTCTTTTCCTTGAACCATTTATCCAAAATGATAGATTATTTGTTATAGTCTGAAATGTGGGTGCAGTTTCTGCGTATCCTTTGATATTGTCCAAGAGGGATATTGTTTTTCCATCTTGGAAGATGGCCACTCTTGGCGTTAAGAAACCCATTTTTGTCTGTTGGCTTCCTGTAGTTTTTAACAACAACCCTATGATCTTGATCCACAAAAAGGAGATATAAAAATTCTTCTTGATGTTACTTGTGAATTTAAGATTCATAGAGTTGCCATTAATATATTTGATGAAATTGTTTATCTCATCTTCCTGGCCTTTCCAGATGATATCTAAAATAACTGATGAGATGACTGCTATAGGGGTTGTTATGCCAAATATATTTATTTATTTTCAAAATTATTAATTGAAAGGTTTGCGTACGATGGCGTAGATGGGGCAAAAGTGGTCCCCATCGCAGTTCCCTGTAGCTGCAAATAAAACTGAGAATCGAACTGAAAATAGTTGTGCTTTAAAAAAAAATCAATACCTGTGAGGATGAAAAGGATTTGGGAATTTGGAAGTTGGCTGTTTCCATACTATCCTCCACGGCTTTTAATGCCTAAATTGTGTGGGATACATGTGTACAAAGCTGTAACATCACACGTAATCCAGAGGAAATCTTGTTCCCATTTCATTCCTTTAAAGGCCTTGATAGTTTGTGTTGTATCTTTTAAAAAGGATTTGGTGTTTCTCACTATAGGCTGTAAATAATGATCAATGTAAGTGAATAGGTTACTGGTTAAGGACCAAAATTATAGGTCTCCCAGGAGGGTCAACCAAAACCTTGTGAACTTTCGGGAGATGATAAAAAATGGGTGTAGAGGGATTTCTTTCTAACAAAAAATTAAACTCATCGTTTGTGAGAACACTGTCTAGATTTGCTGTGTTCAAAATGACATTGAGTTCTTTAATGAATGTGCTTGTAGGATCAAAAACTAGTTTCTTATATGTATTGACCTCGTTCAGTATCCTGAAAGCTTCTTTGAGGTAATCAGATCTATCTTGGTTTACCACTCCACTGCCTATGTCAGTTGCTCTAATGCAGTGTTTTTCAACCAGTGTGCCGTGAGAGATCCTCAGGTGTGCCACGGCAGACTGACAACAGTGTGACATATTTTTTAAACTTTGCTTGTTTTTTACTCCCAGTGCAGGGGTAGTTTGTAGGAGGCATGGCATAACAGCACAATACATACAGTATGTGTGTGTTTGTGTGTATGTGTATATATATATGTGCTGTATTAGGCTACAATGTGTGATTTTTTTTAAAATTTTGGGATGGTGGTGTGCCAGAGGATTTTTTAATGTAAAAAAGTGTGCCACGGCAAAAAAAAGGTTAAAAATCACTGCTCTAATGATTGTCATTTCATGTGATGACAAATTATTGAATCTGTTGATCCATTTGCCATTTTTGTCCTCCCACAACTTGGACAGATCTCCACTGACCAATTTGTTGAAGATTTTAATATGTTCTCATTGTGCTCCAACTGGGAAAAAGGAAGAGAGTTTTTTTGAAAGAGGTATGCACCATACGTGGCTCCTCTACATATTCATGAATACTGAGGTCCAACAAAGATTCATCTAAGGTTGTATGTTGAATCTGTTATGGATTCTCAGAGTTAAGAGATTCTAAGGTTTGTAAAGCGTCTCTATCATTGTAATCTAGAATAGTTTCCCTTTGTAGCATGGGTGTTGTGCGTGGTTGCTGTTTGATAAAATATCTTAAAAGTGTCATTTTACTTATATATTTTTGTAAGTCAATGTAAGTCTCAAATTTATTGGGAGCCTTTTTAGGAGCAAAATTGAGTCCCTTAGACAAAAGGTTAATTTCTTGGTTGCTCAATTTTTTTGTAGTGAGATCATATACATTGTCCTTGTTCCTAATTAAGGCTACCTTCTTGGATCCTATTATCTGAATGTGTCGTTCTCCTCTCGCTCCTCGCTTATTCTTTTTCTTTTGTAAGGTGTCATGTGTGCATTTGGATGTGACTCCCTTCTTGTTCTCGTCTGTTGGAGGTTGGGTAGCATTTGATCTTGCCCCCCAATCTCTTGAGTCTAAAAATCCTGATGTTGAACTGATACATGGGAATTTTGAAACGATATTTGATTATTAGAACTATGAGTTTGCTCATCATTTGAATACTGGTTCTTATGATAATAATTACCATTAGCGGAAAAAATTCTATGATTGTCTTTAGGCTCCATAGCCGGATAGTATCTAGCATTCTGGACATAGGAATAATTCTCATAATTCTGATGAGAAAGTGTTTTATCATAATAATGATTATTATAGTTGTTCCTCCTATTTCTATTATATTGAGTCTTATTCTGTTTATGATAAACAGATGTAAATTGGTTATGGGGCTTATTCTCGTGTTGTATAGATTCTACATGTGTGTTATGTGGTGTTTCTCAATTCTCATTCCCTATTTTTAAGTTGTTAGTCCTTTTCTCCTTCTTATATGTGAAGACCTTATTGTTTTTGTAATCTTCTAAGTCTCTATGTAGTTTTTGTTGTTTAGACCATACTAGCTCATTGCTCAAATTGATATTACGTTCTTGTATATTCTCATTCAGTTTTTTCCATCTCTCTTCCCCTTTAAATTGTTGTATTTTACGGAGTAGAGTTTCTATGGCTAATTTAACTTTATTAAGTTTGCACTCCCTATAGCTAATCAGAATTTTAATCAGTCATGGAGCAGTCTTGCAAGGCCTTTTCCCAGTCTGTGGTAAATTCCACTTCTTCAAAATCAAATGCTGGGTATTTGAAAATTCTAAGGCCTTTAAGGGACTACTTCATGTAAGACATAGTTATTGAGTAATAGAACATCCTGCCATTCTTTAGTATCATTATTTAACAGTTTCTCTAGGTCACTAAATAAATCCATAGGATTTATATACATTGTTTCATTATTGGTGGTACTAACAGTATTATTTAAGATACTTATAGAGCAATGTTTGCTATGTCGGGACAGGCAGTCACCAAATACCTCATCAACAGAGATGTTGGTCATATTAGATGTATAAAAACAATCAACCAATGTTGATATTCAATGTAAACCACAAAATCTTCTTGAAGGGATACCATAGAAAGTAAGTGGTATATAGTTGTATGTACAATATATAATACAGAGAATATAGGGTAAAACTCCAAAGTGACCTGTATACTTATAACCAGATAAGAAAAGTATATATCACCCTTGTTGGAATGTAAGTTCCTGTATATGATGAAAGGAGAAGGAAAAGTATTTTCCAATATATGTTCCTGAAAAGCGGTGTGGACAATTCCAAGTGGTGGCCTCAGAAAATGCTGTCAATGGATGCTGCTCTAATGTTACTGAGAGGACTGGGATCCTCCTCCCAAAAGGAACTTGAAAGACAAAAACAGAGAGAGCGCAAACCACTCTAAGAGTAAAAGTATTTAATACAAAATGTGAAGTGCAAGTAAAAAATATACGTACAAGAATTGAAAACAACAAAGCATATAGTGCTCTTAAAACTAGATTTAGTGAACATTACTGTAATATAAAAAAAAAAAAATCGAGACCCATAGTGTACCTAACCATTTCAGACACTTTCATAATGCTAATTCTACGGGACTAAAAATCAGTCATTGACTGGATTCTGCCTAATAGCTCCAGTAATCGATTAAAAACTCTACAACAGCGTGAAACATACTGGATTCACGAACTCCAGACTCTGAACACAGTCAATTGTAAAGATCTTAATATAGACTTAGACCTTCAGGCTTTTATGTAACTATGTTGCAGCACTTTGGGTGTTCTCATTCGAATTTGAAGATTAGGATTTGGGGGATTCTTTGACATAGGTTTTTCGCCTTAGCTATATGTAACATTCCTCTATGTCTCACATACTTTGTATTGCATGTAGGCACACTGTAAGGATTATTTACACGGTGTCCTTTTTAATGTTTAATTCATAATCAGTATAGGCTTTTGCAGTCTAGCAAGTAGCTATTACCATAATTACATACATCTATTTTGGTTTTAAACGCCATGTTGTATCACAGAGGAGTAGTGTTTCCATATATCTTATCTCTCCCCTCTTTTAGTAAGGACAGTGTTTTAGCGGTAGCAGCAGATAATTTTCAGAGCTATCTATGAGATCACATAATAGTCATCCATTTTTGATAGCAGATATGATTTCAAATTTAGTATTCTGGATAGTTTTCTCATATCACAGTATACAACTACTTACATCATTAACTATTGATAGTTTGTATTTTGTCTGCCGGATAGCCTATTACGTGTTCTAATATTTTCAATCATAAGCGTTTTATTTGCTTTGCAATGTTTTTATATTACTGAATTTTTTACATTGTACTCCTTTTACAGTGTTACTTAATACATGCTTGTATGTGTATAGCTATATAAGTATTGTCCAATAGCTAGGTATATGCCTTCTTAGCACTTTATGTATTATATCACATATCGCTATGACAGCTGTTTGGGAGGATTTCATTGGCGTTCAGTAGCCAATCATTAAGTGACACATAGTCAGCCAATCAGACTCTGCAACGTACCTGACCTTTGACAGCCCGCTGAATTCAAAAGGAAGTAAGCAGTTTGTTGATACATCACCTCTTGACAAAGCCGGGTCGGATCGCGATGAAACGCGTTGAGGAGCTATATCGTAGTCACATGATCTCCAGACACAGGCTATTACAACTTTGAGTAGCCCAGCACCTCCAAGTCTTCACGGCGTTCCGGTTGCGCTTAGACTGTAGGAAGGACCGAGTGGCACAAGTCAACACTCATCTGGCCTGCAACTGAGTTTCTGTGGTGATATGCACTATATGCTTTGTTGTTTTAAATTCCTGTACGTATATTTTTTACTTGCACTTCACAATTTGTATTAAATACTTTTAGAGTGGTTTGCGGTTTCTGTTTTTGTTTTTCAAGTTCCATTTGGGAGGAGGATCACAGTCATCTCAGTATAATTACAGCAGCATCCATTGACAGCATTTTCTGAGTCCACCGCTTGGAATTGTTCACACCTCTTTCCAGGGACATATATTGGAAAATACTTTTTCCTCTGCTTCCATCATATGCATGAACTTAAATACAAACAGGAGTGATATACACTTTTCTGATCTGGTTATAAGTATACAGGTCACTTTGGAGTTTTACCCTATATTCTCTGTATTATATATTGTACGTACAACTATATACTACTTACTTTCTATGGTATTTTAATATGTTGGTTCTATATCTGTTGTGAAATACTTTATGTGATAACTGAGAAGTGCAGTTTATACAGGTATACCTCACTTTACAGCGCTTCCCTAATACAGCACTTTGTGGAGCTGAAGTTTAACCTCCAAGGATTTTGAAACCGTGCTGTAATCATTGTGAGATTGTGAGAAAAGTGACTGGCACCATTTTGTTATGCTTAGTTCACTCTGTTTACATCATTTCAGTGCAATCTGTGTCTCGGTGCTATAGTATGGCAAATTGTACTATAGTAATTGTCACTATTTTACAGGTACAGTATTTATTGAATACTTATTGAATACTGTACTGTGCTAGTGTTAAACTAAACGTAGCACTATTGCACCCCTAATATATGTTAGTTCAAACATGTTTTCAAGTCTTTAAACACACTGGCAAGTGAAAAGAAAGCTAAAACTGCCTTGTTTCACTTTAAGGCGGTTTTCACTTTACAGCGGGGCTCTGGTCTCTAACCCTCTGTATGAGCGGGGTATACCTGTATATACTTGTTCCATGTAATCCCATCAGTGGCGTCACTAGGGTTGGTGTCACCCGGTGCGGTAAGTTATGGTGTCACCCCCCCCCCCCCCAGAAAGCAGACACACACAAAAACACAGGCAAACACACATACAAACACTCAGACACACTTAAAACATACTCAGATGCACACACAAACACTCGGAAACACACTCAGACACACACACAAAAACACTGAGACACACACACACACACAAAAACTCAGACACACACATACAAAATATGTAAACTGCACTGCATTAATTATAAAGCGCATGCCTAGAGCTGCTCCCTGGCTCAGCAGAGCATCAAATGAAAGATAAACAGAACTATGAAAATTCTGCTCTCTGACTCTGTTCCAAGTCTGTCAGTGCACAGCCCCGGGCTGCGTGCCTACCGCTTCTTATGGCCAATCACCTCTGCTCTCTGCCCACCCCCAGACCCCCGCCCGCCCTCCTACCTGTTCAGTGTGCACTTAGTGTACCGTAACCGTAATGGTCTGGTGGGCATCATACGTGGCTTCTTCACTTTAAAGACAGTGTCAAACAGTCATGCGGTCAGGTGCCAGGCATCCCCTCATGATTTGCCAGTTCCCGTTTAGAGAGACAGCACAGCAGTGAGTGACTCCACTGCTCCACATGTCACTGAGCAGTGAGCACAGATAGGCAGGCAGGTTTAGGCTAGCAGCGCAACTTTGCAAGTCCCACGGCATGCCCACAACATTCATAGCGAAATTGGGCAGGGGAGAAGCAAAGTACAAACAAGCAAAAGCAGCCGGGAAAACTATTTGTTGAAATTGCAGCACTGGCTCAAGGGGCAAAAAAATTGTGTGTCTACATCTTCCCCAGTCCCACCAATGTTCACAAATGCCAGCCCCTCTAATAAAAAAAAATCTATGCATCTCAACATTATATTTCTTTGAATTTCAATCAAATTTAAAAAAAAAAAAAAAAAAAAAAAATTTTTTTTTTTTTTGGTGTCACCCCCTGGTGGGTGTCACCCGGGTGCGGCCCGCCCCCCCCCGCCCCCCCTAGTGACGCCACTGAATCCCATTATAGTCTATGGGCATTCCATTTTGTCATTCACCCTTGTCATTCCATAGAAAGCAGCTATAATCTGATGTAATCTCACTTTCAGAATATGCTACTGTACCTGGGGAACATATCCGGTAAATATCTATTTGATATGTCTCATATTTTTGTTGCTATAGCACTTTTAAATGTATTCCTATTATAGTCTATGGGAATTTTATTATGTCATTCACCCTTGTCATTCCATAGAAAGCAGCTATAATCTGACGTAATCTCACTTTCAGAATATGCTACTGTACCTGGGGAACATACACTGAAAGATAGAAAGCACGAACCTGAAGTCTGCTTACAAAAGAGCGCCACTTGTGGGAAATAAATTACATAGAGGTTAGTTTTATTTGTATATAAAGGTTAATAGGTAATAATAATAATAATAATAATAATAAACCCCCAATATTAAATGTTACACAATCTGTATAATGAGAAATGTATTACACAATCTGTATATAAAATATATATTAACCAATATCAGCTTGTAAGTACCTCTCCCTTCAGTTAATATGTATACATTTGTATCAAACGATATACACAATTATCCAACTGGCAACAACAAATGTTACATATAGAAAAAGGATATGCGTGATTCACAGATTCCTGATCCTTATATTTCAGCCCACACTGCAGCTCCTTTAAGAACACACCGGCAGGATAGGGTGGTGCTAGATAACAGACAAAAAATGAAAAAAGACAGGAGCGCAAGGGACTGATCTAAGAATAGTATTGTTTAAAAGATACATTTAATTACACACATAAAACATTCACTCACACTTTTAACCCTCAAACATATGAGGTATGGAAAAAGCACAATAGTAAGAGGACCAATGCAACTCTGTACCCAGGATGACAATCTCTTTTTCCAGATCACTTCTTTCAATAGCGTGTCTACAGGAACAGCTGTGCTGCTACCTTCGCATTAATCTGTCCGTGATGACTCCCTGGGATTTTAGCACAAAGTCCAATGTCTAAGTGTCCCAATGTCCTCTTACATATATACAAAAAAAGCACAAGACGCTGGTCGCCAAACAGACTCCTACAGACGTTCACAAGCCAGCTAGAACGCTGTGTGTCTGACTGCTCCAAGTGTACGTCAATGTGGGCGTGGCCTAATGCATTTTGTGGGGCTCCTCCCCACTTCATCAAAGGCATGCCCACATACCTAGACAGCTAACTTTTATAGGATTTCCCTATTGTCTGAACAACAACGTTAAGGAGAAAATACACATATATGTCGAAAGTCAACAGTGATTCTCTCTGCTATAGTGAGCTCCTTAACAATGACTACCACATAAATATATCAGTGAAAAATTCATACATTCCTTATAAAATATTTGCATTATCACAGAGCCTATTTTTCACATTAATCCCACCGTTAAACTATACTTATTGGATATTCCTGTGTTGCATACTTGCTATACCTCCATATTGCCTTTAAAGGCGTATATGATTGTTATTAAATATTTTCAATATTATAAATCAAAGAATGAAAAAAACACGCAGGTGGCTTTATTTATCTAACAAGCTTGTAGCTATTCACATATTCAAAAGTATACCTAAAGCTACACATAAAAAATACATAAAAAATACATATACATAATAAAATATATATATATAACATGAAATGTACATGAAAAAGCATAAAAAACATATATCAATTAAAAACTAAGCATATCAAAAAATATATTTAAAAGTGTTCTTTAGATTAAATATCTGTAAATACATATTCTTCAGTAATGTATCTATTTTTATATAATTAAATGAATACTATTTTGCCTAGAAAATACTTCCAAGATATTTTTATTTTTATTCATATTAAATGTTGAAAGATACATATAAATACCTAGAGGGACCCTTCATATTACAGACAAAATTGTATAATGTATACAATATTGGAGACACACATTAGGAATCAATAAAGGCTGCTAAATCCACCTCTCTGTTCATTCCATATGGTTCAAGTGTGCCCAATGTGTGAATCAAATGGCCTCTATTTATCAATGGTCTTGCGGACCTGATCCGACAGTGCGGAACAGGTCCGCAAGACCTCGCTATATGCGGAGAGCAATACGCTCTCCGCATTTAACATTGCACCAGCAGCTCACAAGAGCTGCTGGTGCAACGCCGCCCCCTGCTGACTCGTGGCCAATCGGCCGCCAGCAGGGAGCTGTCAATCAACCTGATCGTAGTCGATCGGGTTGAATTGCGGCGATGTCTGTCCGCCTGCTCAGAGCAGGTGGACAGGGTTATAGAGCAGCGGTCTTTGTGACCGCTGCTTCATAACTGCTGTTCAGTGATGTGCATTGAGGTCAGAGGCTGGTGAGGCACTGGCTGTGATATGCCAGAGAAACACATATATGAACCCGATAAAGGTAGCTTAAATTTACGATTAAATAGTCCAATTTAATGCTATTATTAAATTTGCGTCATTCTCTTTGTATCCTTTGTAGAAGGATATGCAGCAATGCACTACTGGGTGCTAACTTAACACATTAAATGAGCCAATCACTAGATGCTACCAGTAGGACATTTCTGCTCCTTAGCCTACCTAGGTATGCTTTTCAAATGATACCAAAAAAAGAAAGCAAAATAGATAACAGAAGTAAAAAATCTAAAGTTGTTAAAAACATTTTTTTTTTTACTTTCCTATACCTTTAAGTAACACATTATTCTCTATTAGGTGTTATCCTTCCTTACAAAGCAACTGCAATTGTAATTCTTAAAGGGACATTAAACCATACATTTTTCTTTCATAATTTAGGTAGAACATACAATTGTTTCAAACTACTTTCTAGTTTACTTCTTTTATGTAATCACCTTCATTCTCTTAGTATCATTTGTTAAAGGAGCAGCAATGCACTACAGGTTTCTAACTGAACACATGGGTGAGCCAATGACAATCGGTATATATATATGCAGCCACCAATTAGCAGCTAGAACCTAGGTTATTTGCTGCTCCTGAGCTTTCCTAGATAAACATTTTAGCAAAGGATAACAAGAGAAGGAAGCACATTAAATAATAGAAGTATATTGTAAATTTTCTAATTGTATACCTGATCTGAATCATGAAAGAAAAATACACACTGACACCTCTAGGACTGAGGATACACACATACACTGACACCTCTAGGACTGAGGATAGACACATACACAGACACCTCTAGGACTGAGGATACACACATACACTAACACCTCTAGGACTAAGGATACACACATACACTGACACCCCTAGGACTGAGGATACACACATACACTGACACCTCTAGGACTAAGGATACACACATACACTGACACTTCTAGGACTGAGGATAGACACATACACTGACACCTCTAGGACTGAGGATACACACATACACTGACACCTCTAGGACTGAGGATAGACACATACACTGACACCTCTAGGACTGAGGATACACACATACACTGACACCTCTAGGACTAAGGATACACACATACACTGACACCTCTAGGACTGAGGATAGACACATACACTGACACCTCTAGGACTGAGGATACACACATACACTGACATCTCTAGGACTGAGGATACACACATACACTGACACCTCTAGGACTGAGGATACACACATACACTGACACCTCTAGGACTGAGGATAAACACATACACTGACACCTCTAGGACTGAGGATACACACATACACTGACACCTCTAGGACTGAGGATACACACATAAACTGACACCTCTAGGACTGAGGATAAACACATAAACTGACACCTCTAGGACTGAGGGTAAACACACACACTGACACAAATAAAAAGAGAGAAGCGCTCAATCTGGGAACGAACAATAGCATAATAGCTTGTTCTATGGCTAGTTACCACCCAAGAAACAGCCTCTTTTTGCTCAATATGTGCCTTTCACAGAGAAGAACTTTCCTGTAGTACATCAGTCTGATCCTGACTTCACAGTACAGTCCAGCCCCGAAATACCAGGCAATCCTTCTCTGAACAAGAGAAACCGCAAAACCCCAGACGTACATACACTGACACCTCTAGGACTGAGGATAAACACATATGCTGACACCTCTAGGACTGAGGATACACACATACACTGACACCTCTAGGACTGAGGATAAACACATATGCTGACACCTCTAGGACTGAGGATACACACATACACTGACACCTCTAGGACTGAGGATACACACATACACTGACACCTCTAGGACTGAGGATACACACATACACTGACACCTCTAGGACTGAGGATACACACATACACTGACACCTCTAGGACTGAGGATACACACATACACTGACACCTCTAGGACTGAGGATAAACACATACACTGACACCTATAGGACTGAGGATACACACATACACTGACACCTCTAGGACTGAGGATGAACACATACACTGACACCACTAGGACTGAGGATACACACATACACTGACACTTCTAGGACTGAGGATAAACACATATGCTGACAACTCTAGGACTGAGGATACACACATACACTGACACCTCTAGGACTGAGGATACACACATACACTGACACCTCTAGGACTGAGGATACACACCAAAAACTGACACCTCTAGGACTGAGGATACACACCAAAAACTGACACCTCTAGGACTGAGGATACACACCTACACTGACACCTCTAGGACTGAGGATACACACATACACTGACACCTCTAGGACTGAGGATACACATCAAAAACTGACACCTCTAGGACTGAGGATACACACCTACACTGACACCTCTAGGACTGAGGATACACACCTACACTGACACCTCTAAGACTAAGGATACACACCACATACACTGACACCTCTAGGACTGAGGATACACACATACACTGACACCTCTAGGACTGAGGATATACATACACTGACACCTCTAGGACTGAGGATACACACATACACTAACACCTCTAGGACTGAGGATAAACACATATGCTGACACCTCTAGGACTAAGGATACACACATACACTGACACCTCTAGGACTAAGGATACACACATACACTGACACCTCTAGGACTGAGGATACACACATTTGCTAACACCTCTAGGACTAAGGATACACACATACACTGACACCTCTAGGACTGAGGATACACACATACACTGACACCTCTACGACTGAGAATACACACATACACTGACAGCTCTAGGACTGAGTATACACACATACACTGACACCTCTAGAACTGAGGATACACACATACACTGACACCTCTAGGACTGAGGATAAACACATACACTGACACCTCTAGGACTGAGGATAAACACATACACTGACACCTCTAGGACTGAGTATACACACATACACTGACACCTCTAGAACTGAGGATACACATATACACTGACACCTCTAGGACTGAGGATAAACACATACACTAACACCTCTAGGACTGAGGATAAACACATATGCTGACACCTCTAGGACTAAGGATACACACATACACTGACACCTCTAGGACTAAGGATACACACATACACTGACACCTCTAGGACTGAGGATACACACATATGCTGACACCTCTAGGACTGAGGATACACACATACACTGACACCTCTAGGACTAAGGATACACACATACACTGACACCTCTAGGACTAAGGATACACACATACACTGACAACTCTAGGACTGAGGATACACACATATGCTGACACCTCTAGGACTAATGATACACACATACACTGACACCTCTAGGACTGAGGATACACACATACACTGACACCTCTAGGACTGAGGATACACACATACACTGACACCTCTAGGACTGAGGATAAACACATGCACTAACACCTCTAGGACTGAGGATAAACACATACACTGACACCTCTAGGACTGAGGATACACACATACTAAACTAAGCCAGTACAAAAAAAGTTTAATGTGTACAAAAGTGCAGCAATCCTGTCTGCAGAAGCTACATAGAACCTCTTGTATGCTATATACACAGTATTTGTTTGTGGATGTGAGGTAGATGGCAGGGATGAGTTTCTTTGCAACTTATGAAACACAAAATGGAGCTGGCCATTATGTATAAGGATGCCCAATTATTTAGAATAAGCATTTATTAAACATGCATATGTGGGGAAAAACAATACTCACATCTTATGCATTTAACAGCCAATTTATTTAAAATAACAGGGACTCTTCAGTAAAATCTCCTACTCTGCAGTGACACATGCTGAGGCTCCTGAGAAATCTCAGCAGCATTCCAGTGGGGATCGTTTCAAGGAGGGACTAACAACTCAGGGACTTTGTCAGGAAGTGAGTGAGAAACGACAGGCAGCAGCAGTTTGCAAACAGTGAAACACACCAAGTAGGAAGGAAGTAATTAGTGTAGGGTCAGAGTTCTGCTGCCTGTCATTTCTCACTGACTCCCTGACAGACAGACACCACACCACAACCACATAATGAAAAGCTGGCAGCTGCATTCCAATAGGGATAGTTCCAAATAGGAATAATAATGCAGGGAGTGAGAAGTGGCAGGCAGCAGCAGTCTGCAGACACACCAAGCTCAGTAATATTGCTACACGGTCACATACCTCAGGATGTGAAACAGAGAGAGCCACAACCACCTTCTTCTGCTGCATTACCCATGTGCTCACTGCTCAGTGCTGTATTGATCAGACTTCACTCTTCCCAGCCAGAATAACACACGCCTCCTCCAAGCTGACAGGCTCCACAAGAAGAGTGATGTCACTGACTGAGACCTGATTGTCTAGAGGCTGCATTGGACAGCAGCCTCTATTAGGAGCAAACTGGGTGGGGCTAGCTCTCGGCTCATACAATTAAATTAGCAAGATATCCATGTTGTGTAATGTGAGGGCAGCTGAACAGCTCACAGCCTCTCCATTGCACAACATGGATATGGATGAATTGCAGGCAGGCAACCTTGTATCGTGGAGCTGGCAGGGGGGGGGGGGGCTTACCTAAGGGCAAATAAAAAATATATATACTGTATATATGTAAACTTTAAAAAAATATATTTTTTATTAAACAAAATAAAAAAAAGTGTAATACACACATAGGACAGGGGAGGCACTGCCTCCCCTGCCTCCTATGACTGCACGTCACTGCTGCTGTTTCTGGCGAGTCTGAAGACTCACCAGAAACACGGGCCCACAAGCCCCCTACGGAGCTTGTTAAATGGGCCCCATAATGTCTCTCTCTGTCTCAGAAGTCTTAGGCGATCACCACCCCTTTCCTTTCTCTTTACATGTTCGAACACTTTGATTTTTAGATCCCTACTATCTTTTCCATGTGTCTCTAGAAAGTGGGCTGATACTCCATGGGTGGTGAGTCCTATATCTGGTAAATATCTAGTTGATATGTCTCGTATTTTTTTTGCTATAGCACTTTAAAATGTAATCCTATTATGTTAATAACCCTTGTCATTCCATAGAAAGCAGCTATAACCTAATGTAATCTCAGTTTCAGAATATGCTGCTGTACCTGGGGAACATATCTGGTAAATATCTAGTTGATATAAAAAGAGAAGTAGATTAGTAGTGTGAAAAGCCAGTCAACAAAGTTAATGTCCTTAGTAGTCCCAGATTAGTAGTGTGAAAAGCCAGTGAATTGTATAATCATTCTCCAAATTTTCATTGCAAGCATAACTCTGGGCATCTCCTAATGTCTATCATAAACATTGTGTGATTTAAATGTAAATACCATGTATAGTATGTATATGTTAATTAGAGTAAGCTTCTAAAGGGTTAAATGTTGGCATTTGTTTTTAACCAATCAAATCAGTGTGGGTTTAGCATAAAAGGGAGCACCTTCTTACAGGTGCTATTCTATGATTACGGTCAACATGACCGAAACCGGTCAGATTATACCATGCTAACTACCTAACCACATGGTTTTGTACTACCCTCTACTTTTTAATGGAATAAAGTGAACAAGATTTTATCATCATCATCTGGCTTCGTTGGACTTTTCTCTTTATTTATTACATCTAGTTGATATGTCTCATATATTTTTTGCTATAACACCAAATGTAATCCTATTATAGTCTATGGGCATTCCATTTTGTCATTCACCCTTGTCATTCCATAGAAAGCAGCTATAACCTAATGTAATCTCACTTTCAAAATATGATACTGTACCTGGGGAACATATGGTAAATATTTATTTGATATGTCTGATTTTTTTGTTGCTATAGCACTTTTAAATGTAATCCCATTATAGTCTATTAGAACAGTTTGTAGTTTAGCTCCACTGTCAGGTGCAGGCCAAAAAGGGTGATGTAATCCCTTGAGTCACAATAAATCCACAGAAGAAGGCAGCACCTTGCAGTATAAAAAATATCTTTATTTCCACATGCTGGAATAAAACAGTGACGTTTCGGGTGAACACCCTTAATCATACAAAGCTAAAACACACTGTTCAAACCTTATAAAGGCCTACCTATGCACAGGTGTTCAATTAACATTTCTCAACACTTCCACCTAGTGGTTACTCACTTAATTACATCTATATTAGAACTTAATGTTCTCATTTCACCTTGGTGCAAGATAGAATTAAAATCAATACAAAAGATGTATACATATGCAAAACAATGACATATACAGATACCAATGTACTTTCAACCAAATAAATTATTGATAGACAAATTATTGAAAATTATTAAAAAAACAATTTGTTGAAAAACACTTGCAGCAAATTTGGTGAAAAACAGTTGCAGCAAATTAGATGAAAAACAATTGCAGCAAATTTGACATTTCATGACTCAAAATGATTACAAAAATAGTTGCAAAAATGATTATAAAAATAGAGTATAATCCAATTATTTATTTAAACCCAAGGGTTGCATTGCATTGAGTTTGTAAATCCAAAATGCCTCTTTCTTTTTTAGCATTAACGCTCTATTACCCCCCCTTCTGGGACGTGGCATTGCATCAATGATTTGAAAACGGACCTGACTAATGTTGTGGCCACATTGGATAAAATGTCCTGACACTGGTGCCTCTAGATTTCCACATCTGATATTGCTTTTGTGTTGTACTATCCTATCACGGACACGTCGTCTCGCCAATGTAAATTTTTCCACATGGACATTTTATGAGATAGATAGCAAAAGCAGTATCACATGTGTAAAAACCTTTTATCAAGAATTTCTTACCAGTGAGAGGATGTACAAATTGAGGGCCTTTGATCATTGAATTGCAGTTGCCACATCCCAGACAAGGATAACACCCATAGTTTCTATCAGATGTGTAGCTCTGCTGTTTTTTATTTGCACTTCCAATATCTGTATGTATAAGCTCATCTCTGAGATTTCTCCTTCTTCTATAGGCAGGCATGGGGGGTACTGCAAATTCAGCAACACCTGGATGGCAACCCTGTAGGATACGCCAGTGTTTTTTTTAGTACACTCATAATTTCGCTACCGTGGTTATTGTGATCCATAACCATTACCATACGTTTATCTTCCTTTTTTGGGCATTCCATTTTGTCATTCACCCTTGTCATTCCATAGAAAACAGCTATTATTTGACGTATTCTAACTTTCAGAATGTGCTACTTTACCTGGGGAACATATCTGTTAAATATCTAGCTGAAATGTCTCATAGTTTTGTTGCTTCAACACTTTTAATTTTAAACCCCATTAAAGTCTATGGGCATTCCATCTTGTCGTTCACCCTTGTCATTCCATAAAACACAGCTACTGTACCTGGGGAACATATCTGGTAAAAATCTAGTTGATAACATAAATTATGCTTACCTGACATTTTCCTTTTCTTCAGATGGAAAGAGTCCACAGCTGCATTCATTACTTTTGGAAAATAAGAACCTGGCCACCAGGAGGAGGCAAAGACACCCCAGCCAATGGCTTAAATACTCCTCCCACTCCCCTCATCCCCCAGTCATTCTGCCGAGGAACAAAGAACAGTAGAAGAAACATCAGGGTGAAAAGGTGCCAGAAGAATATAAGGACGCCCCACATAAAATTATGGGTGGGGAGCTGTGGACTCTTCCCATCAGAAGAAAAGGAAATTTATGTTTTCTTCTACTAGATATGACGAGTCCACGGATTCATCCATACTTGTGGGATATTATCCTCCTGCTAACAGTAAGTGTCAAAGAGCACCACAGCAGAGCTGTATATATAGCTCCTCCCTTCTCTCCACCCCCAGCCATTCTCTTTGCCTATACTAGTAATAGGAAGAGGTAAAGTGAAAGAGGTGATAAAATTATAGTTTTTATTTTCTTCAAGCAAGACTTTTTGTTTTTAAATGGTACTGGTGAGTGCTAATTTTCCTCAGGCAGCAGATGGAAGAAGATTTCTGCCTGGAGGTCACTAAGATCCAGAGGAGTTCCCACAGAATGGCTGAGGAGTACTTGAGAAGCTTCAGTGTGGGGAACGTTTTTCATGCTACAAGCATTGAGGTATGTTCAGTCATTTTTTTCTGGAGAGACTGTGGTATTTCAGAACCGGCTGACATAGTTCCCATGAGGGAAAGGGTAGGCAGTAATCCTACATGCAATGAGGGATGTTACTGGGACCTGTATATTATGGGGCTAAATATTGAATGACACTGATAGCATAATGTTTGAGTGAAAACGATTTTATGTGCAGGGGCGAATGACGTTTTTATGAACAAACGTTTTTGTGTTTGATGGCACTGGAGGGTATCACATGGCTGACAGTATTGTATTGGGTATATGAAAACCCACATGGCTAGTTCCTATACCGCTTTACAGCAATTTTTTTCTAGGCAGAAACATCGTATAAGATGGGCGGGGCCTAATTTTGTGCCTTAGATGCGCAGTTGTATTTCACATGAAGGCAGCAAGCTCCAGCTCCGGTGGGCCTAAACTGAAGAGATAGCCTAATCGAAGTGAGAATGTAATTCTCAGTCCCCAGAGGGTAGGTAGGCGCCACAGCAGAGCTGTGGTGAGGTGCAGGGGGTTGCTATTTTATTTTTCATAACGTTTTGGGTAACGTTTTTTCTCATAGAGGGTTAATTGTCCCTTACTTGTGGTCCAATCTTAGGCTGCCAGATAAGACACATATATGCTAAAATTGTGAGTGTTATAACATTTTAAAGCAGTTTTGGAAAAATTGTACACTTTTTTTCTCTTAAAGGCGCAGTACCGTTTTTCAGATTGTTGTGTTTTTCATTAAATAAAGTGTTTTCAAGACTTTTTGTGGTTATTACTAGCCTGTTCAACATGTCTGACATTGAGGAAAGTCAATGCTCTATGTGTTTAGAAGCCATGGTGGAACATTTTTTAGGTGATAAAAGTATGTCTAAGGATGATTCTCAGTCTGAAGAGAATCAGGTTATGCCATCCAATTCTCCCCAAGTGTCACAACCTTTAACGCCCACTCAAGTGACGCCAAGTTCTTCTAGTGCGTCTAATTCTTTTTACCCTGCAAGATATGGCTGCTTACAGAGGTATTATCTAAACTGCCAGGTTTACAGGGTAAGTGCAGTAGGTCCGGTATTAGAGTAAATGCTGAGCCCTCTGATGCTTTATTGGCCATCTCCGATGTACCCTCACAGTGTTCTGAGTTGGGGGTAGGGGAATTGCTGTCTGAAGGAGAGATTTCAGACTCAGGAAATGTGTTACCTCAAACAGACTCAGACGTGACGGCCTTTAAATTTAAGCTTGAACACCTCCGCCTGTTACTCCGGGAGGTTTTAGCGACTCTGGATGATTGTGACCCTATTGTAATACCACCAGAGAAATTGTGTAAAATTGATAAATATCTAGAGGTTCCTACTTACACTAATGTGTTTCCAGTCCCTAAAAGGATTTCGGTCATTGTTACTAAGAAAATGTTTCCCATATCTGACACCATTCGGGATTCCTGGCAGACGGTCCCTAAGGTGGAGGGAGCTATTTCTACCCTGGCTAAGTGTACAACTATATCCATTGAGGACAGTTGTGCTTTTAAAGATCCTATGGATAAAAAATTAGAGGGTCTTTTAAAATAAATTGTTTATTCATCAGGGTTTTCTCCTACAGCCTATAGCGTGCATTGTGCTAGTTACTACTGCAGCAGCTTTTTGGTTTGAGGCTCTTGAGGAGTCTCTTAAGGTTGAGACCCCGTTAGATGATATTTTGGATAGAATTAAGGCTCTTAAGCTAGCTAATTCTTTTATTACCGATGCCACTTTTCTCTCTTTGCTCAGGCTTGGGCAAGAGATGTTCAGGATCCCTGGGCATTAGAAATTGTGTCCCAGGG